>NC_051186.1:130145444-130485443 GCF_013339695.2 Rhipicephalus sanguineus | reverse complement strand
GGCATAGGCGACGACTGTATACAGCTTTTGAGGGAGATGCACCGAGAAAATACAGTTTGCATAGAATGGGAAGGAATGAGTAGCAAAGAGAACGTTGAGATTAGCAAGGAGCTGAGACAGGGATGTCCTTTGTCCCCGCTGTTATTCATGCTGTACATGGTGAGTATGGAAAAAGCGCTAGAAGGTAGCGACATTTGTTTTAATCTGTCACACAAACAGGGCGGCGTGATTATTGTGCAGATTCTTTCAGGTTTATTTTATGCGGACGACATTGTCTTGTTTGCGGACAGTCGAGATGATATACAGCGGCTGGCGGATATATGCGGAAGGGAAGGTGATGCTCTAGGACTAGGATTTAGTGTAACAAAATGTGGATTGACGGTAGTCAATGACCCTTGTGATCAGGCGGTGTCAATACAGGGCCAAGAAATACCGAGGGTGAGCGAATACAAGTACCTCGGAGTATGGATAAATGAGGGTGACAGGTACATGGAGGTACGGGAAAAAGCCTCGGCAGCAAAAGGAAAGAGGAATGCTGTAATAATGAAGCACAGAGCGTTGTGGGGATACAATAGGTACGAGGTGCTTCGAGGTCTGTGGAAAGGTGTAATGGTTCCGGGGCTTACTTTTGGGAACTCAGTGGTGTGCATGAGGGCAGAGGTGCAATCGGGAATAGATATAAATCAAAGGACTGTGGGACGCCTCGCGTTGGGTGCTCACGGGAACACGACAATTGAGGCTGTGAAGGGCGATATGGGGTGGGCAGGTTTTGAGGCGAGGGAAACTCAGAGCAAAATAAGGTTCGAAGAAAGGCTAAGCAATATGAAGGAGAGTAGATGGGTAGAGAAGGTGTTCCGATATTTGTATAGTAAGAGCGTGGACACGCAGTGGAGAAAAAGGACTAGGAGGCTCACTAGTAAATATACGGCTGGTAGTGTAAGCAATATGTCAACAAAGAGCGTTAAGCGAAAAGTAAGAGAGGCGGAGAGGACTTACTGGACGGCAGCTATGGAGAAAATACCGGCTTTGAGTAACTACCGAAAGGGCAAAATGAAATAAGGAGGGAGGCATTTTACGATAATTCAATGGGAAGCGCTTTGCTGTTTGAAGCAAGGTCGGGTTGCCTTAGAACGCGTAGTTATGAAGCGAGATTCAGTAAAGAAGAAGAACAATGCACATGCTGCGGGGAAGATAAGGAAACGGCGGAGCATGTTTTGATTGAATGTGGAGATATCCACCCAGGTGTACGTTTGGGCACGAGCCTGCATGAAGCCTTGGGTTTTAGGGACAACAATGGAAAGCTGAACACACCCGCGATTGAAATAAGAGACGGTTAGAGTATTGGTGGCAGAAAACTAGAGAGAAAGGACAAAAATAAATATTGGCAAAACATAAGGACAGTCTTCCGTAAAGGGCAGAGAACTGGGCTGAGAATTTACTTTTTCTTCCCCTCTAGTCGAAGTAGAGGCATTATGCCATTAAAAAAAAAGGAAAAAGATTTTTTTTTTCGAGCCTGGTGGCACACCTGTCACCACCCCGTTATAAAGGGGACGCTCATAGCATCCATCCATCCATTCACAGGTCTCTCTTTCCGGAAGGGCACTGAGGTATACGGGGGCGGAGTCACTTTTCTTTTTGTTGTTGTTCGTTTCCTGACGTCACTTTCGTTTCATTTTTTCATTTCTTCTTTTTTTTCGTAGAGCAGCTGCATGTCTTCAGAAGTCATTATTGCTTTTTTTTTTTTTACTTTGCGCGGGTAGGGACAACACTCGCGAGTTGGCTAACCTCCGAGCCAAACTGGATCCGTGTCGGCCCTGATCGCGATCAAAAGTGTCCGTGCGACACCGGCATTATGACACGGTGTGAAAGCAAGCTTGACGGCACGCAGAAGCCATGCTGGTGACGGAAACTCTTTAGCAAAAACATCCTATACAATTAAACGTCTTATCGAGCAAGGAATCGCGTTATCATGTGTAATATAGCTCGTCAGAAGAGTAAAATAACAACCAGGAGTCACACAATGCTAATTGCGTAAAGAGTGGGTGGTTGGAAGCTTCCCATACACTACAAATTGCTCATCCATAATTCTTTATCGTTATTACCCACAGGCAGCATCAACAAAGTTCACATAATGCCTTACAGATGTGTAGCGGATACCTCGCTTATCCGCAGAAAGACGAATAATGGCATAGTGAATGCTTCCCTACTTCACAAAAATTATGATTTCAGCCGTAGTGGGTACCTTGCAACTGTACCTGTATTAGTTTATTTAAGAGAGTTTAGGACGGGCTCTAGAAAGGCCGCTCTTCCAGCTTTCGCTGTGACTGTACTGCGCGCTCCGTGCAGGCCCGGCGTTTTTTATATACAGCTCGGCAATCTTCGAAATATTGCAAATGCGTTTGTCGAGTGGATCGCAGTCCAACAAGTGAGACATCTACAACAATCGCTTGTCACCAAAGGAGTGGAGAAATTCGCCTTCTGTGGAACTTCCGCGCGGGCCCAAGCGACCACCCGCACGTTTTCTGCCTGAAGCAATATGGCGGTCGTCGGCTCCAGCGGCGGCGCGCCGCCTCCTTGCTCCTACCCCTCTTCGCAGCCCCCCCCCCCCCCCACACACACACACACGTACAAGAGATACACCTCCCCTCCCCCGCTGTTCTTCCCATCTGTACATAGCCCATTTCGTCCGTATTCGGCGTTTGTTTCTTTGCTGGGGCTGGGAAGAGGCGCCTACGGACTATGCAACTTCGATGCTGCACCATCCACCCGTGCTTTTTTCTTTCTTCAAGAAGATATCGCTGCTCTCTCCGCCGCCCTCCGTCCACACCACCGTCCCGTTTCTTCTATTTTTATATATCTTGTTTTTCTTCCTTTCTCGTATTTCACTCCGCGGCGCCTCGTCCATTGATTCCCTCTATTTTCGCTGCCCAGAAGTTTGCCTGCGGCGCATTGTCACCGGATGTTGTGGAAGCACACGCCTGCCTTTTTCAATGGCAGCGGCGGGGCCTTTCGCGAAACAAGCATAAGAAAATGCATAGCAAAGCGGCAATTTCAAGACCGACAGAGTACTTGAAAGGAATGCATGCCTGAAGCTAATTGCTGCTGCATGACATACAAAGGATCCAGTGGAGAATGCACCGAATGTTGCCGAGTCGGCTGTTCTCTTCCGACACCCACAGGTCAGGCGACGCTCCGAAAATCTTTTTTTTTTTTTTTATACGAATGCGCACAATGTGTTATATGGTAGGCAGTGACAGCGACAAGTAAAAAGTGCAGAAATAATCAAATCACTCTCCTTTGTAATAATATCCTTATAAACAACAAAAAATATTTTCTCTGGGGCAGGGCTTTTGGAAAGTAAAACGCTAAAAAAGAAAAAAAAATGACGTGATAGTCGCCATTTTGAAGTGTTGGTGAAATCTGGTGAAATTTTGTTCTAGGGTTGGTGTCGGAGCCCCTTTCCAATCTGGCAACGTTGGCGCGTGCCTCTCACAACACTGTACACGGCTCAAGACCCCAGGCTCCGCTCAGCCGTCTGTCTATTCGCGCAGCACACACAGAGCTGGCAGAAACAGAAAGCCTATTTGGCGAAACAAAGAAACAAACAAATAAAAGCCAGCCCACGAAGCACGAAACCTCTATAAAACGTTTTATAGAGGTTTATAGAGGTTTTAAACAATTTAAAGACGTTTAATAGAGCTTTTGTGTTTCATGGGAGGAGGATCGTACAAAAAAAAATTGACAAACTAAGGAAACGAACAACATTAACAAACGTGTGTAAAAGTGGGCAGAGCACGGTCTGTGTCCTCCCAAGAGATTGGTGGCGTCAGTCAAAGGGTTGACGTGTGGTAGTCGCTGACAGAGGTCACAATGGGGGGAGGGGAGAGCAGCGGAGGCTACGGAGGTAGACAAAAGAGAATAGGAAGCGCCGGAAAATTAGAAACAGGCACTGCCCACAGGCAAAAGTCGGGAGGGCTTCGCATGCGAACAAGAAAAAAAAATGCCGTGACGGAAAGAAATGCACTGAGAACCGCGCGAGATGCGCGAAAGGCCTAATTGATACCAGGTGACAACACGAAAGCTAGGAGGAAAGGACGTACCGCTACGGAAGTTCTCACTTTGAACATGGAGGTTGCGCGAAAGATATCCCTGGCGGCTATGGCTCTCGCGCTTTCGGTTGAGGACGACGAGGATCTGCGGATATACGCCTTTATCAGAGACCCCGACTCCTTCTTTCCTGCTCATTGGCCACGATTTCATACACCCCAAATCATTTTTGTTCAAAAGAAACTAGACAGCATTAAGGTAGACATTAGAACGGTAATTGAAACGAATGGCTCACTCACATAGTAATATTACAATAGAATATGATGAAATTTCACCCCCGAAATCTAAATTCCAATCTCTCAGATTTTTGAATAACAGGTTAAAAGATTACTTGGTACATGCAGAAACAAAAAACATAATAGCCACAGATGCTTCAGTGAATAATCAAAAGGCAGGCGTAGGAATTGCTTCCGATTTACTTGGCTGGTCATTCTCAATGAGGCTGCCAGATTTTACTCCTGTTTTTGAAGCCGAGCTCATGGCAATTATTTTGGCGCTTCGAAAACCGCCTTCAACTGAAATCAGTGCAATCATCATAACAGATTCGCTTTCGGTATGCACAGCACTTACAGCTTCAGAACAACCACGAGCCCTAATGACTTTGCGCACAATAGTACCACAACAGCTGAAACTCCTGAAATTATTGTGGGTCCCAGGTCACTGCGGGCTACAATTAAATAGACTGGCCGATTCTTTAGCCCAGGCTTCCCTTGATGGACCAATACTTTCAGTTCTCCCAGAAGTAGAATACATAGCAGCGATCAGATATCGCAAATTCGCAATTTGTACAGATATGATGGAAACTATAACAAAATGGACAGAATATCAGCATCTTAAATTTTCATGGAAACCTCAGTGGAGTCAATCGAGAAAGTTTGAAGTGATGATTACCAAATTTCGATGCCGTGTCCCCCCCTTAAACTTTTATTTACACAGAGCTGGTCTTGCGATATCACCCCTTTGCCCATTTTTCGACGAAACAGAAACTATTGAGCATTACTTTATATCATGTCGCAACTATTCAATAATTAGGAAAAGACTTTTGATTATTCCGTTTTCGAAGATTGGTTTAAATTTAACGGCAGAAAATGTTCTAAATTTCGGTGCCGCAGTTTTGCGACAGTGCCACAGAGAAGTTTTCAATGCTATGTGTAATTTCATTCTTGCCACTAAACATATTCCAACATAATGTCCACTTTAAGAAATACTAGAAAGCAGACTCGTGCAATAATTATAAAATCTGAGTAAAAGCACGACATACAGTCGAATTTGATCGGATCTGGTAAACTCAGCTGTCTGGTCGGATCAAATATTCAGACTTCCGTTATTGTGAAAGAACTTCTCTCCTTCCTTTTTTGTTTTCTTTTTTCCTCTCTCACTTTATTGCTCTTTATCTTAGTTATTTTTTTTCTACTTCAATGATAAGGAGGTAAGCATTAATATAATTATCATTAATAGGCCACCATACGTCTTCTTGGCCAATCCCCATGAGTGGGTATGTG
This sequence comes from Rhipicephalus sanguineus, assembly GCF_013339695.2. Classification (NCBI taxonomy): domain Eukaryota; kingdom Metazoa; phylum Arthropoda; class Arachnida; order Ixodida; family Ixodidae; genus Rhipicephalus; species Rhipicephalus sanguineus. The sequence goes on along the minus strand of NC_051186.1, from coordinate 130,479,834 downwards.
CCAAATGCAAAGGCTACAAACAAACAAACAAATATTTGTTCAAAAGTGTCGGTCGGGAACTGCTCCACCAATAAGAGAAAGTCGTCACTCCACGTGGCCATCTTTACACAAGCACGGTAGAACGAGTACTGGGCCGCAAGAACGACGCGAATGATCCCGCGCGCTTGTTTTCAATCAGAAACACATGTTCGAATAGCCGCCGGCGTGCCCAGCTGCCAAAAAGAAAGGGGGGGGGGAGAAAGAGAAAGATTTTTTTTTTTTTTTTGAGCCTGGTGGCACACTTGTCCCCGCCCCGTTATAAAGGGGACGAGCATCCATCCATCCACTGTGGCGGCTCCTAACGTATGCACGGTGCCTTAGAGTCGCTCCCCAGTGGTCGCTTCACTGCTCATTCTAGTTCCGTCACAGCGTGCATAGTCTTTTTTTCCGTGTATCTTTGTTTCCCTTTTGACTGCGAGGCAGCATAATTATTTATCAAACATGCACGTTTTGGTTAAGTGGATTGACGAAGAATCCTGGGATGTTTACCCAATACGCGATCTAGCCGACGCGGCCATCTGTTTTCGGCTCGTCACTCAAGAGAACGCCATAGAAACACTTCGCGGGAGCATGGTCGCCATCAAGTGGAACGCTGATTCCCCCCCAGCGGAGGCGCAGCTGCTCGATTTCGGTGAGTGCAAAATGGCATGCCATTGGAAATTGCAATTTGTATGTATGCTGTTCGAACGAAATATGCAGGCGGAGCCAAGCTCATGGAGCGCAAGAGAAGCCAGCTGGTCAAAGAGGCCCAGAAAGGATTTGGAGGTGGACAGGCGGCACCCGTGCAGAAGAAGAGAAGGGTATGATTTGTTCATCATTTTCGCATTGACTAGAGCTGCGGCCGAAGTTCAGCTTATTGCGTACACCCACGGACTGGTCTTTCAGACGTTCAGTTGTCAGCAAGCTTAACTCTAACGCTCCGCAGCATGGCCTGGACTGGTTTGACTGATGCCAATCGCGAAGAGCTAGGCGCTGTTGCCAAAATGCCTCGTATGCTTGGATAGTATGGCGGCATGCACTGGTAACATCTCGGCAACAGAAGCCAGAGCTACGCGGTGCTGGCGTCAATCAAACCCTTTCAGGCACGCTGCGGTGCGTTCGAGTTTAGCTTGGTGAGGACGTGTAAATCTAAAAAGCGTATGGGCACTCGGACATATCGAACTTTGCATGCAGTGAAGAAAAGCTTTGTATTAATGAGCAGTGTACCAGAGAAGATTGTGAAGTAGCCTTTTTTGTTTCGTCTATTTTTTTTAATGCAGCAGATAATTTATGCTGAGAGGCGCTGTGTTCGAAAGATACTGTACTATTGGGGACAAATGAAATGCGAACCGTGTCGGGTAACATAATCAGCGCAACCATGGGCACGCTCAGTTCATGCGTTGAGTTATGGTGGCTAGTTGAGTGCAACAGTGCATGTCACAATGTAATATGTTCGACCACAGTTTCGTATGTACGTTTTCACACAACGCCGCTAACAATGCCGCGAAATTATGAAAACAACGAGGTGCGAAGAAGACAACGCACTGTAGACAGTACGGGCGCCACCTACCACGTATATTACTCGTTGCGGAACAGTAATATTATTGCAACCACACTTCGAGACGCAAAAAAAAAAAAAATCATTGCGTGATCTGCAATGCAATGATTTTTATCAATAGAGAGAACTTTCACGACTAACCTCGCGCATTTATATTCGATCACTTAAAAGGTTCGGCGGCACGACCCAGGATGTTGGCCGCCTGCGCAATGTGTCATCGGGAGGGCCTAGCCTACAGAGGCTCGCACTACCGTTCTACGGCACTGCACGATGCGTGACCGAGAAATAGTCAAATGCGTTTCTTTTTCTGCTAGCGTTCTTGTAGTATGTATATGCAGCGTATGCCATTTAATCGTTCCTTAATGTCTAAAAGTGGCTGCAGTAGTCAACTATATTTTAAAAATGGAGTACCTGATATTGTGGTTCGTCTTCATGGATTTCGAATAGTCAGATAAGTAAGATGAGTTATGCACAGGCATTGTTCCCTCGGATTCCCCCGCCCCTCCCCTTTCAATTGTATTTAGTTGTTGGTAAAGCAATTGTCTTAGCTCATGCATTATTTCTGGGCACAGTTGGAGGGTGCATGTGACTGCGAGGCATCAAGAAAGGTTGCTGAACTGGAGGTCCAGGTACAGGAGCTCACAGAAAAACTTGAAGCTGCCACTAACAAACAAGGTAAGATATCCTCTAAATATGTAACCTTGTTTATCACATACTTCTAATTGACGTACTTTTGTGTGCTGCATTTATATATAGCCTAATATAACACTCATTGCGCTGCAGCTACTTTCAATTTATTATGGTGTTACTGAATATTGCTCTGAAGAGGTGCATAACATGTCCCGTCATTATGCATTAAGTACACTTAACACTAAAGGGAAACAATGAATCAATTTAGACTGATAAATTATTCTTCACGAACTATACTATATTTTTTTCCACTTCCAAGTTTTATTGGAGACCGACAATTGGCCAGAACATGAAATGAGGTTACTCCACAGATGGAAGGATTGTCCGTCGCACTGACTCAAGCCAACAGGGCTGTTATTTTCGTGAGGTAGATTTATATTGTTATTTCTTCATTAAAAGTCGCGCAAAATGACCTGTGGCGCCCTTTCAGCGTGCTCATGCAACCTCGCACGCCGTTTCCAGGCCTTTAAGATTTTGCGCGAAATAGTTTTGCTACCTACACTTCGTCCCAGAAATGACGCGCACTGCTACTCGGCGCGGCCGCGCATATGCGTAGTGACATTTTCGATTACTTGGCTTGGCTGGGGTATCGAGATTGTAACAACGCCGGGACAAGCCACCCATGACAGGCACAGGCGTCCTTGCGCGCAGGCGCACACAACGCGGTACAAATCAACGTTTATAATCTTAGAATCCAGGTACCTATTCTAGAAACGTTGGCACAAATAGAGGTAAAGTGTATAATGCCACATCGTCACATTGTAACAGCTTCTTATTTTAAAAAGAAGTTGAAAACTTCAAAATAAAGGTGGTTAAGCATAGTTACAGGAACTTCTGCGAAAGCAGTACGAAGAAAGCGTTCACAAATCGCGAGAAGGGCTGGCGGCATCGCTATCAATTCTCAGCGTTGCTAGAAGAAAGGGTGCATCCGTGTTCTTCGACTTTCAGATCGAAAAATAGTGCGTTTAAAATGACTATGTGCTTTTGGGATGAATTACTGCAGCTACAAACACCGCGAAGGGTAAGCCTTCTGTCGCGTCGTAAAAAAAAATGGGTCGAGAAAAATCGGTTGTCGGTCCCTTTAATACCAGAGAAAAGTGAGGTCAAGGTATCTGTTTAAATTTCGCGCTTAAATGTTCGCACGTGAACGTAAGCGTGCCGGCACAGATTTCAAAGCCCCCCCCCCCCCTTTCTTTTTCTTTTAATGCATATGGCGGTTTGGCTGCATAAAATTTTCTGTCACTTGGTACGTTAAAGGAGTACTGACACGATTTTTAGACATCGCAAAAGGGACATTTTTCTTTTCATTGGTATGCAGTGTCAACGCCGACGCCACAATACGGAGTTTTTGAATAGGGGCCCCAAAGAGCTTTGCGGGTGTTAGCGTTGGGGCACGCAGGAGCAAGGCGTTTTCGAATAAGGTTTTGCACTTACCAATTATGTCTTGCCCCAGGTGAGCTTTAATAAAAAAAGAGGTGTTCTTGCATTGCCGCGAAGTGTTTCCTTGTTGCGAACACGAGCCAAGAAATCGACTATCAAATTCGAGATTAACCGCGTCTAGTGAACCATTCTCCATTGCACGCGTTAGTTGAGAGAAAGCGGTAGCGATCTGTAGTCGCTCTGCTAGACGTTTCGAGCCCCATTTAGTGCACTCTGAGAGCCGTCACTACAGTGGGTGCCGCCATGCGTGTTTGATGCAAAGCCTTTTGGGGCTGGCTTTGGGACTCCCGCTAAGTTCGAAAAATAGCTTCACCGACGCAAAACAGAAACGCTGTTTGCATAGAGTTAATAGAACAGACACTAGAGGAAAAACTGAGGTGATAAAGCTATAACCACGCGAGCAGCGACGTGTTGGTAAGTTATCATTGTTACCATTAAAATAATGGCAGAGGCTGCTGCCCCGCGCGGTGCACGAGCCGCTCCCACACAGAAACGACTCCTCCACCGCGAGCTAAATATGGCGCTTGAAAACACTCAAATTCTCGCAATATAAATCGTAAACAAGTGTTTTCACGTATTATAAATGGACGAAAATTGTTTGCTGTTTATATAAACTACTTTTAGGAAAAATACAATGCCCATTTATGCAATTTACTGCGCGCGGAAAGGAGCGTTTGCGGGTTTGTTTACTAGAGGGCACCACCATTCTTGTTTGAAAGCGCGCCCGTGGCCGTGCGAGATCGCCTCCGTCGACAAAGAGAGGAGCGACAAATCTATCCTCCTCCATGTGGAGGCCTAGAAAGACACCAGGCAGTGGCCTTGCGCAGAGTTCAAACGCGCAGTGTGCTGAGCCCCAGGAGACTGGCGGCCATCCTGAGGGATGACAGCGTCTCCGTCGTGTACGTATTGCGGCCTAGCTCAGGCGGGACAGGACCACATTCTATGGGGATGCGACCGCCACCCGCCCCAGAGCTCCTGCAACTGCCCCCCTCACCCGAAGAGTGGGAAAAAACGTTGCGATGTCCAGAGCAGGCCACTCAGTCCAGGCTGGCGGAATGGACGGCGACAGCCGCGGCCCCTTGGGCCCCGACCTAGCATCCCCCCATGTCCTGGCTCCCTTTCCCCCTTCCCTACTACTCAATAAAGTTGTTTCCTCCTCCTCCCTCCGTGGCCGTGCCGGCCGTGCGGTTGTGGTGGTGCGGCTGGTGCGGCCGATTGCGCCGGCTTGCTTGCGCGTCGGGTGTTTCGTCGTCCGTGATTTTGTTGCCATGAGCCAACAACTCGACTTTAAGTGACAGTCTCTTACTTCCGTGAAACAGAGAGCCATGAAACAGAAAACAATGCCTGGGATTATTGCAGCATGAAGCGGCGAGTGCGAGTGGACGTCACCCGAAAGCTGAGTATCGTTCCATCATGGCGGCACCCGAGCGGAGCGTTTGTTCTAGATTCAGTATAATAACTCTATGGCAGTTTGGTTCTCGCGCCCTCGAAGCTATTTCTTTGGGCTATGTGCCGCATAAGGTCCTCTGCCTTTTCGGGAAGTGCAGAGATCGGCCGATATCAATCGTGCCGACCTCAATGGATGGAAACAACTTTAACGGACGCGCCATACGAGGCAGATGACGAACGCACCACCGTCACTTGTCATCGAAAACTTTATATACCCGAGCGCGCACGTGACGTAGCCGTAGTGTAAGCCCAGTGCACGTTTTTAATTGGCGGCAACCTAAGCGCAACGTACAGCCGTTCGCAGCCGCCTTGTTGCGCGGAGCCGCTTTCAAGTGCGTGTCTCATCGTAGAAACGAAAGCAGGTCGCTGTCGCAAATTTGAGCAGTGTGGGCGCCGGTGAAACTCGGTGCATTGACACTGAACGCGCGCGCGTACAAATGGTCTAGAGTATGCGCATACGCACTATGCGCAGCCAAGTGAAAGTGCCCTCGGCTGTACTAGGCGGATTCACTTTCCGCAGCGTTATCAGCTTCTTTTTTCTTTTATATTTGTTATGAACGCCTTTCACAAATAAATAATTGGCTGTGCATAGCGCACATGCGAATAGCCTGGACAATTTTTCTGATGTGCTCCGCTGTAGGGAGCTTTTTACCCAAAAATTAAAGTTGTATGTTGGAAGTAAGCAGCATAGCAGACGGCGGTATTGTGCTGTCCGTAGGTGTTGGAAGTATTTGTCTTGGGTGTGCAAAACCGTGTTGCATCGCGGTGAGGGGCGGGGGGGGGGGAGAGGGTGGAAGAAAGCGCTTTGGTGGGGAGCTAGTGTTTGTATGGGGTGGGACGGGGCAGCAAGTGCCCCTTTTGCACCCCCCTGTCAACGCCCATCATGCTGTCGTAGTGTATACTCTAAAGTGTTTATATGTAAGGTGTTGCAGGTAACTTGAACAAATAAAAACACACGTTCCGTGCAGTTGAAAACTTTGAAAAATCTAGTATTTTCTGGAAGGGCACCTTCCAGAAGGAGTCCTTTGGAAAATCGCTAGTTTTTATAATAAATTGTAAGGCACTGTCGGATGCCTTTACGGGATATCTGTCATGGTGTAGTGTACGATGTGCGATATCAAATAGTGCCGTTCGGCGTTTTGGTTTCTGTTTCGCTGGCAATGTTAATTACTTTTCATCACCCCACAAAATATTACTAACGGCTGCTTTTAGGAAAGCTCAAAGTGGAGCTATACGCAAGAGGGACTTCAGTCATCTCATTCGACCGAACTGCCTGTTTCCCCTTATGAAAAATTTCTTCACTGTCACTACTACAATTACTGCCGTAATTGATGTCTCTATGTCATCTATGAGGGGCACTGAGACTGCTTTGATGATTTTTTAAAACGCACTGAGCCAGTGGAGCCAGTCCTGAGGACAATTTGCAGACTATGATTTAAGCTCTCTGTGTAAAGTGTGTAATTTATTACAAGACTAAAATGAAACTTGCGAATAGCTACAGATTGCCACGACTCAGCCAAATGCGTTCTCAACTACCCTCTTCCACCGTACGTGCACCTGTGACCGATGTGATCGGATATATGCAATCCTGACTATTTTCCTAACCTAATAGTGAACAAATGCTATTCGTAATGGTCGAAACGCTTTATAATTTTTTAAAAGTGTTGTAGCAGAAGGAGTATACACAATCTCAATTTAACACCACACTTGGGGACCTGCGGTAGACAGCAGGCGTCGTCTACCTGTGTTACAACGTGCTGCTTCTTGGCGTGAGCTGTGCAAAAGTGCTTATCTCAAGGGCTGTTTTCTCGAGCACCACGAATTGCTCTAGCTGCGTTGTGAGCTCAAAATCTGGCAATTAGTGACATGTCAAGCTGTGACATTGTGTAAACGGTAACTGGCGAGCGAAGTCGCTTCAGCTCATTGGTGCAGTGAGCATTAGGCTTTCGCTGTCCAGTCCCCGCCAGGGTCCACGTGTCTGAGGCCATAACTTCACCCTCAGAGACAAAACACATTGCTCGTGTTTACGCTTATTGGTGATTGTTCTCGTTTATTTTACTTTTTCCTCATACTTCTTGGCATTTGCAGATTATCGGTGTCCTGCAGAATAAAATGTGAACGGTTAATAACGTTGCCGCACCTGGCGCAGCTTATCACTACCATGCAATATGTTTACACGGCCCCCACGATTTGTTTTGGCAGCGTGATGGCACGCTGCTGGAGTAGATTGCGGATTCAGCGCAGAAGGAAATGCCACTTTACTTGTCGCGTGCGCTGCCGTCGCCAGCAACTGTTGCATGCTAGACAAGAAGGAGGAGAAGCAGTGCAAAGAAGGAGGGTAACGTGTGATGGTCAGTAGCTCCCATCCATCGCTTAACTTATGGCGCGAATGATTTGATGATGCTGTGGTCTAAACGCTTATTAAATTTCAGAAAATGTTTCGGGGTCCCTTGATGTCCTTCTGTGCTGGCCCAATACAAATATCATTTGTCTTCTTTGAAATTGTGCATATGAATCTATGCAATGCTTGTGTCTTATTTTTTTACGTGTTCCAGAGTCGTGCACCCTCTTGGGAAATGCGAAGGAGTTAGTGGAGAAGTTGGACGGAATGTTGCAGGCACCGAGGGCCACCGCAGTGGTGCAGGCTGAGAGAGTAAGTTATCAGCTTCTTGAAATATTTATTCTCATGCTAAATAGTATGGCAGAACCCGTTTGTTAAATACAGCTTGTCATTATGCTCGATTAGTGAGTGTTGGAGAACTTTCATGTAGGTAATCTCATGCAAAGCTTACACACTGCAACTGTGCATTTGCATTCTAGTACCAGTGTGTGTACAAGTCTTCCTGATCCTCTGCTGATATTTTTCTCTGCATGAATATTTGACACACAAAAATGACTTGCTCAGCTTGTCGCTATTTTTTTCTTGTGTAGTACAACATAAGCTAAACATGAAAGGTAAAACGAAGACAATGCCATATTTGTGTTTTGCGTTGATTATGTGCTGCACTACTTCCCGCAAAAAAAATTAATATTTGGCTTGATACTTGGGTGCAACACTCGTAGAAGAAAATGTCGGCTGTTGCTATGTTACGCTACGTGGTTGTAAGAGAGCATTGGAGGTCATCAGCTATGTATACCGAAAGCTGAATGAAATGGGTTAACAAAAGAAGTAAATGTAGGCTGTGAGAGATTGTGAGTTTTCAGTGAAAGGTAGTTGAATAAGACAAGTATAGTTTACAATTCTGCAAACTATACTTGTGTTACCCAGCTACCTGTCATTGATAATTATAGACTGCTATTCTGCCTACAAGAAATGCAATGCCTCGTAAAAATATGAAAAGCACACTGGGTACTACTCAAAAGTGTTAAAGGCTATTGTGGTTTTTTACATGCTATTACTGCTGCTACTCATCAACATGGCAATGAATGCATGGCTTGCATTCCTCCTTAACCTCTTTTGTCGCATTGTTACACCTTGCACAAATGTGCATGCACAGTTACATAGTATGTTTTCATGTTTTCTTTATTTTTTTAGTCATTGATGCCCTCTACGCCAATGGCATTACAGGGGGATGTGGTCATATACAATGCAATATAGGAAAAAGAAATGACATTCAAAATACAGGAGTAATGTTCCTGGGTTATACAACCGTACATAATGTGGCAAGTATTTACCAGTAAAAATAACAAGGTAGTACAGAACTAATCAACAAATTATTGCTAGCCTAGGTATACAACGTTAGCTCAGTTATCACAGAAGCAAGCATTGTCCTGCATGCCGGCTATCAAACCGAGAAGATGGTTCCAGTCTGCTGATGTGCAGAGAGTGAAGGACTGTGAACAAAATTTTGTCTGAAATCAAGTTGTGCCTACTTTGTGAGAATGATCTAGCCAGTGTGAGATGAAATATGGAAGAGATATGATTTCATCACGTAGATTGGGGCAATGGTTAAAAATCCTATGAAACAAACATAACTGGGAAACTTTGCAACGAAATGCTAGAGGTGGTTGGTTAAGCATGTTTTTTTATGGTAGTAACACTTGCGGTACGATTGCAGTTCGTTGGAATGAAATGGGCAGCATTGTTTTGTATGAGCTGTATGAGTATGAGCTGTATGAGTATGAGTATGTTAGTTTTGAAAAGGTGGGGGCGGTGGAAAAATTACAGCACAGATAGCCTAACATTCTGTTAGCACTGTTGATTATGACACAGATATGAGGCGACCATGTTAGGGCTGAGGAAATGTGAACGTCAAAGTAGCGATATGACTCGACCTGTTTGAGCAAAATGTTATTTAAAGTAATATGTACCAGAAGAACATGACGACACAAGAAAAACACTTAAAACTTTACATTTAGATGAATTAAGTTATATTAGCCACAAGTTACACCATTCTGAGATGGAAGATCATTTCGTAGAATACAACAGTCGTTAGTATCATGCACATATGCAAACGCACAAACCATGCACATATGCAAAAACAGCAAATTTCTTGCCCTGTCTTCTCAGCCAAGTTACAATCATCTGTGGCACCTTTCTTAATTTTCTTGACCAATTTCTCGCAGACCTTTGACATTAAATCTCGTTGGAAGCCTGTCTACCTCAGTTTGTGCACCTGCCCAGAAAAACGGGTTTCAACTAAATGAGGACAGGGTTTTTTCAGCACAGAGATGAAACAAGACAGTGCTGTGGCATTTTTCAACCATTTTTTGTGGCCTGATTTGTAATTCAACACGGGTTTGACAGACCTAAGGGCGTAGTACCAATAGACATCCCTGGGTGTGAACTTGAGCTGTAGGTCCAAAAATTGGATACAGTTGTCCTTTCAGTATTCTGAAGTAAACTTCAGGTGGAGACCAAGCTGCTCGAAACTCTTTAGAATACCTGCCGACGTATCATGAGTATACCCTTACGAAAAAAAAAAACAATATAGTCATCGACATAATGAAAGACCTTGATTGCGGATGCTTGTAAAACTGTTTGAAGCGCCCGATCAACTCTACTTAGAAAAATATCCCTTAGAACCGGTGCCAGCCTAGACCCAATACAAACTCCTGCCTTTTGCAGGTACACCCCTCATCATTAAAAGATGTAAACAAAGACCCCAAGAAAATAGACAAGAGACCCCAAGACAAAAAGACAATAGTTCTGTAAAAGATTAAACTGAAATGCCACTTAAAGCAATGAAGGCATGTTCATCATTGTGAGACGTGATGCATTCTCTTACAGCAGTCAAAAGGTTATTATGGGGGAACGAATAAAAAAAGGTCCTCTACGTCAATGCTTATGGCGTCACAATTTTCAGGGTTGTCATCACGCAGGAATTGCACAATCACTTCAGACTTTGAAATAATGTATGGGCCTTTGATATGAAAAGACGATAAGGAGGTCTGCAAAAATGCATCCACACAATACTGCCACATGTTGGCTGGATGTAGGAAAAAGATAGATGGCGTCGGGTGTCGTTGGGTGTTGTATGTGCACAGCATTTATCGCGTCGTGTAGGTTACCAATGAAATTGGCAGATTCGAAGGGCAATAGCATACACCAAAAATAAGCTTTAGGTGCGTGAGTTCTGTGCATACCCAGACAATCTGGAGATAAGTTATGTTAATGGTGTAAGAGCGGGGAGTTTTGCAAACGGCTAGGAGTACGCCGCCACCCTGACGGGATGTGCGATAACGGCGATAGAAGCGATTAGCAGAGTGTATGTATTCATGCTAGCGCCATTATGTCTTCATGGGACAGAAGCCGTGGCTATGTGAATACTTTATGGACCAGCATCATAAACATTCCAGTTCGTCTCTGGCATGATGAGTATTTCTTGCTGTGACCATAGAGAGAAATGTCGGTCCACCGTGTATTTACGAGGATTAACAAAAATATTAAAAGAAAGTATATTTTGATTTAGATGCTGCCCTTTCCTGGCTTCATATGCTGGATTTTTCAACTATGTGCTGGCAAGGCCTGGCCTTTGTATGGTTTTATGGCAGGAGTGGGCGAGGGGAGGGGTGTAGTTAAACTTTTGTTCTTATATACATACACACAAATGAAAAGATGACCGTGCGCACTATATGCAGTATTTATATTAGACCTTTGGTATTGTTTGGCGAAATGCAAGTCTTTCAGGCATTTATGGCATTATGATACTGGCTACTTTGACTACACTGATTGCAACTAGAGCAATGAAGTCTTAATGTGTCTCTTTGTTGTCTTTTTTATGCAGGTTGACATAGGAGGCGGTGTGCATGTAGAAAAGGTAGTACTCTCGCGGCTGCATGCACACTGCCATAATCTACCGACGAAGTTTGCCCGTGGCCTGCTGAAGCACGTATTCACAGAGGACGAGCTCCGGGGAAAGTCCCTGTACGGCAGAGGCTCGAATGCCCACAAGGGTGCCCCAGCAAAGGAGGGACTGGACCGCGTACGGTTGGAAGCTGTGATCGGTATGTAGTAGTTTGCATAATACACTTAATTAGAAAGGCTGTGTGTGTCTGTACAAATGTGTACTTAAGGCTGTATAATGCACTCAAGTATTATTGTTTTCATGTCTCTATTCGAAGGCATTATCTTCCTTGGCCTCTTCAGCCAAATTTGATAATGGGGCATGATGAATATTTGAGAACAAATAAACAATAACGAAAGAAAACGAGCAAATTATTTCTCACCATAAAACATCAGGAATCAAGCTGAATAAAATATAAATAGATCACATAAAATAGAAAATGATAACTTATACAGCGACCCATATGTCAAATAGATGAAAGCATACGACATTGCCTTAGTTGAATATTAATTAGGGGTGTGCGAATATTTGAAATTTCGAATATTTTTCGAATAGTGTTTGCTATTCGATTCGATTCGCACTGGAATTTTACTATTCGAACTATTCGAACTTCCCGAAAACAAATACAGTCAATGTTCGATTGAAAGTGACCCCTTCAGATTTTCAATATGCTTCACCTCATTACGTTCTCGTATTGCGGCAAAGCTGCCTTTCAAGCTCCGTTACGGTCAAACTTTGCCAAGACACAGTCAACGTCCGATTGAAAGTGGTCCCTAGATTTTCAATATGCTTCACCTCATTACACCCCGGTATTGGGGCAAAGCTGCCTTTCAAGCTCTGCTGCGGTCGCAAATGTACTAACTCAAGAAAACGCTGGTTCCAACATGGAGATGAAAGATGTGGCAGAGATGGGGGCTCAATTAATGCTGTTTTGGACCTGAAATTTGGGCAGGAAGTCCGAAAAATTGGAAGCCGAAGCATTTTAGCATCCAAAATTTCAGATGTTCTTATATATCAACGTCTACGAGGCAGATTTGGAACTCCGGACTTGAAGGGAGCACACCCTTAATTGTCAGCCACATCAGTTGGGCTTCCACAGAAGTTGAAAGAGGAGGAGAGGCTGAGGAAATGGCATCTTTGCCTATCACGTGTAAAGTGTTGTCGGCAACACTTTGGTTGCACCAAATAATGTACATAAATACAATTCGGCCTCTACATTGCCTAATTCTTGATAAGACAACTATGAAGCACCACCTCGCCGGTGCTTCATCAACCTAGTGAAAAGAAACACTTTCATGTTGCTATCTCATAAGAATAGGCTTAGGAATTCTCTCTAACTTTTTTTCCTGCAATTTCGCTTCGAAGTATTCGAAAAATATTCTAGAAGTATTCGAGAAATATTCGAAAAATATTCGATTCGATTCGCACTCGCACTTCAATATTCGAATGCGCTTCGCACCCAAAATTTTGCTATTCGCACAGCTCTAATATTAATGCAGGCATTGAGTATTTCTGGGATCAAGAGCAAGAAACTGGTCTATGAAAAACTACAACGACCAAAGGAACACAGGACTGGCATTAAAGATGCTCTAATTGCAACCGAGTTTGATAGGCATGAAGGGTTCTCTGGACGTCAACTGCACATATGCAAGAACTAGTGCATTTCTTATGAAAATGTTTAAACTAAAAAGAAAAACATAAAAGAAAAAAAGGAGAAAACATATGACATCCTGAAGTGAACTAAGCAAAGTTATGCAGGCAGGCACATGCAGATGCTTCATTTTGACGGTGAGTTTTGAATTTAGTGTGAAAATGGTGTAAGGTGTGAAAAGATATAAAAGCAGGGTGCATTCACAGGGGTTCAAAACAGGATACACAAGAGGAGGGTGACAGAGAAGTAACAATACTGAAAGCCATCAACTCGTCGAGAAAAATAATTCCCTCACTTAAAGTTGTATAGATCGTACTCTGGTACACAAATCTGCTGTTCCATAAATATTATCCGCCTGAAGAATCTACCTCTGCAACCTGCTCCTAACTTGGCCTAACAATAACACCTTGACCTGGGCGAGTTGTTACATACTGGGACAAATGCAGCGCGACTTAGGTGAAGACAGGAGACACATAAAGCGGCGCTTGCCTGTGTTTTATGTGGCTCCTGTCTTCGTCTAAGTTGCGCTGCATTTGTCCGAGTCGGCCTAACATCTTGACATCATCAAAGAGGGCAGAGCAGCCACACTCCCGACAAGATTCAGAGCCTGAATGTCCAACGAGACGGAATGTACAACGAGACTGAATGTCCAATGGGTCACGTGACCGGCGAGACTGAATGTCCAACGAGACGGAATGTCCAACCGAGACGGAATGTCCATCGAGACTGAATGTCCAAAGAGACTGAATGTCCAACCAAGACGGAATGTACAACGAGACGGAATGTCCAACGAGACGGAATGTACAACCGAGACGGAATGTCCAACGAGACTGAATGTCCAACGAGACGGAATGTCCAATTTAGAAGAGATAAACGTGCACTCGTTTGAAATTTCTCAGACAACTGATTCATTGGGTTAAGATAGCCTAACGGAAGATCGCATTTTTTTGTGTGTGTTTTGCAAATATGGACTGTCTGTGGCGTCGGGTGTCGTATTTTTGTTTCCGTATTCGCTTTACTGCATTTATCATAATTTCAAGTTTTGTTAGTTTTATTTCTATTTTGTATTTTTAGTTTTCATATTTATGTTGAATATGTTACTTTATTGCTTTGTTTTGTTCGTTTGCATACTTTGCTGTTCCTGTTTATCTTTGTCATAAATCGGACATCACAGCCCCTTAAAGGATTACGAGAGAGGGCGCTCCCTCGTCCACTCTGTGCGGTATCTATCTGCGTTTAATCCCTGAGAGTGTTACCAGCGCCACTCGTAGCTAAGGCGGCGAGTGTGAAACACTATTTTTGCCAGAAAGCGTCACGAGGCAGGACGAAGCCCTTGTTATGAAAGTGCGAAAGAAGAATAGTTCGAGAGACTCAGTTATTTGTTAGAAAACCAACAGCCAATTAAGCCAAATAAAACATTGGGGACATTATTTGTTGCTTTTTTTAACTGCGATGTAATAATTATAACCCATATTCAAAGTAATCAAAGTAGACGAAAAAACACCCTTTCCATCGGTGGGATCCGAACCCGCAACCTTATAATTACGGCGACGATTTGCGCTTGCTCACACTCCCAGTGATCAATCTCACCTAAATACCCAACAAAGTGGACGAGGGAGCGCCCTCCGTCGTAGCTTAATTCTTAGAGCATCAGACGCGTAATGCGAAAGTTGTAGGTTCGAATCCCACCGAAAGAAAGTGTGCTCTTTCGTACCATTTAAGTCCTTTCACTTTAGGTCATATTTGTTACACTACAGTTAAAAAACATCAACAAATAACGTACCTATGCTTTCCTTGGCTTGATTGTTGGCTTTCTACGAGCCCCAAGAACAATTCTTCTTTCCTCTTAAAGAATGCGGGTCGAAGAAGCTAGGGAGGAAATTTTCCTTTAAAATTAAATTCTTGGGTTTTACGTGCCAGAACCACGAAATGATTATGAAGCATGCTGAGTGTGGGATATCAGTTTTAGTTTTGACTACCTTGATGGAAACATGTCATGGCATTTCGGCTACAAGAGAACTGCAGGCCGGTCTAGGAAAGACCATGCCGTTAAAGAGGTGGTGTCACCAAATTTTGAGGCTATAAAAAGCCTGCTGTAGGCTTTCTCTGTAAGCAAGGACGCTCAGCACGAAGTATTGCACGCAGCAAACGTTTAGAATATATTTTAATTCACTTGCAAAGTCTGTATAAATGCTCATTCTCGCGATCGAGACCCATCGCTAGCGCGACTGACACTTTTTTGCGTCTTGTGTCCTTATTTTATTCCCTCGTGTATTTGCGCTTTCTCTCTCTCTCTCTCTCTCTCTCTCTCTCTCTCTATATATATATATATATATATATATATATATATATATATATATATATATATATATATATATATATATATCCCTGCCATTTGTACAAGACTGGGTATCGAGCAGTATTACGCGCCGTGCGTAATACGCAGTCTCAGCGCCACGTCCTATCACGACGAAACGAATTTTCACGCACGTCGCAAATGTTAGGGCACATTCGGAAAATTTTCACAGCAAATATTGCGATGTGTGGAACGAAAAAGGAAAATTAAATTTGTGACCGGGACGGAATGTCCAACGAGACGGAATGTCCAACCGAGACTGAATGTCCAACGAGACTGTATGTCCAACGAGACTGAACGTCCAACCGAGACGGAATGTCCAACGAGACTGTACGTCCAATGAGACTGAATGTCCAACCGAGACGGAATGTCCAACGAGACGAAATGTCCAACGAGACTGAATGTCCACTATTGGACATTCAGTCTCGTTGTACATTCCGTCTCGTTGGACATTCAGGCCGCAAGCGTCCCGACAACGCATCGGGAGGTGAGCACCATTACTCTGAACCCTCAATGATGCTGTACACTTTCTCAGCCTGTCATTTAGACAGCGCATAGTTTGTCCTACGTATGCTGTACCGCAGCTGAGCGGTACCCTATACACCACCTCCGTGGTGCATGGCACAAGCGGGTGTGCATGCTTTTTTAAACAGGCCAGCACTTGATTGTCCAGCAGCAAGTCCAGAGTAACGGTGCTCTCCTTCCGATGCATTGCAGGGAGCAGGGGTGCCCTGCTCTCTTCGATGATGCCAAGGTGTTTGGCTGATTAGGGGCAGGTTGGAGAGGTAGATTCCTGAGGCAGGTAGTAGTACATTCCTGAAGCAGACAGTACTTATGCAACTGTAAATATGTCTATCAGTGTACCTTCAGTACATCCCTCAGTAGGGGGTTATCGTTATTCACGAGCTGATGGCCTTCCGTGTTAATTGTTACTACTTTGTCACCTTCCTCTTGTGTATCCTGTTTTTAACCACTGTAGGTGCATCCTGTTTTTCTACCTGTGTTCACGCCTTGCACCATTTTAAAGACGATGATCTTTCTTGGGATACTTGAACGCAGAAATTTTGGTGTGTCTGTCAGTCTGTCACACGATTCAGCCACCCGGCCAAAGTTTAAGCTCTTGCTGAACGCCCAGCCATCTTGAACTGGTGGCTGCGTTCATACTTATGAACATTGTCAATCAAAAAGCAAATATTACGCATATCTGAGGCGCAACATCAATACGCGAGTATTAGGTGGTGTGTTCCTTTCCTAGACATTACATATACGTAATTCTAGAGACCCTAAGACCCTAGTATTTCTTAGGCTGCGCCGAAAATGCGACGCTATGCACGAAATGCGAAGCTAGGCACGAAAAAGCCCTCTGCCGACGATATGGTGCTGCCGCTGGCAGTGGCCCTGGGTTCTGCACAAGCTCATGTTTCCTGAAACCGCTGCCAGATGGCATCCATATCTCACGTAGCGCCTCCTCTATTTCATCAATGCCAGCTAGATGCGGCCGATTCAACATAGAGGAGGCTCTGTCTGAGGCAAGGCAAAACATAGTGGTACGGCCGGCAGAAGACTATAGTCTTTCGACGACATTTGCAGCGAAGCACGCAGATCTGCGGCCAATTTGTTACACTAGATTCTAAAATCACTGTCAAAACGATGCATCTGCAGGTGCCTGCATAACTTTGCTTAGTTAACTTCAGGACATCATATGATCTCTAATATGTGCATAATATGGTATGATCAAGGCATATGTTTTTTGCTTTTTTTATGATTTCCTTTTTCGTTTAAACATTTTCATAGGGGTTGCATTAGTTCTTGTGCATGCACTATTCTCATCTATGGGATTATTCGTGCATGTCACACTCGGTTGCAAGTACGGTGTCTTTCCTGTCAGTCCTGTGTTCCTTTGGTCGGTGTTGTTTTTCATCAACAAGTTTTTCGCTCTTGATGCTGGCATTGTCGCACCAATTTGCCCAACTCTGCATGCTTCTACAGCTTATGATTAAGTAACCTTTTTCTTACTGTTATAAAGCTTGTGTTCTTGATACCAGTTACGCCGATTTTAAGGCTCGTGGACATTTTAAGAGCTGGATGTGTGGCACTTGGTTTTAAAGGAGCTAAAGCATACATAGCCAGTAGGATTGGGAGTGTTGGTACAGTATGATGAAGACTGCGTATCAGTGATAAAGCCAAAATTCATCACATGAGTACACTTAAGTACATCATTTTTTTTATCTGTGATCATGATAGAGGGGGTGCTGACACAATCATCCCTTGAGGAAATAATCTTGTCAGCCTCAATTCTTTCCCGTGTGGTGCAATTTCTGCATTTTGCACCAATGCTGCAATTGGAAAGCCTTGGCCTACATCCACATGTGCTACAATGAGCAGACAGCCAACCTTGTTTTGACTGATCAGCATTATACAGATGTTCCTTCAAGCTCTTGCTTCAGCAATGACCAGCTTGGCCAACGCAATATTTTCAACAGGATAAGGGTAGCCGGCAAAGTACATTGCAAACACAATCCTAAATTTATTTGTATGCTTGATAGTACACCCGTGATTGGTTCTGACCTTGGGACAGACTTTTTTGCACAGAATGCTCAATTTTTGTGGGGCCGAGAAAAGCACGTTCACGTTCACTTGCTGCACTACTTTTTTGAAAATGAGCCCTATTTTATGCATATGAGGAATCAGTGAAGTAAGTCTCTCTATCACGCTGGACTACATTAGTGTTCTGAAAACCATGCAAAAGGCCTTCGGTGACAGAAACTTGCACATCTCTGGATAACCGGCCATAGTCAGCCTTTGGGATTTGCTCCTGAAAATAGGCTTGTGTTTGTAAGGTTTACGTAAATAATTTATGAAGCAGGATTTTACAATGTCACATTTAACTAGCTTGAAATGCACAGAATGAAAAGAAACAATGTGTCTATTCCCACGCGGTCGATACATCCACCAAGAGCGACCATTATTCAAGAATAGCCTCACATCATAAAACCTAATTTCACCATTTACAGGAAATTCATGGGTTAGCTCAAGACTTCAAAATAATTCCGCATCAGACCCTACACAGCAGGAACGTCAGTCCTGTATGATGCAACATTGCTGTCCAAACGAAATTAAGGAATCAACACTGTATCTGAAAATGTTACATCACTTTAGTGTTAGCAAAATCCTCCGAAGCAGACCTGTCAAGTTTAGCTAAAAATTAATCACTGATGATGGAAGCAATGCAAGAAGCAATATAAATGCCTGGTTTTTGAAGGTGAGGTTTACCTTCAAAATAAGCCAATTGTCACGTAAGTGTGAGCGACTTACCATGTTTCTTATACTGGAACCTAGTGTTTGTATGGTTTACCTGTTATGCCATTTTTTGATGCTGAAAATTGTCATAACAAAATGTTCAGGTCCCAGAAGTTCAAAGGTAATCATCACCCCTACCTTACCCCCTCCCTCCTGTAATGTGTAGACCTTGCAGTTAGATTGCTATTGGTAGATGGTATTTATACCTTAGTACATATCATAACAATCTTGTAGGCTTGTGCGAATATTAAATTTTAGGTCCGAAGCAAATTGGAAGCAAATAGTGATTTGGTCGAAGCGAATTTCGAAGCAAATTCGAATAGTTTATATCACATATTATAAAGAAAAATGAGTATATTTGTCATGACCAAACTAACCAGTGCAATATTTTTTAAGTTGAAACAAGGCATATGTATATGCCATTCTTTTTGGTTCAAAGGGAAGTGGAAGCAACTTTGAGTATTAGCAGCATTTGACTTTCGGTAGAATGCAAGTGATAACATGTAAAATATGTTATGCTTTTAAATTTACTATACTTACAGCATATAAGCCGGTATAACAAGCTTTTAAACTTAAAAATGATGAATCGATTTGAGGGTAATACAGTAAAACCTCAATAATTCAAACTCGGTTATTTCGAAATCCCACATAATTAGAAGGATTTTGCGGCGCCGTATTTCGCAATGTAAATTTAACTGGATAATTTGAAGCGGCGGTCAGTACCAGCCCGGTTAATTCGAAAACTTTAGGTGCCATGTGCCAATTCCGGATCCCGATTTAGCCTCAAATCCGCAGAAACGATGGCCGTTAGGAGCCACAAGGCAATGCAATGTAGCGATACTAATGGGTGACAAGTGAAGCATCCCAGCCTCGCTGCTGCCAGGGCAATAAAAAAAAAAACAAAAGGCGGTTTCGTGGTCAGCTGAAATTTGCGCCTGCGGAAAAGAAGACGTGCTTCACTGCAACACAGCGGTCAGACGCGGGCAGCATGACGCATGCTTCTCTCAACGTCAGCGTGTCATGATTTACCCATTCTTTCTGGGAAAATTGAGAAATGAATGAAAGGCGGTCTGACGTAATTCGCGATGTATGCGAACCTCAGAGTGGCGGCTGTTCCGATAATTTGCGCACTTGTACTGCTGGCGGAGTACTTGCCTGCAACGCCTACTTCGAAAACTCAGTTCGAAAACTTCAACGATCATCTTTTCCACCCAGAACACATCGCGAATTCCGTCACACTGGTCATTATTGAATTATTTATTTTAACAGAAAGAATGGGCGAATGGTCGCATCGTGACGCGCTGACGCTGCAAGGAGCAGGTGACACGCTGCCCGCGTGTCACCACTGTGTTGCAGCGAAGCATGTCTTTTTTTCCGCGGGCGCGCATTTCAGTTGACCGCGAGACCGTTTTTTTTCCTCTTTCTTTTTTTTTTTCTTGCGCTGGCAGCGGTGAGGCCCGCTGTTTCCCCGGTTTAGCGGCAAATTTGGGGCCAGGTATTGCTGGGAAACATAACCTTTGTAGCCGAAAACTAGCAGGCACAGCAAACGACCACCTCTGATTACTTCCAGTAATTAAATGTTCCTTGCATCCCGCTTTTTGTATGTTTGGTTCATTCGAAAACCCGCTTAATGAGATTTTTCACAGTCCCAGTGACTTTGAATCAACGAGGTTTTAGGGGCTTCGCGGCAGTGCCCATTTCTCCTGGAAAGGTGTCTTCACGCTATAGCACACCACCACTGCAGTGAAACCACTTTTACAGGGGGTTATATGCGGTTTATATATGTCTATTCGTTCATTTCGAATACTTCGAAATTTCCTAGAATTTAAATTCGTTTCGAAGCAAATTCGAATAGTGTAATATTCGTTCGAATATTTGAAGTGCTCGAATATTCGCACAAGCCTACAATCTTGGATGAAATCTAATGAGTTAAACTGGCATGTTGTTGCTGCCAGCTTGCACGAAGAGTATGCTCTTGCAACAAGATGCTCGAAAACTGCAGAACAATAATTGAACCAAGAATTGGGTAGATAAACACGTTGGGCTAGTTGATGAACTGCGTGAAGGAAATGTATATCGCTCCAAAAATATGTGACTATTGAAAATGCTGAAGAAGACCAGCTGCCTTTCTTATTTCATCACCATTTCTTAATCCATTTGTGGCTGGATGTATACTTTCTCAGCTGGGTAAATGCAGTGGATGTTTCAGTGATTAATTGCCCAAGAAATTTTATTAATTTTTCTTGTTCTTTTTTTTTCACAGGGTACACGTGCAGCAAGTTTACAACGAGCACTCTTCACTTAAAAAATAGCCTTTCGTCGATGCTCAGCAGGGAAATTAAATGAAGGGGAAATATGACAACCATGTGGATGTCATATTTCCCTTTCATTTATTCACCCATTACTTCTGCTCAATAAATGTTTTTTATTCATTTTCTTGAGAAATGCCTTTGTCGAGCACAACTGCATGTTGGTTGAACATGCATACGTGCACATTTGTGTTATACTGGCTTCATATATGTCAATCATTGAATTTATGGTCAGGCACAAATATAATTACATCTGATCACTCATAACAAGTGTTATTATGCATGGTAGCTAATTTTTTTATATGATTGTTTTCGGTGTCATTGGCCACAATGCTCAAGCTTGGCTGCTGGTCATTGTAATAAGATGTTTTATGCTTGCTAGGAAAGCACTCTCAACAACACACAAGTGCAATTGTTGTCAGTATGTTTGGAACGATTCAATGTGGCCAATATATTTTTCAGCCGCAGTAAGATGTCCTGAAGGAACACATCAAAGAGTCGAATGAGTGTTGATGCTGGAAGTCATTTTGTGCTCACCAGACAATCACTTGTAAGGACACATCAGAATGACGGTGGCCAATATGTTTTTGAATGACATTACAAGTACATTAGGAAAATTCTAAAGAATAACATTAAGCAGTCAAATGACGGTTGATGACGATAGTCGTTTCATGCACACTAGACAATCACTTGTATTCACGCATCAGAGAATAATTTGGAATCACGCATCAGACAATCACTTGTATTTACGCACCAGAAAATCATTTGCAATCACGCATCAGACAATCACTTGTATTCACGCACCAGACAATCACTTGTATTTACGCATCAGAAAAATCGGCCAATATGTTTTTGAATGACATTACAAGTACATTAATTTATTCTTAAGAATATCAATAGACAGTCAAATGACCGAAATGTCAGAAGTCATTAGACTTTCTTGTTAAACTCATCTCACATTTTCATAAGGGTTCAGGCTAAAAAATTGTGATTAGAACCATTTCAGTATCTAGTACGTACGTTTAACTGGTAAGACAAGATTTTCCTTCTTTGTTTTTTAAGTGAAGCTCCACTTTTCCTAAGGTTCAAATGCTGTCGCAGGATTTCCATTTTTGTGCTGTACCGAGGAAACGTTTGTTTTCACTTTTCATGCATGCACGCCCACTGTGAGCCATGCTCAAGACCTTTGTTTTTCCTTCTTTTTTTTCCGCAGCGTGTAGATACTCAGTTAAAGTGTAGGAACTCTTATCGAACAGTATTGAGAAGGAACTTCACGCGGTCACTTTGACAGCAAGATCGTCAATTGTCCGTACTGTTCCTTTGAATAGAAATGTCCTGTATGGATGGTCTGGAAGAAGTTTAGCCGTGCATTGATGTATGCTGTCCGATGCTTGAAAAAGGCAGGGTTCAAAATGCACTTAACTCTAGATTTCTGCGAGAGCATTGAACTTTTGCACCATTATACGTTTTAGAAAGATCAGTTGGCTTAGAAAAAAATAGCAATGATTTAGAGACCCTTCTACTCTACTGTGGGAGAGCTGTAAGCTGTCCCTAACAAGCATGCAATACAGGTGCTGTGAGCATTACATGCTTCTGAGTTTTTAACAGATGAGAGAGTCAGTGTATGGTTAGGCAACAAGGAAATCCAGGAAAAAGATTATGCGTGGCTTTAACTGACTTAACGTCGTAAAAACCATTGTACAGTGGAACTAAAGGGCCAGTTTCACTGACTTAACATCGCGAAGGCTGATGACGTCATCACTAACATCACAATACCTGCGCTCGGCGCGGCTGCCCATTGCCTCTTCCCACGCCCGACTCCGCCCTACCACCTGCGCTGCTGCTCCTCCTCTCCGCTTGTCCATCTGCATGTCCCCAACCTCCAGCTCGCCTCGCTCTTCTACTTACCTTCGCCCTACTAAACTATACCCTCCTTCCTGATTTCCCTCCTCGCCACCCTCACGTCACTTCTCCTCACCTTCACTTCCCTTTCCCATCCCCTTGCTATACTATACTATAAATGGCTATGCTGTGGTTTACCCTCTCCCCTCCTCCTTTCCCTCCTCCCCAAACGCGCAGACGACGCCCTGAGTAAAATACCAAAATACCACAACGCGCACGACATCCTGGAGCACCAGCGCCGCAAACGATAAATCTCCGCGTCTCCGCATCCGCAGCTTGGAGTAGAAGACGATAAAAATATAGAAAAATTCAGACTAACACACTCCTGCCCTTGGGACTGTGGTACGCGATTTAGCCAACGGTAAATGCCGTTTTAGCGCTTGTGTATGTGTTACTGCCTGTCCCGTCCTTGTCAATTCAGTTCTGCGCTTTAGAATATGAATATGTTGCACCGACAAGGCCAAATATCCACCCTTGCCGGTCAATGTCCCTGGTGCGGGGGGCGGTCGTCTCCTCCCCACATTATGTCGGAATGCATATAATAGGCCACCGAGCATAAACTATCCTCTGGTACTGATTTAACTCGGGGAGCCTTGGGAGGCCGTCGTCGCTCGAGCTGACTTGGAGACCCAGAAGGGTCTCTTGGATCAGGCTGAGCACACAGCAACGCCCTCTGGAGTCCTGGACTAGGGATCGGCCCTTGCCTTTCCCTTATCTTTAATCTTAGGGGCGAAGCTCCTTAGGGCATGGGTCGTTCAATCCTCTGTAGTATGTATGTATGTATGTATGTATGTATGTATGTATGTATGTATGTATGTATGTATGTATGTATGTATGTATGTATGTATGTATGTATGTTGTATGTATGTATGTATGTTATGTATGTATGTATGTATGTATGTATGTAGCCAGCTCTAGTTTAATGTATTGCTCACTAGATGGCGTTTCATGTATTTCTTAGAGTTGCTGTTTATAGATGACAGATGGCGCTTGTATAATGCGAATGGCGCATGTCATTGGATGCCTGCGATCGTAGAAGGCGCTGCTCTCGGCGCGCTTTCTCTTTCGCTCGGAGTCGCCGGATGGAGGCAGACAAGGCGCTCGCTCTTGGCGCGCTTTCTCTTTCGCTCGGGTGCGGACACTTTCCCTGCATTTCACCGATCACAAATAGAGGTGTGCGCCGCCGCCGCCGTCTGTTTTTGGTCACGCCGCTTGCGCCACCGCCGAACTCCCAAGAGAGATCACGCCGCCGCCGCCGCCGCGCAATAATTGCGGCGCGCCGCCGTTAGACTTTTCTTTTAATTATAATGGGGAATCTGGAAATAAAATACAGCACTTCGCAGGAGGAGCTCTTCTCGATGTGTCCATGTAATGAACTCTCCATTTCAGCGGCCGCTTAATAGCGCTGGAGCTCGGCGAGAAGCGCTCCCCCTCTTTCCTGTTCTTGTTGTGCAGCGCCATCATGACATCACGAAGCTTTCAAACATTCTCGACACAAATGATGGAATGCGCTTCAATGCAACGAACGCAGCCCTCAGAGATTCGATTTTCGGTGCACATGTCCTGATCGTGTTAGCCATCGATTTAGGTTTAATGCGGCCGCTCGTCTAACGCAGCTGTAAGGTCGGTACACATTCCCTGCATCGTTCTCAAACATCTGGGACACATTCATATGCAAATTCAGACTTGAAAAGTTTTTGTTTCTGTGCATTGCATCCACTCTCTTCTTACGTTAGGAATGTGCTGGCGGGTTCGGTGCGGCGATGTGGTCAAGAGCGAGGTGTCATCACGGCTCACCGCTTTTTCGAATCTCTGAATGCGCTCTGCCGAAATGTACTGTGGACATCTCCTTTGGATGAACGCATAGAGAATAGCTCCCCAGAAGTTGTATCTTTTTCTCCTTCAGAAGTATCACGAGTATTGCCTGTCCTTAACGCTGCCGCGTCCTCCAGCCTTTAAGGGCGACGACCCAACTCGCTAAATAGCATATTCTTGGAGTCTTGGATCTAGTACACTGTGCATAAATAAATAAAATAAATAAGGAATATGTATATCTCTGGGCGTTAGTACACATTTTCCTTTCATTCTTACTCGAGTAAATCGATAAATAAATACAGCAGTAAAGAGAATGGCAAACTTGGAATATAGCTAAGCTATCTGGTAGGTATTCATCTTAAGAAGACATCACGTGGAAACATGGATATGAGACAAAAGTCGAGAGAGTGAACAGCTGTCTCTCACGTAGACCACCACTCGCACTTGATTGAGAGGTATCGCCTTTTGCGTGGGAGTGCGCAGATAAATATTTGTGTCTACCTTCGGTTCCGCCGCTGTGTGATTTTTCACTTGTTAGCGACGTTTCTGGTGTCTTGACTACCCTCGTGTGTCCGTGCTTGCACGCCCTGTTTTTATAAAGGGCCCCTAACAGCCTCTGAAAATACAACAAAAAACAAAAACGACGAGCGCATCATTCTCTCTTGGCGTTTCTTGTCTTTTGGTGCACTTCGTGATACCAGTGGTTCACGTGACATCATCAGGGTACATACTCTCGACTGGTCGATATACGAGAAATAACAGTTGTTAATTGTCTACCATACTTGTTTTGTTAAACAGCCGCCCACCCGCTCTTGCTTCTCTCGCACGACTATCGTGCGTGATTAACTGATTTCGCTTCATTTTGTGCGTTTGCGACCGCGTATGCAGAATCAGAATCAGAATATTTAGTCATCGAATCAATTACAAAACTTGTGTATACAGAAGGAGTCAGAGACTGAATCGAGACCTCCTACAGTAGTGAATATAGAAAAAATTAATTGATGCAGTAAACAGTGGTACGGAAAACAGGTAATAAAATACATCGCAGGCAAAAAAAAGGAGTTCTACTTAAGAAAAACAATAGCAGAAAGCAGCAACAAAAATCGAAATTAGGCAACATAAAAATATTGGTAATTAAACTCTCCTAAACAGTTTTGTGATAATTACATAATTACAGAGATAACAAACTGTAGCCGAAAAGCGCGAAATCATGATAGGTTTAACGCTTAGTGCTGACATTGTACGCGTGCTTTATGAAGAAATAAGCAGCCAGGAGGTGTCCCCTGTAAGAAGGGTATTGAAGGCGAGAACGAAACCAATGGAAAAGGCGCCGGATTATAGGATTATTCCAACGGACACACTCTTTACAGCGGAGACGATGCAGCTTTCCAGGAAGAAGGCGAGCCCACTACGACGGTTTTCTGTATATTTTTTATTGCGTTAGCAATTGTATGGACACTCAGGACAGGTTTTCACCGTCGCCGTCATGTTCCGTATAAACTCTAAATCGATAACATCGCTCCGCGCATTGTATGTTCTACCCGCGAGTAAAAGCTCGCGAGTGTTGGCAAGGAACATGGCTAAAGCAGAGATGAAACAAGCTGGCCGTCTCCGTCACACGAAATAACATCAACTCGCGTGCGAGGCCTGCCGTCGATTGCTCCTCAATCAGAAGGAAACGCTCCGCCCGTCATTTGCTGGGCGAAGGAGCAGGAAGGGATGTCTGGGGAGAGGGAGTGCGTAACTCGAGCAGCAACTGTGAGGGCGCGGTCGAGAGCGCTGGTACGCGCGCTATTTCGGCAGACATACCCCAGCGAACGGCTCGTATACCTTCTACGCACAGTGAGCACTGTGATCTCACTGCTTCGCGTTCGGACCACTGATACGACAGACTGACCGAAAACCGCTTCTCTCCCGGGAGCGGCCGTATTGCCATGCACCAACGTTTTGTAGAGTTAAGTGAGGTCGGAGCAAAAAGCGTTAGCTGCTAGCCCTCGTTCATATAACACTACGGCGTGTATTTATCGCATTCACTGCTTCCCCCCCCCCCCCCCCCGCGCCGCGCCGCCGGTCTGATGAACCCCGCGCCGTTCACGCGCCGCCGCCGGAGGTGGAAACACCGGCGCACATGTCTAATCACAAAGCGGTGATAATGAAGGGACCACGTAAACCAACAGTACAATAAAAGTTTGATGTTTAATATATACACGGTGTTTCACACTCTTTATATGATGTACTGGGCGAATTTCACGGAAGTTTCACGGTTTACCGATGATTCCCTCCGGAGCTTCGCCCCACTCATCATCATTCACCCCGTTGATATGCTGTCATTCTTTTATTGTGTTCAAAACAAAATGTGAACTATTTAGAGTAATTTTTCTCCATTGAAAAAAAAAACAGATAGCTGGTCTCTTCTACGCCTAGCACCGAATTTTTTTGTAGCGACCGACAACTACTTTAACGGCGCCAGTCTTCAATTTCGGTCTCGTTCTCATTTTTTTTCTCCCGTTTCGCACTTGTCTCGTTTGTTTTCTTTTTCAAGTCACCAATGAATTCACGCAACAAACTGTTTTACTAGTGATCCCGATTGCCATTTTCAAGACGCGAACATTCTGCTAAGTGCGACAAATGTTTCTTGCACACCTACGTCGCGTTTCCGGTCCGGGTAGTATCACGCGACGTGCTTCGCGTGTAGTACATGGTCGAGACCCCTGGTCAGCGGGGTTCAGTGGCCTCGCTGACCCAGAGCCGAGACCACGGAGGCGCATCGCAGACTACGGTCACGAATCGATTCCACAAACCGCTTTGCTCCCCACCACCCGCCACTTCGACCAGCCGTACGACACACCAGAGCCCTCCAGCCCCCTTTCCTGCCCCTTCTGTGTTCCCCACTAGCAGTGACGCACGACGACATAGTTTCTTTTTCCTTTCTGTCTGTCGCCGTAGTCTGAAGTCCGTTGAGTCACTGGGGACGCCCCACACGTTGGAACTAGCTGCAGAAACAAGCGTAGTATCGTTAAAGTTGCGGTTCGATAGGTAAATCACGATATAGTAGTGGAGGAGGAGGAAGGAAGTGCAGGAAGATCAATCAGACGCGCGTCTGGTTTGCTATCCTAGGCTGGGAGTAGGGGATTACGGAATTAGAAGATAGATAGATAGATAGATAGATAGATAGATAGATAGATAGATAGATAGATAGATAGATAGATAGATAGATAGATAGATAGATAGATAGATAGATAGATAGATAGATAGATAGATAGATAGATAGATAGATAGATAGATAGATAGATAGATAGATAGATAGATAGATAGATAGATAGATAGATAGATAGATAGATAGATAGATAGAACTGAGCATACAAAAAACAATACCGCATGAGGTCAAACAGTGCTGCGTTTTCTTCACATCGAAAGAGAGAGAGAGAAGAAAAAAAGCGTTTATTGCAGAATGGCTAGGTAGTGAAGATTGGAGGGTCCATTATTCCAGGAACCCTCTGGTCTGGACCACCCTCCGGGCCCGGGCGACAAATTAATAAAAAAAATCACAGCATATCCACGGAGTGAATGATGATGAGTGGGCGAAGCTGCGGAGGTTCATCGGTAAACCGTGAATCTTCCGTGAATTCTGCCCAGTACATCATCACCGACGTGAGATCGGGCGCGTTTATAATAAAGGTTCGATGAGTTATGACGACTTGCAGCTCACTTTAATTTTACATGTACGCTGTGAATTTTCATTGTTTAGAAAACCATTGCTTTAGAAAACATCTGGCGTCTTTCGTTAAGCAGCTGGCGTCTTTTCGTTTGCTTTAGAAACATCTGGCGTTCTTTCGTTTTGCTTTTACAAAACATCTGGCGTCTTTCGTTGGTTTATTTCATCAATCAACGGCGTTTTGAACAAAATTTTTATTGTTTAATCACGCACAGGAGAAATCTCACCAGGCACTACCTTGGAGGTAAACAATGGCTGCTAATGGGAATGAGAGACAGAAGAAGTCGGCTTTTAGCTAACACTTACACTTCTACTTCTACTAACGTTTCCTACTGGAACATGCCAATGGCTGCTAATGGGGAATGAGAGACAGAAGAATTCGGCTTTTAGTTAACGCGCACGCTGCGAATTTTTTATTGTTCAACAACGCACAGGAAAAATCACAGCATATCCACGGAGTGAATGATGATGAGTGGGCGAAGCTGCGGAGGTTCATCGGTAAACCGTGAATCTTCCGTGAATTCTGCCCAGTACATCATCACCGACGTGAGATCGGGCGCGTTTATACTAAAGGTTCGATGAGTTATGACGACTTGCAGCTCACTTTAATTTTACGTGTACGCTGTGAATTTTCATTGTTTAGAAAACCATTGCTTTAGAAAACATCAGGCGTCTTTCGTTAAGCAGCTGGCGTCTTTTCGTTTTGCTTTAGAAACATCTGGCGTTCTTTCGTTTTGCTTTTACAAAACATCTGGCGTCTTTCGTTCGTTTATTTCATCAATCAACGGCGTTTTGAACAAAATTTTTATTGTTTAATCACGCACAGGAGAAATCTCACCAGGCAGTACCTTGGAGGTAAACAATGGCTGCTAATGGGAATGAGAGACAGAAGAAGTCGGCTTTTAGCTAACACTTACACTTCTACTTCTACTAACGTTTCCTACTGGAACATGCCAATGGCTGCTAATGGGGAATGAGAGACAGAAGAATTCGGCTTTTAGTTAACGCGCACGCTGCGAATTTTTTATTGTTCAACAACGCACAGGAAAAATCTCCCACCGGCACCACCTTGGAGGTCAAAGCGTAAGACTGGTTACGCACTACGACTACTACGACTACGACTACGAGGGACGAACGGGTGCCGCCTTAAGGAGCTTCGCCCCTAAAATCTCCCACCGGCACCACCTTGGAGGTCAAGATCTGGTACTAGCGTTACGACTGGTTACGCACTACTGCGACTACGAGGGACGAACGGGTGCCGCCTTAAAGGGCCCCTCACCAGGTTTGACAATTTTGAGCTAACGAGCGCAATTCATACACTGGGCGTTCACGATCCCGTCTGCCAAAATTTGCAACGCTACGCGCCGCGGAAATAGGTCAGATTTCAAGGTGAACGTTGCTTGCCCTTCCTCTCGCGGGCGCGCGCTTTAGAGAATGAGGGGATGACGTACATGAGAAAATGGCCCTACGTAGATGGTAGTGCTGTGACGTCGCTCCTCTACGTAGGCGACTGTGCTCTGACGTCGCCAACATTACCACGTGACAATGCGATAATTATTTGACACGACATGTGTAGTTTGTGTAATTTGTTGCTTGAATATATTAATAAAACTTGGGAGAAATAATGACACATACAAAGGGAATGTGTGCGTCTTTTTCATTTTTTTTCGTGAACTGCAGCGAGATGCGGGGCTAATGTGCCGCCCTTTCCCATGCGTTCGTGTCCCCGCGGTTAGCGCATCGAGCAGACGCCAGCCCTGGAAACGAAAGTAATGTTCTGGCGCGTTCGAGCACTCATTATTCTCATTTATTCTACCGCGTCCAAGTAAACGTTAATGTGGCACTGGCTCATGATACCGCCGCTCTCGTGCCCGTACAAATGTCTCAACTTTCATGCCCGTCCCGCAGAAACAGGCAGTACACCACAGAGAACGCCGACAAAACGCCCACGGCCGCTACATAAAAAAGAAAAGGTAGCGGCCGTGCAACGCCGCTCGCGTGCTCTGGCTGGCTCGGGCACGTCATGTGCACGTGGCCATGCATGCGCATGACGTGTTCATGCGTATGTGTCAAGTGAAGAGGGCAGGGAAGGGATTTAACTTGCTAAGGCTACACGGGGCGAGTGCCAAGGGTTTGAAACTCGCCTCCTCGCATCATGGTTTCGCGCCGCTACAAATTATTGTTTTTCTCAGCTCGTAATGAACCGACTTGAAAAATTCTTGCGGCCTACTGCTCTTCATTCGGCACACAACAACTTCCAGCGTCTAAAATTTGCTATGTGGCCTGGTGAGGGGCCCTTTAAGGAGCTTCGCCCCTAAAAAACTTGGTTCGTTCGTATCTTGATAACTTCGTAGCACTAGACGCAGGATCCCAGGCGTTTTACATTCCACTGTATTGGATACATATGATACTCAAGATAAGGACAATTAAGAAACACGAACGATTAACCCAAGGAATAGGCCAGGGCACACGAGTGCCATACCAGACACCTAAGGATCGCCTCCAATTTACATCTTTATTTATTGCTTAATGATTTTAGGTATTAGCTAACGTTGTCAAGAATTCCAATGACCAGCGAAGGCTGTATAATTTTATCCCGAACTGATGACTCGTGCGAACCTGTATTTGGGCGCAGTTCATAGTACACGAGCTAAAAAGCCGAGGTTACGTAAACACGCCGCGTCTACTCTGCCTCAACGGCCTTGCCCATCAGATAGCAGGGAATGTAGCCGAACTTTTTTTTTTCTCTCAAGATGAATCCGGCATTGCCTGGAATCACCCGTTCGCGCGAGCGAATAACCGTTACGTAACCGCCAACGACAGCTTGCAATAATACTGGACCTCTATATCGCCGCTCTTGGGAAACTCGCAGCCGCTGTCCGGTTAGCTTATGTCGCGCCACAAGCCATGCCCTAAGGGATTGCAGCATCGTGTATGCTCGGATCACAGAAAACTTGACCTGACCCGCCGCGACCTGGCTTTAGCGCGAGTATGTACAGGTCGCATAATACGCACGTAACTTCCTGATGGTAAGCGTACGCGTCGTGTACAACGGCAGGCTTGGGAAGTGTGATTAAAGGTCAGGTCGGCTTCATCGTAAAGATTAGAGAGTGTCGCCTAGTTTTTTTATTTTCTCTAGCAGCCTTGTAACGCCCTTGACACGACGGTTTTGCCTGGTGATTAGATCATGCGGGTGTAACGTAGGAATAATGCGAACGGTGCTTGTAAACCGCCATCGTTATTTTGGCCTCTTCGATGTTTCGCATTTCGTATAAACAACAAAGCCATCCCCACCATAGGGTTGCCAGTGTGTATATGTACTGGCTAGCCTTCCTGTTTTGCTTTTCGTTCCGCCGGTTCGCGTAACCGGCCACAGAAAGTGGGTATATGCCAATCAGCTCCTAGCACAGCATAGTCGTGCAGCCTAGTACAGCAAGAGGGTGAGAAAGGAAAGTGAAGGTGAGTAGGATTGATGTGAGGAGGAGGGAAAGGAGGAGGTGAGAGGGTGAGCCATAGCATAACAATGCACAGTGTAGCATAGCAAGGGATGAGACACATAAGTGAGGGTGAGGGGAGTGATGTGAGGGTTAGGAGGAGGGTAAGTAGGAGAGAGAGCAATATAGAAAGGGTTAAGGAAAGAAGCAGAAGATGTGGGCGAGTTGGTGTAGCATACTAGAAAAGTTAACGCTGCGCAAGATACACGAGGACTAGAAACGAACACTTAAACCGCGTGAGCTGCAACTGCCGACCAATTCTTAATCAGACAAAATTCTTGGCATGATCCAGTGACTAGATAGGGGGATCCTCGAAGCATTTTACATTGCGCGTACCGGAGACACTCGCATCTGTTGCGCTTCAGTAGCACTCCAAGAAAAAGAGATTATCTTCATGTCGCGATAGTGCCTGATCATGTGATAATCTGACTTGTGTTTTTTACATGTATAAGTATCAGTGTTTCCTGAAATAAACTTCAGTTGTTAGTTTGCGCTTGTCTGTTTAAGTGTTCCTTTCTAGTCCTCGTGTGTTTTGCGCAGCGTTAAAGGGACACTAAAGAGCAAAACGATTTTTCTCGCATTAGTAAAGTAGTCTTCCACGATACCAAAAACACCACGCTTGCTGCGAGAAGACGCTTCATAAGCGAGAAAACGCGCAAAAAAAAATGCAGGTGGCGAAGCCACCTTCGAATTCCCGCAGCATTTGCCGTGACGTCACATATTTTTGACGGCGCCTGCTTGGGCCTACGTAGTTCCTAATCGGTTAAATCGAAGTACATTGTCCTCTGAGGGGGCCAGAGACTTGACATAACGAGTTTGTGGAAATTTCGTCGAGCCAGTGGCGCCAAAATACGTTAAATGCTCTTTGAAACATTTTACGTCACGAATTACAAAGTTCGGCGCGAAATTTAAAAATGAAACTTTGAACTTGGTTTTCTCCTCCAATAATAAACCTATGGTGGTGAAATAAACTACACAGGAGTTCTCCGTGCACACTGTATCAATCTAAACCAATTCATTGTTTCTCTTTAGTGTCCCTTTAAAATTTTCCAATAAGGAAAGAAAGACGAAAGAAAGAAGAAGATGTAAAAACGATAAAGAAAGAAAGAAAGAAAGAAAGAAAGAAAGAAAGAAAGAAAGAAAGAAAGAAAGAAAGAAAGAAAGAAAGAAAGAAAGAAAGAAAGAAAGGAAGAAAGAAAGAAAGAAAAACAAGAAGAAGAAAGATGAAGAAAGAGCTCAATCTGCGTTCGCGAAGTGGTGGCGCCTGCTTCCCCGCTCCACCGTGTAACCAGATTGCACAGACGTGGAACAGTCTTTAATTTATTTGTTTTTGTTTTTTATGTGTAGCTTCTCGTCCTCTTCCTACTCAAAGCGAGCCAAGGTACGCTTTGTGTTTTTTTTTTTTTTATCTAACGCTCTCGCACCCTTCTTAGCTGACACAGCGGATAGAAATCATCGTCACGATCACTATTAGCCTATCTTATGTCCACTGCAGGGTGTAGGCTTTGTTACCCAGTGATGTCCAACTCACATTTTCCTGCGGGAGCTGACTCCATTACATGCCTGTCAATTCCTTGATTTCGTCGCTCCACCTTACCTTTTGCCGTCCCCGGCCGCGCTTCCCATTTATTCGTGTCCATTCCATCGCTGTAACTGAGCATCGGTTATCGGTAGGGGTGTGCGAATATTCGAAAGTTTCGAGTATTCGTCGAATATTACCTTCTAAATATTCGTATTCGATTCCACAATCGTGTATTCGAAAAGTTTCGAATATTCGATAACTTCGAATATTCGAAAAATTCGAGTATGCGATTCGATTATCATGCATAAAATAACTCGTCTTCCACATTTCTGCTGCGTTCGTATAGCTAAGAACGTTGCCGAGAGGAGCGATACACATCGTAAGTACGCGGAGGCACGATATCTGCCTGCGACGAGCGCCCCAATACGTATGATTTATTGCTGGTGCATCTCCGACGTGCAGCGCTGTTGGCGATCATGTAACCGTACATTTTCAATATTATGCGGCCGTAACGTGCCGCACTACGACTAGTTCACTATGCGGGACCACGTCTGAAGAAAGACAGTGACCCACGTGACTGGTGGCGGACTGTAGGCACCTTCAGATACCCCAGTCTGGCAAAGCTTTGCCCCATGTACCTCCCTATACCAGCCACTTCTGTTCCAAGCGAGCGTGGCTTTTCAATGGCAGGGGGCGGGGGATTGTCTCTGTTACAAGGGAGCGCCTGCTGCCTGATCATGTGGAGCAACTAATATTTCTTCATGATAACATCTAGTCATTACTTTCATTGTGCCGTGATATTTGCTTGCGTTGTGATGTGCATTGTGCTAGCCTGGACATTGTGTTCTGGAGATAGCAGTGTATGTTGTGCTGCCAGTCAGGCTGTTAATTTTTTTGTTTTCAAATAGCTACATGTTAAATAAAATATCGTTACTGTGGAGGCATCTTTTATTTGATATTCGATATTCGATTCGATATTCGAAGGTGGATATTCGTATTCGATTCGTATTCGAAAAATTTGATATTCGCACACCCCTAGTTATCGGTACTTCTCATGACGTGACCTGAAAAGGTCCAGTTTTTTTTTTTTTTGTTCTCTTAACAACAACTAGTATATCGGGTGCCCCTGTTTGTTCTGCTTTCCACTCTGCTGTCTTCTAGTCGCTTAATGTTACGCCTATCATTCTAACAGCGGAGCAGTATAAGCCGAGCATTGGTCCGTGACGCGTGAACACAAATGATCATCATCATGAACCGGCACACGCTCTCTTCGTCATCTCCCTCCTCTCCCTCCTTCGCTCCCAGAACACGTGCGCCCCCTTTCTCTGGCGTGGGATGCAATAACTATGATGGGTGAGAGAACGAGTACAGAGAGAGAGAAAGAAAGAGAGCGAGAAAGAAAATGGATAGAAAGAAAGAGAGAGAGACAGAGAAATTCTTGGCGAAAAAAAAATTCTTCACGACGCGGGATTTGAATCCGCGTACCCAGGATCCGAAGGCGAGCGCCTTAACTACCCGGCTACCTAGGCTTTCTTTTTTTTATTGCCAGTACTCGACATGTAGTAGCCGAGGCCTACGGCCTGTTGTCTTCGTCGACGTCACGTGGTCGTGACGTCGACGAAGACAACAGTCGGCACGTCCGAGATGAAACTGTTTATTTGGCCGAACTTGTGGCCGAGAAACTGAAAGTCAAACTACAGCAATACACTGATAGCGGCGAACAGAGCGTCGACCGTCGATCAACTGACAAGCGGTCAAGCGCGTCGGCTTTTATACAGGCGCTATCGAACTTTCGAGCAATATCGCCGGTGGCGGCGTTATCTCTAGACAAAGCTGGAACATTCGCGTGCGGGGCGCAATCATAACAAAACGATCTACTACAATCGAGAAGCTTCTCAAACACTGCTTCGTGGACAGCGTCGAGCGTTGATAACCGTCCCTGCCGGTCAAACCCGACTACATCAAAACAAGACAAGTGGGCGTGGCAGTATGCTTGTGGGCCTCGGCTATCCAGACACGCTAGCAGAGCGTAGCATAGCCTTGTATAGTGTAGTATAGCAAGGGGGTGGGAAAGGGAAGTGAGAGTGAGGAGGAGAGATGTGATGGTGAGGAGGAGGGAAAGGAGGAGGCGGGAGAGTAAAGCGTAGTATAGAAAGAATGAGAAAGAGAGAAATAGAGAAAGAAACGCAGAAACAGAAAGGCAAAGGGAAAGAGAGAGAACCAGAGAAAGAAGTATATAGAGAGAGCAAAAGATAGAAAGAAAGAGAAAGCTAGCGAGAAATCCATAGAGAGACAAAGAAAGGAAAGGAAGAGGAGGAAAGATAGACGGAGCAAGAAAGAAATAGGTAGAAATAAACAGAGAAAGAAAGAAAGAAAGAAAGAAAGAAAGAAAGAAAGAAAGAAAGAAAGAAAGAAAGAAAGAAAGAAAGAGAGAAAGAAAGAAAGAAAGAAAACTAAAGGGAAACAAAGGAGGCCGCCCAGTTGCGCACTTTTGAGGCTTGGCACCACTAGTGCGAAGCTGCTTTAATTTTTTCGGTCAGTAACGCGTTTTGTGGTTATGGGGTGTGAAAATTACCTATACAATCCTCATAATAATTTATCAGTTTAAACTGTATTATTGTTCTACTTAAATTACCTAAGTAATATCCAATTGCTAGAATTGTGTGGCGTTTGCAGAAATGATACCTGGACGTCCCAGGGGCATTCCAGCCATACTGGGTCAGACAGACGCGTGTTTGCCTTGCCCTCGCTAAAGTGGCCATCCTACGGTATAAACACTGCCCCGACCAGTAACGTTGGCCCCGACGTAGAAGAGATCGGCGTGAGTAGCTGTCATCAGCCAGGACCACCTGCGTGGCGCGGCAAATGACGGTAAGAGCGAACAACGATCCGCACGGCCATAGCCCTCGATATCCCTAATGCGAAAGCGCAGTAACGGCGAAACGTCTTCGCGATGAGGTCGCCCAATAATCGCCGGCCTCTTTCCGGAATACACCGTTATTACCTTTCCGCCATCACGTGTTTTCTACACCACCTTGCCCCTGTATATGCGGCCGTGCGCAAATATGTAGCCCAAGGTCGATGCAAATCCTTGAAGTGGTTGGCTGTTGACATCTGTGATTCGAAGATAAGTTAGGCTTGCAGATTTACCTTTCGTGTAGATCCACTCTCTTGCGTAGCCAGGGGGTTAACGTCCCCCGAAGTTTTTCAGTTTCAAACGTGTATATGTGCACGCACACATTTAAACGCGCGCACGAACATACATAAAGTGTGTTTGATTCTCTCTCCCCTCCCCCCTCCCCTCGAAAAAAAATTTGCAGTGGCTTA
This sequence comes from Rhipicephalus sanguineus, assembly GCF_013339695.2. NCBI lineage: Eukaryota > Metazoa > Arthropoda > Arachnida > Ixodida > Ixodidae > Rhipicephalus > Rhipicephalus sanguineus. Next base: position 130,443,001 of record NC_051186.1, on the reverse strand, counting down.
GCTCGGCTATGCCAGGATATACGTAGCGTTAGCGAAGGTTCAGCTGAATATGCTTAGCTTTCCAGATTGTCTAGGATTATTAGCGTTCTTCTGTTCATTCTTCGTACGCTGAACCGCTAATTGCCAGGCAACTACTTCGGGATCCGATGAGATAAGCTTCTCGGCTCTTCTGCGCCGTTGAGCAGCATTTGCGCTCTCTTTCTCCATGGAGTTACCCAGCTGCAAACTCCAGTCAGAAGCGCTATCAAGCGGCTCCAGCGCAGTGTCAGACCACGACTGCACAGCGAAGGCGAATAGCTGCGCGCGCGCCGGCACCAGTGTGTCTGCCATGGCTACGACGCCACTCCTCCCGAACGCGCAGACCAGCAGCGGCCAGCCGCGTGCGGCGGTGGCGGAGAGCGCGTGAGATGCCGGCTCCGGTGAGCCAGCTGTGTGACATCACTGATCCTCGGGCATGCGCAGCACGGCTCATGAGGATCCACGCGAAATCGGTTCCGGCTAGGCAAGTGTAGCTAACGCTACAAAATTTACTGGACCCGCTCGTGCTCAGGGTTAGCAGGTGGGCGGTGCCATCCCTGAGCACGCGCAGTGAAGTTTTCTGTATACATTACTTTTTCGCGCCACTACGTGGGCCTTAATATGATAGCTGGAGTTCGGGCTGTCCGTTTGCTTTTATTTGGGTCAATCACTGCATACCAAACATATTTTAGCACGAAAATATATGATGCCGGGTCCACCAAGGGGCGTCAAGTGCAACAAGCGACCAGGACATATCGTCCAGACAGCCCTTTATCGCATGCTTGCCACCAGTGTTCCCTCGCCATCAGCTGTGACGTAAGTGAACCCACATCCCATGTGCTGGCTAGGCTGACAGGTGGTGACTCTGCTCAAGATTTTGTATATGCACACTCTGAGTGTGAATGGGTAAATGTATCTGACCTATTAATTAATCGTTGGGGGTTCAACGTCCCCAAACCACGATATGATATTAGGGACGCCGTAGTGGAGGGCTCCGGAGATTTCGACCACCTGGGGTTCTTTAACGTGCACCTAAATATATGTACACGGGCCTCAAGCCTTTCCGCCTTCATAGCAAATGCTGACTGCCGCGGCCGGGATTCGATCCCGCGACCTTCGGGTCAGCCGTCAAGCACCATTACCTCTAGGCCACCGCGGCGGGTGGGATCTGGCCTAGGAGTGGGACAATCAATATACAGCGTATGACTTCCAATCCGGCATTCTGGGCCCATATTCACGCATTCGAGAAATTTGCGTTCGAGAAATTTCGAGCCAATTCTGGCGCTACGCACTATCATTAGCGATGGTGGGCAGGCAAAGGAGCATTTACGAGGGAAAAGCTTTGTGAAATTGACCCCCACTTTCAACAGTGCCTCGCTTTGAAAGATGATATGGCAAACTGCGAAGGTTATAACTTTAGCTGATTTTTAATTATCTAATTGGAGTTAATTTAACCGAATTAGCCACACAAAATGACATATTGCGGGGCCGGGCAGAATTTTCTTCCTCCAAAACACTCCTGCCAGCTCGCTCACGGCCAGCGTGGGAGGAGCTCATAAAAACTCGCATTAAGGAACAGCAGTTAGCTATTGCTACCTGGGCAGAAAGGGTCGCTACCCACGTGGAGCCACCCTGAGGACCACGCCGTTTTAAGTAAATAAAGTTGACTCCTCCTAAGCGGAGTGGTAGATACGAAAGTTTGAGAGCAGTTCCTTCATGCGAGATAGCATAGCTGCTCTTTAGGTGGATCATTTTCATACATTTCTAAAGTAAACTACACGAAATATCTAAGCGAGAGCGCAAGTGTTATGAACGGGTCTTCCAAGGACTCGATCGACACACCTTGTTGTAGCGGTGGTTTTTTGTGGTGCTTGATCGAAAATGCGCTAGAAAACGCGCAGTGTGGTAGCCGTACCCACTTCTTGTAGCCTAACTTAGGCGAGGAACAGGCGATAGGCATCGTCGTCACCGTGGCGGCGCGAACATGTTGCAAATAACACACGCTGAAGCCTCAATACAAAGTGACTTGCGTAAGCAGTGCCGAGCCGGAGACTATGCATATCAGTGTCGATGCATCGTGGGAACTGAAAGACTAGTTCGTACTAGAAGTTGGAGTCAGCTGCGTATAATATCGATTCATTTGTGCTTCGATAGACCATACTCTCTTTCTTTATCGCTACGGTTTTTATTCATACGAATCGCATGCGTGACATAGCATTACTTGTTGCTATGATAGCTAGACAAGTTGGGGCCGCTACGCACTAGTGATGCGGAGACTGAGGAAACTGCGGAACTGGTGGCTTTCCCCTCCCTCTTTCCCTCCTCCTCGCTCCCACTTCCCTTTCCCACCCCTTGCTATAATATACTGTACAAGACTATGCTATGCTTCACGCTCTCCCTTACTCCTTTCCCTCCTCCTCACTCTCATGTCCCTCCTACTCACCCAAACTTCCCTGTCCCACCTCTTTCTATGCTATACTATACATTACTATGCTGTGCTTCACGCTCTCCCTTACTCATTTCCCTCCTCCTCACTCTCATGTCCCTCCTACTCACCCAAACTTCCCTGTCCCACCTCTTTCTATGCTATACTATACATTACTATGCTGTGCTTCACGCTCTCCCTTACTCCTTTCCCTCCTCCTCACTCTCATGTCCCTCCTACTCACCCAAACTTCCCTGTCCCACCTCTTTCTATGCTATACTATACATTACTATGCTGTGCTTCACGCTCTCCTTACTCCTTTCCCTCCTCCTCACTCTCATGTCCCTCCTACTCACCCAAACTTCTCCGTCCCACCTCTTTCTATGCTATACTATACATTACTATGCTGTGCTTCACGCTCTCCCTTACTCCTTTCCCTCCTCCTCACTCTCATGTCCCTCCTACTCACCCAAACTTCCCTGTCCCACCTCTTTCTATGCTATACTATACATTACTATGCTGTGCTTCAAACTCTCCCTTACTCCTTTCCCTCCTCCTTACTCTCATGTCCCTCCTACTCACCCAAACTTCCCTGTCCCACCTCTTTCTATGCTATACTATACATTACTATGCTGTGCTTCACGCTCTCCCTTACTCCTTTCCCTCCTCCTCACTCGCATGTCCCTCCTACTCACCCAAACTTCCCTCTCCCACCTCTTTCTATGCTATACTATACATTACTATGCTGTGCTTCAAACTCTCCCTTACTCCTTTCCCTCCTCCTCACTCTCATGTCCCTCCTACTCACCCAAACTTCCCTGTCCCACCTCTTTCTATGCTATACTATACATTACTATGCTGTGCTTCACGCTCTCCCTTACTCCTTTCCCTCCTCCTCACTCTCATGTCCCTCCTACTCACCCAAACTTCCCTGTCCCACCTCTTTCTATGCTATACTATACATTACTAGCTGTGCTTCAAACTCTCCCTTACTCCTTTCCCTCCTCCTTACTCTCATGTCCCTCCTACTCACCCAAACTTCCCTGTCCCACCTCTTTCTATGCTATACTATACATTACTATGCTGTGCTTCACGCTCTCCCTTACTCCTTTCCCTCCTCCTCACTCTCATGTCCCTCCTACTCACCCAAACTTCCTTGTCCCACCTCTTTCTATGCTATACTATACATTACTATGCTGTGCTTCACGCTCTCCCTTACTCCTTTCCCTCCTCCTCACTCTCATGTCCCTCCTACTCACCCAAACTTCCCTGTCCCACCTCTTTCTATGCTATACTATACATTACTATGCTGTGCTTCACGCTCTCCCTTACTCCTTTCCCTCCTCCTCACTCTCATGTCCCTCCTACTCACCCAAACTTCCCTGTCCCACCTCTTTCTATGCTATACTATACATTACTATGCTGTGCTTCACGCTCTCCCTTACTCATTTCCCTCCTCCTCACTCTCATGTCCCTCCTACTCACCCAAACTTCCCTGTCCCACCTCTTTCTATGCTATACTATACATTACTATGCTGTGCTTCACGCTCTCCCTTACTCCTTTCCCTCCTCCTCACTCTCATGTCCCTCCTACTCACCCAAACTTCCCTGTCCCACCTCTTTCTATGCTATACTATACATTACTATGCTGTGCTTCACGCTCTCCCTTACTCCTTTCCCTCCTCCTCACTCTCATGTCCCTCCTACTCACCCAAACTTCCCCGTCCCACCTCTTTCTATGCTATACTATACATTACTATGCTGTGCTTCACGCTCTCCCTTACTCCTTTCCCTCCTCCTCACTCTCATGTCCCTCCTACTCACCCAAACTTCCCTGTCCCACCTCTTTCTATGCTATACTATACATTACTATGCTGTGCTTCAAACTCTCCCTTACTCCTTTCCCTCCTCCTTACTCTCATGTCCCTCCTACTCACCCAAACTTCCCTGTCCCACCTCTTTCTATGCTATACTATACATTACTATGCTGTGCTTCACGCTCTCCCTTACTCCTTTCCCTCCTCCTCACTCGCATGTCCCTCCTACTCACCCAAACTTCCCTCTCCCACCTCTTTCTATGCTATACTATACATTACTATGCTGTGCTTCAAACTCTCCCTTACTCCTTTCCCTCCTCCTCACTCTCATGTCCCTCCTACTCACCCAAACTTCCCTGTCCCACCTCTTTCTATGCTATACTATACATTACTATGCTGTGCTTCACGCTCTCCCTTACTCCTTTCCCTCCTCCTCACTCTCATGTCCCTCCTACTCACCCAAACTTCCCTGTCCCACCTCTTTCTATGCTATACTATACATTACTATGCTGTGCTTCACGCTCTCCCTTACTCCTTTCCCTCCTCCTCACTCTCATGTCCCTCCTACTCACCCAAACTTCCCCGTCCCACCTCTTTCTATGCTATACTATACATTACTATGCTGTGCTTCACGCTCTCCCTTACTCCTTTCCCTCCTCCTCACTCTCATGTCCCTCCTACTCACCCAAACTTCCCTGTCCCACCTCTTTCTATGCTATACTATACATTACTATGCTGTGCTTCAAACTCTCCCTTACTCCTTTCCCTCCTCCTCACTCTCATGTCCCTCCTACTCACCCAAACTTCCCCGTCCCACCTCTTTCTATGCTATACTATACATTACTATGCTGTGCTTCACGCTCTCCCTTACTCCTTTCCCTCCTCCTCACTCTCATGTCCCTCCTACTCACCCAAACTTCCCTGTCCCACCTCTTTCTATGCTATACTATACATTACTAGCTGTGCTTCAAACTCTCCCTTACTCCTTTCCCTCCTCCTTACTCTCATGTCCCTCCTACTCACCCAAACTTCCCTGTCCCACCTCTTTCTATGCTATACTATACATTACTATGCTGTGCTTCACGCTCTCCCTTACTCCTTTCCCTCCTCCTCACTCTCATGTCCCTCCTACTCACCCAAACTTCCCTGTCCCACCTCTTTCTATGCTATACTATACATTACTATGCTGTGCTTCACGCTCTCCCTTACTCCTTTCCCTCCTCCTCACTCTCATGTCCCTCCTACTCACCCAAACTTCCCTGTCCCACCTCTTTCTATGCTATACTATACATTACTATGCTGTGCTTCACGCTCTCCCTTACTCCTTTCCCTCCTCCTCACTCTCATGTCCCTCCTACTCACCCAAACTTCCCTGTCCCACCTCTTTCTATGCTATACTATACATTACTATGCTGTGCTTCACGCTCTCCCTTACTCCTTTCCCTCCTCCTCACTCTCATGTCCCTCCTACTCACCCAAACTTCCCTGTCCCACCTCTTTCTATGCTATACTATACATTACTATGCTGTGCTTCACGCTCTCCCTTACTCCTTTCCCTCCTCCTCACTCTCATGTCCCTCCTACTCACCCAAACTTCCCTGTCCCACCTCTTTCTATGCTATACTATACATTACTATGCTGTGCTTCACGCTCTCCCTTACTCCTTTCCCTCCTCCTCACTCTCATGTCCCTCCTACTCACCCAAACTTCCCTGTCCCACCTCTTTCTATGCTATACTATACATTACTATGCTGTGCTTCACGCTCTCCCTTCCTCATCACCCTCCTCCTCACCCTCACTTCGCTGTCCCAACAAAAACTGAGCGGTACTAGCAGAGCACACACAGTACAAAGGTATGAGCCGCTGTTGATCCCTGTCAAGATATGGCGCGCCCGGCCACTCAAGGCAGGCTGTTCATACCGGAGCCACGCTGAACCCCCTCCGAGACGCCGCTTGAGCATTTCGCACGATGGATTGGAGTCGGCGCGTCTCCTCTTGAGCCGCGATCGTCCGCTGCACTCGCACGCTTTCGCTTGCACATAGAGTACGCGACGCACGGGCCGATGTTATTGCTTGGTTGGTGAAATATTTTATTGAGTGTCCTGCACCGGGATGGCCCGGGCTCATGTCACCCACGTCGTGACGTCCAGGCCTGGCCTCGCTCTTGAACTTTATACGGAGTCTCACGTTGACGTCAAAATGCGCCTGGAATGTCATATGATTGCGGTCGCAATGATAGACAACTACTACAAAAGAATGCAGTGAGTATACAGCCTCATGTCAACGAAATGCATGCAAGTCATATATCTGACAGTGGACAAAGTCAAACATTTCCGCAAGTCAACCTAATATTTTTTTTTACTTATCGTGAGCCACTGACTACTACGAAACGTTTACCGATTATCGCTATGAGGGTCCATCCCGGCATCATTAGTCTAGCTTGAGCATCATATAGCATACCAATTAAACATACTAGTTGCTCGGGTCCGCGCACCTGCAGGCTTATTCAGCTCGCGGGCTGTTATAAAAACTCACTGCAGGTTTTACGACACCTCGGTAAACTGCCCTTAATTCATCCTTTAACAGCATGGGGTGCTTTGTTTCTGTCCTTGAGCGAAGCAGTTTCGGCGCCGTGCAAAACCACTCGCTTATAGTGCCCTCTAAAAATGTCCGGAACACCAGCGGAAATTCACTGATGATCTCATACTGGCAACAGTGAGGCAGCTATGTACTACAGATAAGGGACACACGCACCGCGAGAAGCATTATCTGGCCTGCGCCGATGCGGTATGCAAGTCACACGGGCAGTGTGTCTCCGTAGTTAACGCCGTCTCTCGAAGCAGTGTGACACTTTGACCTTTCGCAGTGGAGGGCGAGCGCTTGCGAGTTTATATATGCAACGCATAGAACGTGCGTCGCATCCCAGACGACTCCAATACTCACTCCCGTGGCTCGTCTCTTTATATACGCTGGCCTCACGCATTGCTACGCACGGGTGGTGCACGCGCGTAGCTCTTACGATAACAGGCGTATGTCCAGTGTAAGCGACGAGCAATACCTTATATATACCCTCTGAGATGTGAACCGCACCCACAACCATTCCTCGTTTCAGTGTTGGCACTTTTCCGCGGCCACGGCGAAGTAAAATATAGCTACAGAAGTGAACCTGGTTCTCAAGGTCTAAGCCGTTACTGCATAGCAATGCGTGCCGCCGTCGAAAGCTTTAGTGTCTCGGCAGTGTCTCTGCTAGGTCGAACGAGGTCGACGAATTATTCGAGAGTGCGCGTCGTCGTGACTCACACTTTTCTCCGGAATCTTATTGATCTGTTCGATTGATCTTTGCGTGTTACGAGGACGCCTGAGTGTGCGTGTATTTGTTTGAGGAGAGAAATGAATCGCGCGCTTACATTGAACGTTTCTAGCTCCTTTCTACAATGCTCGCGTAACCTTGATGCAAAAGCGTAGTTATTGCGCAGCTGTATGTGGTTAGGTTCTGGCTGATCGGGTCCGCGGACAAAACGACGCGTAGAACAAGAATTTTCGGCGCCCTTCGCCCCACTCGCCACCGCCGATGCCTATTTCACAAGTGTCGCAGTACTCGGCGGCGCCACTTCCCGTAATCGTCGTGACGTAGAGATTGTGTTAGCGCTGTTGTCAGCAGTTGCCCTTTGGACTCGATGTTGGACGGACGTGTGTCATTCGCTCGGAGGAAGAAGAACGGGAAGTCACACTTTCATCCGCGTTACTTTGCTTGAATACCATTGCACTCGGTCCTTCATCTTCATTCCAGCGCTGGCACTCTCGCCACCAATAGGACACGGTTAGACAGTCGTGGTCCTTCCAGCGTCGTCAGTCTCTTTCTTTTTTTAAATTTTTATTCGACTTTGTTGTTATACAAAGCTCTTCGACCTTATACCAGCTCATTTCTCCCCCGTCGCCATCCTTTTGTAGACAGGTCGTTCGTTGCCATTTTATCTATCGCTGTCGCAGTCGTGTTGCCGTTCACGTCACACTCTCGCATTATGCACGATAAGGCACCTCAGCAGCTTTATAACAGCACCCAGCCGTCGTAGAAATGATTCATAATGCGACGCTTTCTCCAAATTCTAACGTGAAAGTTGTCTTTACCTGTTACCCTAAATCGTGTAGACAGCGCATATATGCTTCAGTATATCGCAGGTTGGGTTGTTCCCGGAGATACACCCAACAGGAAAAGTTTACGGGACGTTGGCTCCACACGAAGACGTATTTATGCTATATTAGTGTGTAATGTTTCTAATCTCGCTGGTGACTGTATAGGTTGCAATGCCAACTACAGGCTGGAACATTTATTTGGAGGTTGTTTTCCCAGACCACGCGAGAATATAGCTTTCTCGAACATTTCGCGCTCCGCAAGCTTTTGCTGTTGGCTACACATACTAGAGCACTGCACGAGCCGTGATTCTCGGCGCAGGACAGGGCAGGGCCCGGCACTCTTTGAAGTTTGTTTGCCCGAACCCGGCCCGGTGACTCAAAGCGAGACCCGGTCCAATCCCGAACCCGAGAAAATTGCACGAGAACCCGGCCCGACCGCAGATCGGGCCCGACAAGGGGCCCGAGCCAATAATTTAGGTCGTGTTGCCCGAAGATGGAATCGACATCAAGGCGTTTCAAGTAGCAAATGTCTATGTTTTGTCGGCGCATGCAACGCTAACAAGCATGCTTTAATCTACGGTAATTCCTTGTACGAAAGGGCCTCACTGTGGTAACACTTTGTTGGACATACTGGGTACGATGCACTGTGATTTGGCGGCGGCATACTGTACCGATTTTTTTGTGCAAATGCAATGAGAATCATCAAGAGCGTTTGGTAGCAGATATTGCAGCAAGGAAAGTTATTTGTAGCTGGAGTTCAGTTTCAACAGAGAGCACAATAAAAACAGGAGATAGAGAACACAACGCTCTCTTCACTTAGTTTTTATTGCGCTCTCTGTTGAAATTTAAAAGCATCTTCTACCAACAGAACAAATCGTGCACCATTCTGCATATGTAGCACCTCCCTTCAGCATAGTAAGATTTCGCCACAGCAAAAGAAATACAGGAAAAAAAGCCAAATTTATTACCTTTGTTGTAAATACGCTAACCTAGATCAAAACTGTAACGAATTCCATGCATCACGTGTACTTTTCAAAATACGTATAAACTGCCAAAAGGAAGAAATTAACTATTTGTTATACCATTTTTTTTCATGTATCACCGGCGCTGCTAGTATATCCAGACTATAAGTTTTTTGTGGTATAGTTTACATTTCATTTCTTCACATGTCATTGTGCGAAAAGTCAAATTATCAAGAGATTCCGGCTGTAAGCACGCCATGCGCTGTTGCATCAGATATCCTGCAGCGCTATAGTTTCTCGAACTGCTTGCGCTAGCCGCACGGGTCCACAAAATCTGCCTTGCGAATTGTGAACGCGCCGGCAGTAGTTGTTCGCAGACTTCCACCACTGGAGCAAATTGCGGACGTCTCTGCGGATCTCTGCAGAATGAACATAGCTGTCCAGCTCATCGCTTCACATCTCTCGTTCCCGAACGTCGTGCCACTATTCAGTATCATCTGTAAAACTCCTCTTTGAGGGCTTCTCCTTGCAGGTTTCAGCAGTGTATGTTATGCACTGTTTGTACTGTGCTCTTTTTTTAACACGAATGTCGGGGTCCACCAAGACTTTCATGAGGTATTTCCGTCACGGAAGTACGTCAGCAAATTAAATGTCATCAAATGACAAAGAAAAAAAACTATAAGAAAAGGTTCCGTTTACGGGAATCGAACCCAGGACCTCTCGGTCCGCGACGATGGCTGGCGGGCGTTTAGCCCACTGAGCTACCGCCAAACACACTACGGAGGCGACATGAACGCGCCTTTTATCTTTCACACTTGCCTCTCGCAGCGATCTTGCATGCATTGATGCCATGAGCGTCCCCTTTATAACGGGGTGGTGACATCTGTGCCACCAGGCTCGAAAAAAAAAAAACGCGCCGTTGCAACGACCGTCCCATTCGGCGCGTTTCCAATACAAGTCTAATTTCGTCAACGCTTTAACACACCATGAGGTGGCGGTTTTAGCGCAAGCCTCGCTCATAGCATCCATCCATGTCGACAAATAGCTCTCCGACGCCGCCTGGGTGTCGCGGCACGTTCCCTGCTCGCCCTGTGAGAAGTAACGGCCAGGCTAGAGGGAAGACACGACGCGCGTTGCGTTTCTCTTCGTATTTCACGACGCTTTGAAGAAGTGCATAGCGAGCATTAGTGTTTATTATGTGCTTGTTGATGCCATCCTTGCGCGGGATTCACCATATGCGGATTGAACTTCAGCTACCGCAAGGGTTAAATCATGATCGTTAGCGTTTTGTCGTCGGTACGGAGATGTGCCACTAGGCGTCCACGTGAGTGCGATGCGTCCACATCAAGCGATGCTATATCTGCCAAACAACAGGAGATATTGCACAAGCTCTCATATACCAATGCACCATAAACAATAAACTACTTCTGTGACGACACGTTTCACTTTCATGTTATACCGATTCCTATGACGGAGGGATCAAGCAACCATCTTTTTTTCATATTATGATGGCGTATGCCTTGCTAACGATGCTGTACCGGTATAAGGTGGCGAGTGGACTACACGGGTAGGACTGGCAGGAGGTGCACGAATAGATTTCGATCTATTAGGGGCGAAGCTCCTTAAGGCGGCACCCATTTGTCCCTCGTAGTCGTAGTAGTGCGTAACCAGTAGTAACGCTAGTACCAGATCTTGACCTCCAAGGTGGTGACGGTGGGAGATTTTTCCTGTGCATTGTTGAACAATAAAAAATTCGCAGCGTGCGCGTTAACTAAAAGCCGAATTCTTCTGTCTCTCATTCCCCATTAGCAGCCATTGGCATGTCCCCAGTAGGAAACGTTAGTAGAAGTAGACGTGTAAGTGTTAGCTAAAAGCCGACTTCTTCTGTCTCGCATTCCCATTAGCAGCCATTGTTTACCTCCAAGGTAGTGCCTGGTGAGATTTCTCCTGTGCGTGATTAAACAATAAAAATTTTGTTCAAAACGCCGTTGATTGATGAAATAAACCAACGAAAGACGCCAGATGTTTTCTAAAAGCAAAACGAAAGAACGCCAGATGTTTCTAAAGCAAAACGAAAAGACGCCAGCTGCTTAACGAAAGACGCCAGATGTTTTCTAAAGCGATGGTTTTCTAAACAATGAAAATTCACAGCGTACATGTAAAATTAAAGTGAGCTGCAAGTCGTCATAACTCATCCAACCTTCAGTATAAACGCGCCCGATCTCACGTCGGTGATGATGTACTGGGCAGAATTCACGGAAGATTCACGGTTTACCGATGAACCTCCGCAGCTTCGCCCACTCATCATCATTCACTCCGTGAATATGCTGTGATTTTTTTTTTTCGGGGTTCCTTCCAGTTTGGTAATAAAGGCGCGAATAAGCTTCCCGATTATTACTCATTGCATGCATATGGTTCGAGGTAAGCGGACATCAGCCGGCACGGCATTCATAACTGTCTTTTTTCAAGCCACACATATCGTCAAGTGAATATGCTTCGCCCCGAACCTTGTTTAATGAATTTATGCCATTCCTGCACATCCGAACACTGTTGCGGCAGTATCATGTAGCTCATGCACCATATAGAGGCACGACGAAAGCTCAGAGATTAAAAATTTGGGCACACAAAGCAGGCTGTGCATGTCCATGTCGCGTCACATGACCACTGGGAGCCGTGAAAGAGCCACGGAGGAAGAAGGGTCTGTATAGTGATTATATGTAACGAGTCTCCGCGCCGTCCTTTCATTTAGTGGACTGATGAACATTCAAGAATGTTGCCCGACTTTGGAGCTCTGTGATCGCTCTTCCGATGATAAGTTCATTTAGATCACCATTTAGATAATCGGTAGATATACATTTATTATAGTACATTTATTACTGCAATTACAAAATAACATTCGGGATAGAAATAATTGCCAATGCAGTTGAAAAAAGCACAGAATAGTGAGATGTTAACGATTTAAGCTCCTGCCCTATTTACTTTCAGCTCGCCCGTTTCAGATAAATCAAGTAGCCCCATATGCAAGAAGCAAAAGAAGTTCACTGTTGTCCCCAATAAAACTTCTTTAAATAGCTTGCCCAATATAAAAAAAAAAGCATCGCGGGCAGTATGCACTAAGTCGCGCAAAGCTTGGCACAGCGAAGCACGGACCCGTCGCCGCTCGTACTCCCCGCCGACCGACACGTGTAGCTTCGAGATGTGCGGCTTCCTCTTCGGGAGTACGCAGCCAGGCTATGCACTATAGAGCGGACGTTGCGCGCGCTGTCTCCGTTGGTAGTTGTGGCTTAGCTACTGAACATGCGCGGCTCGGCCAGGTGGTGCGGTATCTGGTCGCTAGACGACGCGATGCTTGCTTCCTCTTTCTTTCTATATTTTTTCTCTCTGTCTATTTCTTTGTCTCTCTCTCGTTGATGCTCTCTCTGTCTCTCGTTCTTTTTCTTTCTACATTTTTTTTCTCTCTATTTCTTATTCTTTCTGTGTTACGCTTTACTCTCTGGCCTCCGCCTTTCCCTCCTCCTTACGATCACTTCCCTATCCAACCCCCTTGCTACACTATACTATACAAGGCTATGCTATGCACTGCTAACGTGCCTGAATATCGGAGTCGTTAGAACGCTCGCTTTCGAATCGGGGGTACGCGGGTTCGAATCCCGCCTCCTGATGAATTTTCTTCGGCGACAATTTTTATCTTTCTGTTTCTTTATATCTGTCTTTCCGTCTCTCTGTTTGTCCAACTCTTTCTTCCTTTCTTTCTTTCTTCCTATTTCTCTGTACCCATTCTCAGGTAGGCGCACAGTGGCACATACCCATTGAGATGATGATAGTTTTCTGCGATCGGCTCACAAAGAACGATTTGCTAGACAGCTTCGCTTTTAAAAGCGTTTTTCGAGATAAAATATGTGCAACATATATGTATGCACAACGTATGTGGAACAATCTTAACAACTGAGTCAAATCCAGGACCGATTTTAAGCCTGGAGCTTTAGGCCCGAGCCCGGCCCGGGCCCGTCGTCAAAACTACTTTACCCGGCCTGGCTCGGCCCACGGGCCCGGGTTTTCGGGTAGGCCCGAGCCCGTGCAGTGCTCTAGTACATACTATAACCCGCGATGGCCTGCAGATGATGTGACCAACAGAATCGAGGGGGGCCAGCGCAGGCTCAAGCGCATTAAGGTCCTGACATATGCTGTATGAACGGAGACAAGAGCGTAGCCAGAAATTTTTTTCGGTGGAGGGAAAGTTCAACCATACTTTATGTATGTCCGTGCGTGCGTTTGCATGTCCTCCCCTCCCCCTTTCCCCTGGCTACGCCAGTATATGGAGTAGACAAAGGCTCAGGTGTCGCGCGGAACAGCAAGGCCTCTGAAACTCGACTGCATGCCGATTAACAAACGCTCGAAGTGGGGCAGGTTCCTGCGTGCGGCAGCGATGGCTGCCGAGAAGGGCGGCGTACATTTCGCTCAGAAATGCGAAGCAGAACGCAGTCGATACGCAGCAGGTTGCTTTGAAGTGTTGATACACGAGAAGCTTGGAAGCTTCGGCAGGTTCTGGCGATAGAGCAGCGGAAACACGCCACTTAGTTTACGGATGCAAAATATGTACGTGGTGACGCTCTTCGTGCAATACGAATTCCGTTCCCTATAAGTTGCGTGTTAGATTGTGGTTTCTGTCCCTCATGTCTGGCGTTGTCAGAACACCTCCAGTTGACGTTAATTTTTTTTTATTTCGAAAGCCTGGCCTTAGGCATAATAATTGGCGGTATCAAAAATACACATGCAAATTTGCTTCGTGTAAAGTCTACTAGCGAACGGTGGTAAGGTTCACAGATCCAGCAGTCGAGATCGAGTGGTCGGCCACGCTTGAGGTCCGTTGCACGGAAGTGGCGAAGACGGCTTAATTGTAGACCTGTGCAAGTTCACAACAACTCTGTGGCAGTCACATCGGAGATTGGGGCGTCACAAAATGGGCATGATGAACCCGTCGTAACCATAAGGGTAATAGGTTGGGATAGTTGATATCTGTTAAGGTTCATTTTTGCAGCGCCACAAAAGAAGACACAGTTAAAGGGGACAAACGCTAGTCCCCTCAGAACTGTATTGATCCCCTTTAAAGTGTGTCCTTTATTGAGTTGGCTTTCTTTTTGCACAATTTAGATCCTGCGATTGGCGGATCATAGCCTAAGTTGTTTACTTGCTATTGAACCCAAAAAACAAACGAGCAAGCAAACAAGCAAACATGGATCTTGATTGACCGAGGTGTTTCCTTGTGTAATTGCATCCAACTATAGCCAGTGATTCGTACTTCGCAAATCATCGCTAAATAAGAACACCGTTCACTGTCGAACACCTCTGAAAGCTTTGCTTAAACGACGCGCCGATTCGGCATAATCTTTTCTCATTTTGTAATTTCTTCGCTCGCTGGTTGGTCAAGTCACTTTGAAAACAACATAGAGGAATTGATAAACCTAGAAGAAAGGCAAAAAGGGTAATCGGATTAGAGCTCTCACGATTCGTCGAGGGCATCTATGTCGCATAAAATTGAACCTGAAGTCAGGCAACGTTTGCTTTCGTGTCTGAGTCGTAACGGCCAAGTTTGTGGACAATTTTCCTCTCCCGTCTCATCTAAACACGCTTAACCATGGAGGAAGGAAAAACTAAGGAGAGGCCCTATCGTATCCCAATGCATTGCGAAAAGTGTGGCGGAAGTGACGTCAGATTTATGGGGCAAACAAACCGTATGGGGCAAACAAAACAGCAGACGCCCCGCGGCGTGCTGTCCGCGGTGGTTCGCTTCTGCTCAGATTTGTAGTCCCGGCGTAAACTTAGCGCGTATTGTGCGGTTCCCACGTAGTAAAACGTTGCAAGCAGACGTTTACCAGGCTGTTCGTGCGTGACAGGCCCGAGCACTGCGTGCTGAAATTCTTCGTGGAGCGTTTTTGTGCAGCAGTACAGAAAGTACCGGTACGTGCCGTAATCAAAAACATTCAGCCCCTACATCACCGTATGCGAACTCACCTAGCAGTCACTTACGCGTTCTGCTGGGCGTTAGATCTTTCTTTTCCTTTCTCGTAGCCCGATTTCCCGATCTATTGCTCGATTAGCGGTTCTTTGCTCGTGTATATGGAATGAGCGCAGTGGCTATTCGGCGCAACGCCAACCTATAGTTGACGTAACTTCACGTCGAAAAGAGGACCCCGCTGTGTTGTATAGGCGATCGTGCACGTAAAGTTTGTAATTCCAGTGCGCACACAACACAAGCACGCAGCGAGCGCACACCGCACAATACATACATCACGTAGTCTGATAATAACAAACGTTTATTGCCCTTTCGTTGAATGACACAGCCTCTAAAACGTACGATGCATTCATCGCATGTTATGTACGGCGCGTCAGACGCCAAAAACAAAAGTTCACATGAGTTCTGAGTTTACAGAATGAGTAACAAGCAACAGAGCGCACATCCGAGAGCTTTGCACGCAAATACCGTGCCTTAGTGATCAGCAATGAAGCGAACGTATAATACACATGAAAAGTGACACCCGGTACTGTACGCAGTGCACGCGATTTGCACCGGTATACGCAACAGCTGGGCATTGCGCAGCTTTCCTAAAGAACACACACAAAGAGCAGCATGCGTGAATCGACTACACCGCTTGCACGGCGAAAAACAAACAAAAAAGGCTGCAAAGTTTCGCGATGCGCGCATGCGCTTGCAAACGTCGCAACGGAAATCGCGAAATGTTTCGCTGCGCCTTCGCTAGGAGGCGATGCGGGTGTTTGCGATGGGGGGGCTTCACGAATGTGACGTCAGGGCCTCTCCTTAGTATTCCTTCCTCCATGCGCTTAACCCTATAAGCAATCAGAGGTCTCATTGGCGACGATCTTCATCACTAGCAAACTGTTCGTAAAAATAGGCATCGGGTGTTTCTTTTTTTGTTGTTGTTGTAATGCTGATCAAGTCGCCATGCTACGCGCAAGCGGGGTTTTATAAACATTGCTTGCGAAAAAAAGGACTAGTGAAGGCTGTTCCTAATTAAAGAGTTCAGGCGTCCTTGCCCTATCGCGAAAATGGGGGCAAGAGAACCTTGGCGTGTACGTGCCTGACGTAATACCTTTCTTTCTTTCTTTCTTTCTTTCTTTCTTTCTTTCTTTCTTTCTTTCTTTCTTGCGCATTTCCCAATGCTCACTCCTGAATTTTTCTTTCCTTCATGCCGGAAATTGGACCGTCATCCACGTGCTTAGCATAACAGCACTTTATTTGCTACAGGCAACAATGACGGTCATGCGTTCATGTCCAGGCAACAGTGAAATGTGGCAATACGAAATCACAAGTCACCGCAATAAAATATCAGATTGCTATTTCAGAAACGGCTGATAGCCGACTAGGCCACGATCGACAGAGCAACAGTTATTGCAAAACGGCGAATACAAATACTCGTGTGACCGGCGCACCTTCGAAGGCCTCATTTGTGTACACCTGCATTTCTGTACATTCGCCGGCGCAGGGTTTTGCGCGGACGACGTCGAAATCTGTTGGTTATGAAAGCTTCGCTACAAAAATAATCTATTCAAACAAGAGGAAAGGGCCTGCATCATCGTATCTTCTAGTCCGTCTGTTTGTGAATGCCAACAAATGCAGGAATGTCGTGTCAACTTTCAGCGCATCACGTCAACAAGCTGTGTAGAATAACGGGGACAAGATAAAGCAATCAATTAGGAGATTGTGGCGATCTCAAATACCGAAGAGACGCATCATCAGCGCTTCAGTTGGAAGGGAAGTTTGGCACGGGAATGAAATTAGACGAGATAAAATATTGTCACGTGGTCGTGACGTCGACGAAGACAGCAGTCAGCACGTCCGAGATGAAACTGTTTATTTGGCCGAACTTGTGGCCGGGAAACTGAAGGTCAAACTACAGCAATACACTGATAGCGTCGAACAGAGCGTCGACCGTCGATCAATTGACAAGCGGTCAGGCGTCTTTTATACAGGCGCTATCGAAATTTCCAGCGATATCGCTGGTGGCGGCGTTATCTCTCAACAAAGCTGGAACATTCGCGTGCGGCGCGCAATCTTAACAAAACGATCTACAATGATCGGAAAGCTTCGCGAACAATGTGGCGCGGTATGCGCTGAGCGTTGCTGACAGTCTTGGGGAGTGTAGCTTCAACTCATGAAACATAAGACACGCGGCAATGCCCCCCTCTGAAAAAGCATCGTCCCGATGCTTAAAAACAGAACATGAATACATGCAATACTAAAGAAAACTAATAAAGAAAGCAAACATTAGAGTCCTCTGGTGCGTTAACGTGCATAGTACGGTTTAAGGCGCACCACATGCACGACCTCGGGTCGAGCTCGGCGCCTCTGAGAGTTCGTGATTCCGTCCGGGACGACCTCGTAGTCAAGTGCGCCGAGACGTCGAAGTACCCTGTACGGTCCGAAGTATCGTCGCAGAAGCTTCTCGCTCAGTCCGCGTCGTCGTATTGGTGTCCAGACCCAGACACGGTCGCCGGGCTGGTACTCCACGAAGCGTCGTCGAAGATTGTAGCGACGGCTGTCGGTGTGCTGCTGGTCTTGATGCGCAGGCGGGCGAGCTGTCGTGCTTCTTCGGCGCGCTGTAAGTAAGCGGCGACGTCGAAATTTTCTTCGTCGGTGACGTTGGGTAGCATGGCGTCGAGTGTCGTCGCCGGGCTCCTTCCGTAGACCAACTTGTACGGCGTCATCCGCGTCGTTTCTTGGACGGCCGTGTTGTAAGCGAAGTTCACGTACGGAAGGACGGCGTCCCACGTCTTGTGCTCAACGTCGACGTACATGGCCAGCATGTCGGCGATGGTCTTATTTAGACGCTCGGTGAGGCCATTGGTCTGCGGGTGGTAGGCGGTGGTGCGACGGTGGCTCGTCTCGCTGTATTGAAGATCGCCTGAGTGAGATCCGCAGTAAAGGCGGTACCTCTGTCTGTGATGAGGACCTCTGGGGCGCCATGACGCAATACGATGTTCTCCACGAAGAACTTGGCTACCTCGACCGCACTGCCTTTGGGCAAGGCCTTTGTCTCGGCGTAGCTGGTGAGGTAGTCAGTTGCTACGACGATCCACTTGTTGCCGGAAGTCGACGTCGGGAACGGCCCCAGTAGGTCCATCCCGATTAGCTGGAACGGCCGGTGAGGTGGTTCGATTGGCTGCAGAAGTCCCGCTGGCGTAGTCGGTGGTGTCTTCCGTCGCTGGCAATCTCGGCAAGTCTTAACGTAGTGGGTGACGTCTGCAGCAAGGCGTGGCCAGTAGTATTTTTCCTGTATTCTGGCGAGCGTGCGGGAAACACCGAGGTGTCCAGCCGTCGGGTCGTCGTGTAGGGCCTGGAGGACTTCTGGTCGCAATGATGAGGGCACTACAAGAAGGGAGTGGGCTCGAAGTGGCGAGAAGTTCTTCTTGAGGAGAACGCCGTTCCGCAAGAAAAACGACGGCAGTCCTCGCTTGAATACCTTCGGAACATCGGCGGTTTTGCACTCGAGGTACTCCATAAGGCCCCCAAGTTCCGCGTCGGCTCGTTGCCTTTCAGCGAAGTCATCGGCACTTATAGTTCCGAGGAAGCAGTCATCGTCGTCGTCTTGCGGCGGCGCGTCGACGGGGGCACGAGACAAGCAGTCGGCGTCAGAGTGTTTTCGTCCGGACTTGTACACGACGGTAATGTCGAATTCTTGCAGTCGTAGGCTCCACCGTGCGAGGCGACCTGAAGGGTCTTTCAAGTTAGCTAGCCAACACAAGGCGTGGTGGTCGCTCACAACTTTGAAGGGCCGGCCGTAGAGATAGGGGCGAAACTTCGATGTAGCCCAGATGATGGCCAGGCACTCCTTTTCTGTTGTGGAATAGTTGATTTCTGCCTTTGATAGCGACCGGCTAGCATAACTGATGACCCTTTCCAGCCCGTCAGTCTTCTGCACGAGGACGGCGCCGAGTCTTACGCAGCTTGCGTCGGTGTGGAATTCCGTATCGGCGTCTTCGTCGAAATGCGCTAGTATCGGAGGCATCTGAAGGCGTCGTTTAAGTTCTTGAAATGCTTCGATTTGCGCCGTTTCCCACTTGAATGGCACGTCGGTCTTCGTGAGGTGCGTTAGTGGCTCGGCTATTCGTGAAAATTCCTTGACGAAGCGTCTGTAGTAGGCGCACAAGCCGAGAAAACGGCGTACGGCCTTCTTATCGGTGGGTGGCGGGAAGGCAGCGATGGCAGCTGTTTTGCGCGGGTCCGGGTGAACACCATCTTTGCAGATCACGTGACCCAAAAACAAGAGCTCCTCGTTCGCGAAGCGGCACTTTTCAGGCTTCAAGGTGAGTCCGGAGGTCCTGACTGCTTGAAGTACAGCTTCAAGGCGCCGAAGGTGTTCGTCGAAGTTTGAGGAAAACACAACGACGTCGTCCAAGGATACGAGACACGTCTGCCACTTCAAGCCGGCCAGTACTGTATCCATAACGCGTTGAAATGTCGCAGGTGCAGAGCAAAGACCAAAGGGCATGACCTTGAACTCGAACAGGCCGTCTGGTGTTATAAAGGCAGTCTTTTCTCGGTCTCTCTCGTCGACTTCGATTTGCCAGTAACCGGTCTTCAGGTCCATCGACGAAAAGTACCTTGCGTTGTGTAATCGATCCAGGGCGTCGTCTATCCGGGGAAGGGGATACACGTCCTTCTTCGTCACTTTGTTCAGGCGACGATAATCGACGCAAAAACGTAGAGTTCCATCCTTCTTCTTCACTTCCGAGATGAAACTGTTTATTTGGCCGAACTTGTGGCCGGGAAACTGAAGGTCAAACTACAGCAATACACTGATAGCGTCGAACAGAGCGTCGACCGTCGATCAACTGACAAGCGGTCAGGCGTGTCGGCTTTTATACAGGCGCTATCGAACTTTCCAGCGATATCGCTGGTGGCGGCGTTATCTCTTAACAAAGCTGGAACATTCGCGTGCGGCGCGCAATCTTAACAAAACGATCTACAATGATCGGGAAGCTTCGCGAACAATGTGGCGCGGTTTGCGCTGAGCGTTGCTGACAGTCTTGGGGAGTGTAGCTTCAACTCATGAAACATAAGACACGCGGCAATATAAACTGGGAAGTAATTCGCGCCTTTAGGAGTTCTAAGATCGAACACTTCTGGCGCACCTAAGCGATTATTTTACATAACGACTTAGCTGTACCGGTAAGCGGAAAAATAGAGAGCAACAAAAAACAAAACATTACTTTTTCAAAAGCCACTTTAGTCCAAGATGATAAAAAGAAGCATATGGCTGCAGGAAAAGAGGATCTCTTAAAATCTGACACACACTTTAGGAATTCAAGAAATAATGGGTGACGGTATGGCGAGGGTCACCACTAAGGTTCACCTCCCAGCGAGAATTTGGTGCCGTTACATATTCATCAGCGTCCAGTGAGTGTACAGGCTCCAGACTATTTGTATCGCGGCTTTCGCGCAGTCTATAATAGAGATGATGCACTAAGAGAGGGCGAAATGCTTCGAGAGTGATGTCAACTCGTAGTTTCAAACAAAACACACGCGCGGAGACCTCTCGATGCCGGCTTAAAGCCGCAAAACCTATATAAAACAGCATTCAAGAGAAGATGGATCACACACCCACATATGCGTCTGGAAGATGGCTAGCAGACGGCGTTTTCCAGACGAGAGAAAAAAAAGTAAAGAAGACCATGACCGAAAAGAAGTCGCGGTAATACGTCGTGGCGACCTCGAGACTTGAATACGGAAAACAGGAAACGCAATTGTTCTCCCCTTTGTAATTGCGAATAAGGCTCGTTTCATGCGTGTGCTTTCGAGAATTCGCACACGAATTTGCAAAATCTGTCTGCGAAAGCAATTGATGAGCTGTACGTTGTTGGATATGCGCTCTCGGTGAAAGGTGAAGCCTTGGCTTGAAAACAGCGGCGCTTATCTTCTGTGTGCTGTAACACACACAAAAAAAGAGTATTGCTGGTGGTGACGTAAATTCCACCGAAATTGCTGCCGCCGCTTCTTCAGGTCGCAGATAATGCCGCGCGTGGTCGATCTGAGGCAACTGCAGCAACCAGATTGCGTGCGCAAATTGTTTTCACCTCCCAATCAAAGGTATATACATTGAAGCTTCTATCTTTTCGGGTGTGCAAAATTATATGATCATGAAGACCTGTTCGCAAATATATCTGCTGCATGGTTATTCAACGTTATGCAACACTTCGATAACTGCAGGCTCGCCTCCTCGGCACACGTAGTCGTGACAATCAAGCATTTCTCGCTTTCTTTGAGTAATGTTTGTATACAACGAACGGGCGAAAAGATCGCCGCGAGTAATTTTTTTACCTAGCCCATCCGAATTGCCAGCGGAAGATTTGTTCCGTAGGCTTGCTGCACAACGGCTCTCGCTCTCAGATAATGCGTGTTATTTACCTGACCTGGTTTCGGGAGATGCTGATTCGCTTGTGCCGTAAGACTCTTGTGAATTACTATTACCTGTACTCCTTTTATTCTTATTTACGCGCGTGTCTGCGAACTTCGGCCTCTACTTGTTTCGTCGAACTTTGGCTGCTGACTCCGCGCACCAATCTCAGTCCTGATTGGTGCCATAGGACATAGCGATCACGGAAAGGCTACGTAATGACACCCCACACGGCGAGATGTTTCACATTGTGATAACCAACGTGCGTGGGTGGCGCGGGTATGTATTATTCGTGAAAAACACGCATGCTACATTCTGTGTCATGGCCGACAACAACCAGCTTAGTGAGAATTTTCTGTCGAGTCGTGATGTTTTCATAGACAAACTCAATAGAAGCCATAATTTCATGATTATTCTGTAGCGGTCGTAATGGGAATTCAAGTGCAGAATACACGCATAAGATCACAAGGGCGCAAGATTAATTTGCGTGACCCGTCGTGGTAACTAAGCAAGTAAAGCTGCCGCGCTGCTACGCTCGAGGGTGCGGGTGCGATTCCCGGCGATGGCTGCCGCATTTCGGTGGGGCGAGGTGTGAAGCACACCCGTGTGCTCAGATTTAGGTGCACGTTAAAGAACCCCAAGTGGTCGAAATTAATCTGTAGTTTACCACTAAGGCATGCCTCATGTATCACTTCGTTGTTTTGGCACGTGAAACCCCCAGCAATCATTATGTTATGTATTGCGTGAGAGAGGGAGTGGGGGGGGCGCTACTTCTTCATATATATGTGTTTGATTGCTTGTATTGTGCTTGTAAGAACACAAACTTGTAAAAAAACTTGGAAGCTACTACATTAATATGAATTATTGATAATATAGTATGATTCACTATCTTTGCCTATCATATTGTAACGTGGTCGTAACGTCGAAGAAGGCAGCAGTCAGCAGGTCCGGGATGAAACTCTTCATTTGGTCGAACTTGTGGCCGGGAAACTGAACGTCAACTACAGCAATACACTGATAGCGGCGAACAGAACGTCGACCGTCGATCAACTGACAAGCGGTGAAGCGCGTCGGCATTTATGCATGTGTCATAGAATATTCCAGCGTTACCGCTGGTTGTCGTGCAATCTCTAGAACAAGCTCGAGTGCTCGCGTCTTGCGCGCAATCTTTACAAAATGATCTACAATAATCGCGAAGCTTCTCGAACAATGAGGCGCGGTTCGCGCTGAGCGTTGCTAACAGTCTTTGTGGGCGAAAACCGAATACAGCAAAAGTAATAACAAGAAACGCACGTGGCAATATTATCTCCTAATATCTCATATTCATTATGTTCACCACATCACAGGAATTCACATCTAATGAATCATCTAAAAATTCTATGTCCATATTCCTTTCCTTAATCAGAGACAGTAAGGAGGGATTTAACCCTTCCCCTCCCTCGATTATACCTATTTATAGAGTAATTGCTGAGCGAAACTTTTTCTCTCCATGTCTTAACCAAATCACCCGCGTAGATATCTTACAGCTTCATCATACAACACAGGTAATGCTTTCCACAATATGCTAGCGCTCGATCAAATGTGATAGGTGAGGTGCTTTTTCTTTGAAAATGCGGGGCAAATGCGGGAGAAGAATGATGATGTTTACCTGCTGTAAAATGAATGTAGGCAATGAATGACACCGTCTAGAAAGAGGAAAACTACTTTGGGGTCTTTTGGCACCATACATAAGACGACCTCGCTCTAAGCGGAAGACCCGGGATCCATAGAGCATGTGAACGCGAATGGTGAGTGTAGGCGCAACGATTAATTTGCTGCACTAGTGGGACATGACATTACATTTTTTGACAACGCCTGTTCGAACTTTGTCCACCATTTATTTAATACCGATAAAGAGTAATTTGCATTGCAATAAAAAGTGAGCAAAGACTTATCGGGGCAAATCCTCTGAACTACCCATTCGCAACACGTTGATCTTCAATTTACAAAAAAAAAAGCGCCGCAGTGGTTTGATGGTTATGGTGTTCGACTGCTTACCCTAAGGTCGCGGGATCGAATCCCGGCCGCGGCGGCCGCATTTCGATGTAGGCGAAATGCTAGAGACCCGTGTACTTAGGTTTAGGTGCACGTTAAAGAGCACCAAATTATCACAATTTCCGGAGCCCTCCACTACAGCGTCTGTCATAATCGCATCGTGGTTTTGGAACCTAAAGCCCCAACAATTATTATTAATTAAATTCGTTACGATAAATCATTAGAATAAATACTAGGATTTTTAGGATATCTTCGTTAGGATGGAAAGTTTATTACAAGAACATGAGCGCTCGCTTTTTCACCTGACAATCATGTTGTTCGGTCATAAAAGTGCACACATAACACGAAAAGAAAAATTGTAGAAGTTACCGCAATTTCTTATAAACCTCATGCTTTTCCCAATTTTATTTAATTATTTCTACTGCCTTGTCTAGTGCGGTCCGTAATATTGTGTCAGCTAGAGTACAGCAAGGATAATAAGTAAGTTTTTTTAGTGACGCATAATTCAAGTGGCATGTATTAGTAAAGCCGTTTAATAAATGGTGAGAATTTATGTGCGATATCTTAGTTTTTCAGCAATTATATGGACAGTCTCGGCTGGATTTTGCCGTCGCCGTCGCCGTCATGCACCGTATATGTATAAGTATGTATATATATATAAAAGCCCCAAAGAAAAATAATTCAGAAAAATGCTTCCGAAGCGCGGAATCGAACCAGGGACTTCTTGCTCCGCAGCGAGTGGCGCTATCCACTACGCCACGAAACGCAGATCCTCCACGTGGCTAACGGCGAGCGTTATATACATACCCTTTACCGCTGGACGGACTCAGAGACGGCAGGCGATAATAAGCGTTTCTTCATTATCAGCGAGATGGCGCTAGCAGCGCGACGGGCGCATTTAAAAGTCGTCGTCGAGCTCGCTCGCTTCTTATATTTGCGCAGCGAGAGCATTGCCCTTCTGTTGTCTGCTCGCGCGGTTTTCTCGCGGCGAGGGGAAGAGGAATGTTTCACGCTTTCACCGTGATGTCCGCGCTCATGTTACCGAGCGTACGAAAGTCACTCGAGCTGAAGGGACGCCGCTAAACGAACAAACAGAAGATGAGCGCGAACTATCAAGTGTCACAGATCGACAGTTGAAGCACGCTAGTTTCCTTCGCTGCTTCGGCCGCCTTTGCAACAGGAACGCTGTTCAAACGGAAAGTATCCATTGGCGAGCCTCACTTCGTATAGCATTAATTTCTTGCTATCCCATTCATTGCTTCGCCCTTGCGGCGAAACTGTGACTTTTTTAATCTTAAAATGCTACCTATTCGGATAAATAACAGTAGCAGCGGCATAGACGGCAGCGACATAGACAAGAAATCCTGTAGAGGAGGGGTCGGCGACTTACATACCACGTTTATGGTGCGCTCGCGGCCGTTTCGCTAGCTGGACATGTACCAAATTCAGTATTGCGCGACCTGACTGTATGACGTACATAAATGACAGATGACGTGCGTGTCATGAACGATATCATTTATATGCCACACTCACCATAACCACTAGACAACGTGGCGCGTAGGTCCAGGGACCGAACACGGGACCAACCTCCCCCCCTCTCCCCCTTCCCCCCCCCCCCCCGCCCTCGCCGCTCCGGAGCGGCCGCTCTGCCGATTGAGGTAACGCGAATGCTGGTTACCGCTGCGGTGCGGCTTTGGCCCCTACGTAGCAATAAAAAGAAAAAAAGTACGCTCAGATTCTTCTTTTTCATTTATTCGATAAAGATAAACCTGACGGCTGACAACAGCGCCAAACTAGTACGTAGAATGCGCCACCGCGGTTGCCAATGGAAACGGAGTCGATGACCTGATTTGAAAGGCTGCGTGTGCTATAGCTACGAAAAGCAGTAGTCTCACGTTGTTAATCGACGTGGAAAATCAGCCGTATTCCCAGCGCGAAACCTCAGTGATATATTTTCTCTAGTCTTCCTTGATAGGCTATAGCTTTAATTAACATTTTCCGAAAGAACACGCCCTTTACTCTTGCCTGCATTTTACATCCCGATTCGTTTGCATTACTCTAATTGGTCTTCGCGTCTTTTGTGGATCTTCTCTTTCTCTTTCGCAGAACGCTTGTACCCTTGTCCCAGTTTTTTCAATTGTTTCCCTGCAAATCCTGGGAGCTGCCGCTCCATCCTTGCGGCAATGCTTCAAGACACGCCTGAGGATCTGCCTGGCGCGCAACCGTCCCGTCAGGCCACGTCCAGGAAACGTGGAAACGCGTCAAGCGACACGGACAGCGAGGCAACCGATTTGTACTCGGAGGGCTTCGAGTCATCGGACGATGACTTCAAGGTCGTCATGAGTCGAACGGCAAAAAGAAGACTCCTGCGGACGACATCGTCGGCGAGTGTTTCTACCGTGAAGACTGCAGCACAACGTTGGCCGCACACCATGCTATTCATGCCCGAAGACCCTACGTCCAACTTACGACTCATCAATAGGCAAGTTCTCTCTGTGCTTCTCGAGGAAACCGCGCCGAATCAGATCAAAGACGTGAGGATAAATGCACGGAAGAATGTCCTTGCCGTAGACGTTCTGCACCGTAGTGCGCTGCAAAGCCTGCGGAACATAACGGTAATCGACAAAGTGAAAGTTCGATCAATGATCTCTACAGGTTGTAACGGCACTGTTGGCGTCATTTATGACGTCGATCTTTCCATTCCACCTGATGACCTGCCAGTATTAATAAAGCCAACTACAGAAGGCACTCTCATCACGCACATCACAAGACTTGGCAACTCACGTTGCTTGAGGCTTGTGTTTGAGGGAGACAGCCTTCCCTCACACGTCAAAGTAGGCCACGTTCGCCACTCAGTCCGTCCATACGTGCCGAAGCCACTGCAATGCTACAAATGCTTCAAGATAGGACACGTCAGAGGTGTCTGTGGGAACAATGTTGTGTGCCCGCGGTGCGCTGAATCTCATTCAAAAGACGCCTGCGGTGCAACTGTGTTAAGGTGTCCCAACTGCCACGGCGCTCATGAAGCCTCATCCAAAGATTGCCCGCGCTTGAGGAACGAGCACGCGGTACTCAAGCGTATGGTGCGGGACAATTCAACGCACAGAGAGGCGGCCGCTACACTTCGGCGACGACGGCGTCGACACCGAGGAACATCACGAAAAGACTGCTCTGCCGATAGCGAGATGTCATCCTCCATCAAAGCGGCTGCCTTACGAACACCGAACTCCTCGAAGACGGACACTTCAAAGGCAGAGACAGCAGTCGCACCTTCCGAAGAGTGGCCCTCGCTTCCACAAGCTCAACCTGCTACGGCGTCACATCGAATCCCACCACCCTCAACGACCCAACGAACCACTGATGCGACGACTGAAGATCGACAGGTCGTAAACTTGCTGCAGTCGTTGATTAGCGCCATGCGCGTTCTACTGAGCAACATGAAGACCCCGTCTGCGCAGAGCGCACTGCAGGTGCTGGACACCCTGAGTCCGGTGCTTGCAGCTTTAGGGTAAAACCACGGCCCTCGAGGTACCATCGTTTCGAGAGGAAGTCAAGAATGCATCTGTCTTTCAGTGGAACGCCAGAGGTCTTAAGTCGCGCATGTCCGACTTTAGACAGTTTGTATTTACGAACCGATTCCCCATCATTGTGATATGCGAGCCCAATCTGTCTGCTTCCGTCAGATTGTCAGGCTACGAGTGCTTTATGTCCTCCACCCAAGGAGAGTGCAGCAAAGTTGTTGTGTTCATGCGCCGTGACCTGACTTATATTCATCACCCTGTCCCACCTGACGAAGAGAATCAATATGTTTGCCTTACTGTGAAGAAGAATAAGGTCACTTTCACAATTCTCGGAGCTTATGTATCCCCATCAAGCCGCCTAGATTGCGAGCGCTTACGCGATATTTTGACATCGACTCCACACCCGTGGGTGATCACTGGTGATTTTAATGCCCACCATACTCTATGGGGAAGCTCAAAGGTCAACTCTAGAGGAAGAAAGTTGGTGTCATTTGCCTCGGAACACGAACTCAGTGTTTCTAATGATGGAAGCCCTACATATCTACGTGGATCAGCCTACAGCAGCTGCCTGGACCTCACTCTTGTTTCACGCTCGTTCACGAGAAGAGTGCACTGGTTTTCAGATTTGGAAACGCGGGGTAGTGACCACATTCCAACTTATCTGAGGATAGAAGGTTTGACCAGCTCCAAGTCCTCCAGAGCCCTCCAATGCACCGATTGGCCGAAATTCGAGACGATAATGGAAGACTGTTGTAGCGACGGCTCATCCTATAACCTAGAGGCCGCGATAAAGGATGCCCTGCAGAACTCCACGCATTCGCTTTTGACGAGTTCCACACGCACCGATTTCGACATCGAACTTGAGAAGCTTCGTGCAATGCGCCGTCGCGCAGAACGAAGATATAGACGCACAAAGTGCAAGGATGATTTGAGACTGGCTCGACGCACTCAGAAGAAAATACAGCGTCACATGGATAAACTGGCTTCGCGACGATGGGCATCCTTCTGCGAGTCGTTGGATCCGCGAAAGCCTTTATCGCTTATATGGAGAACTGTCCGTGGTCTTCGCACAACCTTTAGTCAGCGACACCCGTTTAAATCTCTGGCACTTCACTTGCAGTGTAACGAGATTGACGTCGCAGAATCCTTCTGTAGAAGGATTGCCGGCGACTCAAATTTCACAGATACAAGGACGGTGGAGCTCGGCCTCCCATTTCTCTCACGTGATCACCGCATGGAGTGCCCGTTTTCTATGGATGAGCTAGAAGCTGCACTGGCATTGTGCAGACGTTCTTCGGCGCCAGGACCTGACGGCATTACATATCGTGCTCTTTGTAACCTTGGAGACGAAGCTCGGAAGGCACTCCTGCACCTATACAACGACTCCTGGCAGACTGGTACAGTTCCCCAAGCATGGAAGTCAAGTCGCCTCATTCCGCTTCTCAAAGCTGGCAAGTCGCCGCTGGACATTTCCTCATACCGTCCTATCGCGCTTGCCAGTTGCGTGGGAAAAACAATGGAAAGAATGATTCTAACACGACTGGAATGGTACTTGGAGCACTATGAAATCTATCCAGATGCCATGGCCGGATTCAGGCGCGGCCGATCGGCAACAGACAACGTTGTTGATCTGGTGACATATGTCGAACACCAGAAGACCTGTAAGAGACTGTGTGCTGCTCTGTTTCTAGACGTCAAGGGGGCTTATGATAATGTCTCCCATGAAGCCATCCTGAGTGCATTAGAAACAGTAGGTCTTGGTGGCAAGGTATATATGTGGGTGTGCAGCTACTTGCAGAAAAGGTCGTTCTACGTCACCACGGAGAATGGCCCGACAACTGAGTATTACAGTAGCCGAGGAGTCCCTCAAGGAGGAGTTCTAAGCCCTACGCTTTTCAATCTAACCCTCATTGGACTGGTCGAAAGCCTACCAAGCACCGTAAAGCTTTCTATCTACGCTGACGACATCTGTATTTGGACTTCAGGTGTGACACGGCTTCAGCTTCGCGCACGCCTTCAGAAGGCAGCCACAATGACGTCCTGCTACCTTCGTAAACAAGGCCTGGAAGTGTCTTGCGGGAAATGTGCAGTGGTAGCATTCACGAGGAAGCCAATGTCTGCCTATGGTATATCAATTAACGGAGACCTGATATCATTCAGCAGAAGCCACAGGTTCTTGGGAGTCATAATTGACAGAAACCTGTCTTGGACTCCACACGTGAACTACTTGAAGAAGCGGCTGACTGCTATATGTCACATGTTCAGATTCCTTGCAGGAAAAAAATGGGGAGTGCCGATACCATCTATGTTACAACTGTACAGGGTTCTGTTTATTGGATTCCTACGGTACAGTTTGCCTGCAATATCGAACACCGGCAAGACTAACCTGCGCGCGATTCAGAGCATTCAAGCCCAAGCTCTTAAGATATGCCTTGGGTTACCCCGCAGCGCGTCAACGGCTGAAACCATTGCCATCGCGCAAGACTACTCAATCACGACACACATTATCACCGAGACAATGCGTACGTACCTCAGGCATTATGCCAGGACCCCTTCCCACCATCTGGCGAGCCTCGCTGCTGAAAGGCCCCGCACGACATATAGTGCCACTGTCGGCAAACATCGCTCGTCATTTACTGCGGGGTACGCACCTGCGTCAAAGCCAGTGTTCCCTCCGTGGTGCTTGAGCCGCCCACGAGTTCACCTAACGGTTCCGGGAGTGCGGAAGAAGTCAGACCTACCGACACATGCACTGAAACAATTGAGCCTACTCCTACTCTACGAAAACTACGGTAACCACGTCCACATCTATACGGATGGCTCGACTACGTCGTCCAGTTCTGGTGGTGCGGTGGTTATACCATCACAAGGGATAACTCTGCGTCTTAAAACTTCACATGCGACGACGTCTACGGCGGCAGAACTCGCGGCTCTGCGCAGCGCACTAGAATTTATTGATACTGAAAGACCAAGTAAATGGGCTGTGTTTTCTGATTCAAAACCGGCGTTACAGTGCCTGCGGTCAGTTCTCCGACGAGGATGCCACGAACAGTTGACGTATGAAACCGTAAAACTTCACCACCACGTAATTCAAAAAGGCCATGATATTGACTTCCAGTGGTTACCTGGCCACTGTGGAATCAGTGGAAATGATTCCGCCGATCACGCTGCTCGCGCATCACACCAGGAAGCAAACATTGTCCCAATTCCGCTTTCAAGGACAGACGCTGCAAGGCAGATTCGACAACTGGCCCGCAGTCTCACACTTACGGAGTGGAACGCACCAAGCATCAGACATACCAGACTACATCAACTGAACCCTTCACTGCAACTCCAACCTCCATCCGGCCTTCATCGACGCGAAGCTTCGCTTCTCTATCGCCTTTGGTTGGGAGTTGCTTTTACGAAGGCATATACAACGTTAATCGGAATGACGGACAGCGCGGCGTGTGATGTTTGCGGCACCGAAGAAGACATCGAACACCTGCTGTGCCACTGTCCTCGTTTTTCCTCGGAGCGACAAGTACTGTCCAACGCACTGCGGCGACTGGATGATAGGCCAATTTCCGTGCAGGTGCTACTACAGCACCGTCCACATCTCTCGGCGGCCCACAAGGCAGTGAAAGCACTCTTGTGTTTTTTGAGAACGACGGGCTTATGCGAACGCCTCTGACTTGTGGTGCAATCCCGCACGCTGTAGTGAATGCACTGCATCTCTTCTCTCTCTCTCTCTCTTATTTTTTTTCTCTTTCCTCCCTTCTATTTCTCGTCTTTCTATTCCCCTTCCCCGACCCCCCAGTGTAGGGTAGCCAACCGGAAGTGTTTCTGGTTAACCTCCCTGCCTTCTCCTTTTTCTGTTTCCTTCCTTCCTCTTTCTCGCTTGCCGCGATTGTTTCTCGATTTGGTAGTTACAAGAAATATAAAGAAACATAAGCTTTACGTTTTTATTTGAACCTTACATCAAGCTTCTCCAAACTATCTTTTCTTTTCTTTTTTTCAGACGGAAGCTGCGTATCCTCATGTGCTTGTTGGATGCATGTTTGGGCCAAAGGAGTTTTCGGTTCTTACACAAACCTTTTTTGGACCAATTCGCCAGGATAACGTTGTGCAGACATGAGAACCTGTCCAGTCATGCAAGAAATTACTTACCAATTTTCAAGTAAATTAATATATGTTTATTCAATTACTATATGTAATTGCCTATGGATAGTACGCTGGATGACTACCCTAAGAAAACATAAGATCCCTGCATTTTGTGTAAGCTAGCTCTTTAATGGAAGAGTAATACATCGCACTTTGAATATTAAAAATAGTCGATGATTTAACCATCATTTCCCTATCTCAGTCAGTACCCGCCCTGCGCAGAATATTCAGCGATGCATGAGTACAGGAAACGCAGTATCTATCTATCTATCTATCTATCTATCTATCTATCTATCTATCTATCTATCTATCTATCTATCTATCTATCTATCTATCTATCTATCTATCTATCTATCTATCTATCTATCTATCTATCTATCTATCTATCTATCTATCTATCTATCTATCTGTCTGTCTGTCTGTCTGTCTGTCTGTCTGTCTGTCTGTCTGTCTGTCTGTCTGTCTGTCTGTCTGTCTGTCTGTCTGTCTGTCTGTCTGTCTGTCTTCAACGCTGGCATTGGATCTGTATACTACTTTTCCCTTGTTTCTTAAATTAGTGGAGAACAAACTAGTAGAGACCTCTCGAGAACATCTATAAGCGTGGCCAACATTCCCTAAGCATCAATCGATCCAGTGCGACAGGTCAACCGGACAAAATCTAATCGGGTCATCCTGGTAATCGTGTTTACGCAGTAGCGCGAAGAAGGATTCAGGCCGAGTGGGATGGGACGTAATCACGCCGTCCACGGCGGCGCTATTCCCTAAATAACCGACCATCGGGCACACTTCGGAACAGGGCGCGAAATCTAACGACGTTCGCTTTGTCTATTTATTCTTCTTTTCTTTTTGTCGTGGTTGTGCTTATCGACCACGTCAACCGCACTGTCGCCCTCAGGCTCGGTGCGACGTTCGCGACGTTAACGACACGATTCGGCGGGACGAACCGCGTCGGGCTATGGGCGCCGTGTGCACGCTGAGTGCACTTTCATTATCAGTCGCACTGTATTTCACTGGTGACGATCGCCGTGTGGTGGCAGCTGCCGAGTCGCAAGGCCGTACATTAGGCACCAGGAAGGCCGCACGCTTACGTGAGCGTTACCTATAACACGTTGTCGATGATAACGACGCCTTTGATCTTGTAACAGATGAAACAAGCCTGTGGTCTTGCATTTTTTTTAACCTTCGTGTTATGCATGGCGATGTGCGAAAGGTGAAAGAAAATGTGGCAGGACAGGAACTCAATACGAAATAAAACAAACTTTCGGTTCCGCTTTACAGCTCTTCCGGTGGAGCATATTTACGTGCTGTGAGGCGTGACTTCTGCTGCACGGAGTAACAATGTTTGGGCTATGCAACGACATCACGTCCGCCTTGGCTCGTCAACCTTGAAAGCGTAAGAGCTGAACGAGTGTTTTTACTTTAACATGTCTGACCGATATTCTCGCAACTCAATAGCAAGTGCATTGGAGTTAATTCTTCTGTGAAGTAAGTTTGTGAACGCACAAATACGAAGATTTTCTGTCAAAAAGATAGATAGATAGATAGATAGATAGATAGATAGATAGATAGATAGATAGATAGATAGATAGATAGATAGATAGATAGATAGATAGATAGATAGATAGATAGATAGATAGATAGATAGATAGATAGATAGATAGATAGATAGATAGATAGATAGATAGATAGATAGATAGATAGATAGATAGATAGATAGATAGATAGATAGATAGATAGATAGATAGATAGATAGATAGATAGATAGATAGATAGATAGATACTCGGTTTTTAGAGCTTCAGTTCGTTGATGGTGTACTTATAACTTGTGGTTTGAGCAGATCCCTGCACACGTCTACGATGCAACGCATTTAATTTTCATTGTATCTGTTTAGTTCAACTTTACTGTAGCTGACAATCAAATGTTCTGAGGCCTTGTATTTACAAAAGACATCATTCGATTAGAGTGGATGCTTGGGACGTGTTGCTGTTGCTAAGTTAAATTTGTAGCTCCTGCTCTCCGTTTGCATGTAGTGCCCTCTTGAATTCAAAACCATTCGGTAGTGTAAAAGCATCCTGTAATGTACTTACGTTAAAGCATTGTTTATAGGAGTTTATAGGACCCTGATGCCGTCCATATTTTTTATTAGAAAGTGCGGCTCGCTAATGAGAATAACAAAATACAAGAAGAAAGTTCGTATTTTTGGGCGCAGAAATTTTAACTAATCTGCTTCACCGGTATTCAATACTTATGTCATCTGTGCGGTGCTTTTGTATCGCTTATATGAGCTGCCGAAGAAGAAAAACAGATAGCATAAGCACAGCCAGAAAGCTTGGGCTTCCAACGCACAACCGAAGCGCCGCGAACACAACTGACATAATTAACTGGATGCTGGGCAACAATTGCTTTCCTTGGTAGCATTTTTGTGTGCGCCTTTCTAGCCTTCTATCACCTTTAATGCTGCAGTAGAGTAAGAAACGTCGGCTCCGGCGATGCTCCCTGTTCAACGATTTCTCTAAATTTTAATTAAGCCTCCCTCTTTCCCTAAACATCCGCCTTGTTTGGAGTAGTGCATCCAGGTCTTATGCATGCTTAGAAAACCAAGTCTAGTGCTCACAGTGCCATGCGTTAGCCTTTCGAAGCTAAACTATCCGCTATGTTCTGGGCAACGCGCAGCGGAAGCGTGTGACTGGAGTGCTGATACGTTCATGCTTTCCCGCAGGTGCCTCAACATGAGCGTCATCCGTGACCTAGGTACAGACTGTTCGCCATCCAGCACCACGTGACCGAAGCAGTGTGTTCAGCGCTGCCTCACCACTATAGCCCTCGCGACCAGTGGCCATGTGAGGAGTGATTGCGGGTGAGTGGGGCGGCCCCTATGGCCAGCACCGAGAACCCTCTGATCCAGGACCACGCCGCCATGACCCTGGGCGGCAGGCAGCAGCCGCCGCAGCATCTTCAGCAGCAGCAGCAGCATGCGCGGACGACGTCCCTGGGCCTCACGGCGCTCATGTCCTCCTGCCAGCTGAACAACGAGCTGGAGGTCAAGGCGCTGCTCCAGAGGAAGGTACAGCAACCTATACGATACATTATCGAGAGAGAGAGGAAAAAAATGCTGTACTGAAATGCTGGAGATGTGAGCCTGGCTATTCGCCTGACATTTCTACTCGACGTGATGGGTGATGATTATTATATAACGGGTGTTTCAAGAAATGTGTCCAAAATCCTCAAAAATCAGGAAAATGTAATATTTGCTTGCTGCCTTCACAATTACCTTTTCTGTAGAGGCAGGCATCTTAAGATGGTTAAAGACATCATTTGGGACAGAATTTAGTAAGAAAGCTAAATTAATAAACTTCGGGAAAATTCGGCTGATCCCACTCATTCTGGCAGTCGATGCCATGCGAAGCATTAGGCGAGTAGTGGCTTCTACCGAATTTTTTTGTTCTTTTCAGTGAAGCGTTGCGAGTTGTGCCGACTTCTTTGTGCATTTTGAGTAGTTATGAGTATATCATCGGCAGGCTCTTAGCGACAAATTTTTTTCAGGGTGGTGGGTAGGGGAGCACTTGCTGCTTGAGGAAAGCAACGCTATACCTGTAATACGTGCCCGGGTTTTACGTCCCAAAATTACGACATGATATTAAGGGACGCCGTAGTGGAGGGCTCCGGAAATTTTGACCATCTGGGGATCATTAACGTGCACCTAAACCTAAGTACATGCGCGTCTAGCATTTCGCCTTCATCGAAAATGTGGCCGCTGCGGCCGGGATTCGATCATACGACCGCCGGATCAGCAGTCGAGCACCATAATCACTAGACCACCGCGTCCTAGCGTCAATGACAGCATAAGCCACGCATCATACCGAACGTAGTTATGCCTCCTATACCCGAATCACTCTGCGCGTTCACTGTGTAGGGCAGTTCTGCGCAGGTGGAATAACCCTGCCACGCCCTCTGGTCCTATTGCGGACACGCAAGTTCCTATTCCGTTCACGGAGCTCTATTTCTCACCGATCGCTTCATTCTGTACCACGTGGTGCTTACTGCTCCAGCCGAGAGTGTCGCAATGTAGGGGACGTCGTCAAGTTCGAAGGAAAGGGAACGAACACAAAAAAGAACCGCAATTGTACCTGTTTTATTCTGTCATCTTTTTTGTTGTGCTTCGCTTTCATATAGGGCGGGCCGTGATCACAGGAAAGCCGGAGTTGCTCGAAGAATACGTAGCGAATGTACGGTCTCGTGCGTGACAGCGGCGCAATAGGTTTCCGGTGAAGCGACACTCGCGACATTTTGCGCCAAGCTGTGGGCGCAGCGGCGCCTGTAATGTTATCCTGGATTACTCGCGTACGCATTGCCTATATTTCGGATGGAAAAACCACTGTGGATTTAGTCGATAAGGCTTCTGAGCGCAATGTCAGAGGTTCGATAACCGATCGCGAGGTGACTACGTTTAGTTGCGGAGGGTGTTGTAGTGCGGATACGCTCACGTGCCTAGCTTTGTTTGTGCAGCGTATTCTACTGTTAGCTGGAACAAATGAGGTGTTAGTGGAAGGGTAGAGCGTGCGACAATTTTTCACGTGCGCTGTGTAGCCACGCTGCCTTTGCAGCTGATAAATATCAATTGGTGGTGCTGAAATCACCTGGCGTAGTGAAGTGCAATGGCCTAACTGTAGTGGTGTATTCTAGGGGGGGGGGGAACATTCCTTTGAACATTTTTTGCGAGTCCTGACTTGCCAGGTATATGACTCTCTTTAAAGAGACACGCTAACTCTCTTGTACATCACACGACTCTCAGAAGAGAGTATAATGATCTTCAAAGAGAGTTCAATCGTCTCTTTAAAGAGAGTCGTATACGTGGCAAGTCAGGGCGGCTCACAAAGAGTGTTCAAAGCAATGTTTTTTTAACTGTATACATGCAGCTGAACACCACCAGAAACCCGGGAGATGCACATCCAATTGCCCCTTTAACGAACGACTGAACTGTATATTAAGAAACTCTAGGTTGGCGGAAGCCAAGCAAAAAGCACCCGCTACACTGCATTCATAGTAACGCTTCTCTCAGTTTTTGGCGTTAGACTATTAAGTGCCGCCAGTAAATCATTAAGCAAGCATTGGATCACGTCTTCAAAGTTCCAGTGAATGTGCTTGCTTCTTCTAAAACCCCGTTTGTCTGCTTCCAAAGCATTTCTGTCGGCGTGCTCACATGCGCGATCATCAAAGTTATAAGCTTTACGCACTGTTGAATGTTTGGTGTTCGCACAAAAAAAAGAAAGAAAATACGGGAAGTTCGCACTAGGTCGCCCAAAGCTTGGCGCAGCGAAGCTGGTCGATCCTAAAGTCTTCAGGCTAACGCTTGTTACTTTTTTCTACCTCTTTCTCTCCCTCTCTCTTTAGTTCATACTCTCTCTTTCTTTGATTCTCTATCTTTCTCTCTTTCTTTAGCTTTCTGTTTTTCCACCCTTTCTTTCGGTCGATTTCTTTCTTTCTCTGTCTTTTTATGCTATATGTTTCTTTCTTCGATTCTCTGTTATTCTCTCTTTGTTTCTCTTTCTGTCGCTCTTCCCTTTCTCTCTCTTTCCTTATATTTCTTTCTTTTTCTTTCTACGCTTTACTCTCTCCCCTCCTCCTTTCCCTCTTCTTCACCCTCACTTCCCTTTCCCGCCCACTTGCTATGCTATACTATACAACTCTATGCTATGCCCTGCCAGCGTGTCTGGATAGCGGAGTGGTGACGACGCTATCCCGACGGTTTATTAAAGCATTTCTCAATTACTTGTTACGTCTGTCTAGAAATCTTAGTTGGTGTTTGGCGCCCGTCTGTCACCTTGTTTATTTTTGATGGACCGGCGGTGAGAAGTCGGATTTGCCCAATTTCTGCGGCACATATCCGTCCATGATGATGATAGTTCTCTTGTGGTCATCCGTTTTACCTCGGGCTTTAAAAAAAATACGGCCCATTCACTCCTTGAAGATGGTCGTAAAACGAAGATGTCTCTGTGCGATGATCCCCCTTGCGGCATTCCTCTCAGTGGCCCTTGTTGCCCTCAGTAGTAGCGGCAACTCTCCGTTGCCGCGTTGCCTCGGCTTCGCGAGTTCGCATTTCGGAGTCTTCAGCTCGCCGCTGGCGCATGGACCCAGCGTCGCGAGCTCGCAACACTGCGTCTTCGGCTCGGTGACGTCGCACATATGCGTATAGAAGACTCATATGTGCATACAGTATGTGCACCAGAAGCACCTTATAAGCAGCGCTTATTTATCTGAAATCTGGTATTAAACAAAGTTATAGTGGAACATGTGTAGCCCTTTTATATGCATTTTTTACACGGCATATCAGTATATGACACATGACGTAAAATAAACGTTGTATGAGCAGTGGTAGGGTGACTAAGACCGTCTGGCCGACATTTCGATAGCTGTACCCACCTTTGGCATGCCGAGTGCTTGATGCAATCAATGGAACGTGGACACTGGATCGCTTCACTTAAAGCACTTAAACGCAGCTTCCCTAACGGACACTGTAGCTTCCTACTCGTTCGTTGAAGTGTACTTGCCCGCGGTATGGTACTGCAAACGACGTTTATATCTGAGAGCAGAAATAAAACTTTTTATGCACGTCCAATGATCAGGACTGCATGCCTCTACGATTCCGACGTTCTTAATACGTTATTTTTCTCTGAATTGTGCAGACGTCGATCGAGAGTGAGCAATAAGCGAATGAAGCTAACGAATCAATACATCGGCTGAGAAGAAAAAGAAGATGGCTTTCGCCTTCGAGTCGTATTAGGCGAATGCATATTGCACGAATAACGAAAGAGCATGCATGTGATGTACTGATAACATTAGGGCGACATGGCAAACTTCGCCTCCCACCATGACGCACTGCAACATGGTGGTTCCAGTGACGGCAGTGCAAACCATCTATTCTTAGGCTACTTACGTAGGAAATCTGTCCATCTGTGCGTCTTTAACGTGATTCATTTACCTGTTGGAGTAACGTGGGCTGTCTGGGAAATACGGGGTAATGTTACGAAGGCCTTTCTGATCAATACGGGTTAACGATTATCTGTATTCCAGTAAAGAGTTCTCTCTCTCATGGTAAAGATGTAGCTATAGAAAGCAAATAACGAACTGAACCGACGAGTTACAAAGTGCATCGGTGCTCCAACCCTCGACCCTATGAGGATGCAAGGTACCGATACCTTGACCTCCGATTTATACGCCACATGGAACTCCCGAACCATCCAAGTGGGCAGGCCATGGAGGCATCGACCTGTCAACATCGTTCCTTTGTCGCGGACGCTGCCGCACAATCGTAGATTATCATCATCATCATCATCATCAGCCTGTCTACGCCCACTGCAGGGCAAAGGCCTCTCCCATGTTCCGCCAATCAACCCGGTCCTGTGCTTTCTGTTGCCACGTTATACCTGCAAACTTCTTAATCTCATCTACCCACCTAATTTTCTGTCTTCCCCTCACGCGTTTGCCCTCTCTTGGAATCCAGTCAGTTACCCTTAATGACCACCGGTTATCCTGCCGACGTGCTACGTGGCCGGCCCATATCCATTTCTTCTTCTTAATTTCAACTATGATATCCTTAACCCCCGTTTGTTCCCTGACCCACTCTGCTCTCTTCCTGTCTCTTAAGGTTACACCTATCATTTTCCTTTCCATCGCTCGCTGCGTCGTCCTCAATTTTAGTTGAATCGTAGATTATACTCTAAACTAACCAGCAAACCCGCTCTAGCTTCTGTGTCATATTTTCCAAGGGCGTTGCTTTCGCAAAGAGTAAGACCAGTCTATAGAGAAGTAATGTGTATTGCGCCGCCCAAATCACCCTATCCCTTTAACTTGACTTGTTTATTTGACGCATGCAGCACCGGTACCACAACGTTTACGCAGCTTACCGCGACGCTACAGACGGTACATGCAGCAATTTCGCCAAGGTAGAGTGCCAACTACATTCGTGAATCGTGATTCTCATATGAGAGAGAGAGAGAGAGAAAGAACAGCTTTATTTAAAAAGGAAAACGAACTCCAGTGCGCGTGGCTTCTCCTCATGCTAACGCAGTAATCTTTCGCTTTCTCAAATGATGCCGTATATATTAAGGCGAGAGCTTTAGATGCATCATCAAACGCGCGAAAAAGCGACTGTAGGAAAAGCGATGTCACCGTGATGTCACTATGAACTTATTGTACCGTCACTATGACGTCACATAAGGTGTCGTCGTACGATGACGTCATCACAAGACATCGCCGCTTGGTCAAAGGTGGACCAATCCTGGGGGCAGTGCAAAACCACGTGAGGTGCAGAAAGCTTTCGTGAGGAGGGCGGGGGAATTAACACAATCGAATGAGAAGAAAAACTAAGAGGAACGTGTATTGCGCATTCGAGTCGTCTTAAGTCTATTCAAAAGGGACCATGTGAGCTTTTTGTGAATTGTGAATATGATTGTCAAAGTAGGTAGACCGTGAAAGTAGGTGTCCTTAATTATCAGAGATGACAGATTGGTGATATGTGGTGTCGTCGTGCTACTTTGTGGCTTTTTATGCGAAAGCATACGTTAGTGTACATCCCTCGCGATCTTTGAACTGTGAAAGGCCAGCGGTCACAGTGTGTCCTGGACTACCGTACTTACTCGCACCCTACAGTGGAATATCGTTGATACGTGTTTCACGGGAACCGGAAAATAAAACGTATTGTGCGAAAATCGTATTAACCATAGAAGTTAAATAAGGGAGGAAAATATGCATACTCCTTCAGCAACTCATCTTTAGTGAGCAACATTGAAGTAGCTGGTCAATTTGCGGTGCACTTTCTTCTTCTTGCTACAAAGAGATCGCCTTGCAGCGATGTTTCGCCGCAAAACCAGTGCTGCTACGGCCTCAGCGGCTGTGCAACTTGCAGATCGGGACTTGTTGGAACACGGTTTGAGCTAGTATACTGAAGAATAAACGTAGTATTTCTAGATATATCGATCAAGGTCCCCTTTTGAGGTCGTATTATCCAATCTTGGGCAAAAATGTGATCGTATTAACCCCTTAAGTGCCGATTGAATTACAAAAAAGTGTCCCAGAATTGCCAAATTTTTACGACATGAAATGCTTCAGTAACATGTTCAAAACAGAAAAGAACTTGCGAAAATTTTTTACAGCTTATAAAAACGCTTTATTCATCATACTTCGCACCGTGATGTAATACCCAGGCCCGCAGCCAGGAAAAGTGACAATTTCTCATAACGAGCTCAGCTCGTCATAAGCCTTTAAAGGATTAAACGCATAAAAATACATTATTTTCAAGAGACGTTGGCCGGGAATAAAAAACAAATGTATTAGGCCGGGAAACATATTGCACATAATGGTATCAACGAGATTACACTGTATACACGGGCTAATTAACATTGGCTTAGGTTGTCTACCGCAGGCCGACTATTGGCTAAACATAGCTATATGATTAGTAATTTCGGCTAGCGTTTTGTAACTGTAGGCAAATGTCAGCAAGCGCTGCCTTAGCTTGGCTAAAGCAACGCTATAGCCAAGGCAACGTGCTGCATTGACATCGCACTGGCCTCTAGCATTTCGCCTCCCTCATAAATGCGACCGCCGCGGCTGGTATTGAGCATGCGTCTTTTAGTTCAGCAGCTGAGAAGGCAGAAAGTTCGGTGGGCAACCAAGTACAATAGTAAGGTCATTCCGCGGCCACTTCGCTGTTGAAGAACTCCTTGAAGGGTATTCTCAACGCTCACGTGTATACTGGGTACTCCCAGCTAAGTTTAGCAAGCTTGACGAAAAGGCTTCAACTTAAATTGAGGGTGGCGCAGCGAGCCAAGGAAAGAGGAAAAAAAGATAGGTGAAACCTTAAGGGACTTGAAGAAAGCAGAGAGGGTCAAGGAATGAACGCGTTCAGGATATCTTTGTCGAATTCAAGAAGAAAGGACATGGGCCGGACATGTGGTAAGAAAGCAAGACAGCAGCTGGTCATTAAAAGAGGCAGAGTGGATACCACTAGACCGCAAGCACGCGAAAGGGTGGCAGAAAGTTAGGTGGGCCGATGAGATTAATAAGTTTGCGGGGTTAACGTGGTCGCGGCATGCACAGGACCGGGTTAATTGAAGAAACTTGGGAAAGGCAAGTGCCTTCCAGTGGGCGTGGTCAGGCTGATGATGCGAGGAAAAGCAGTAATAATAATTGTTGGGGTTCAACGTGCCAAAACCACGATATGATTATGAGGGACGCCGTAGCGGAGGGTTCCGAAAATTTCGACCACCTGGGGTTCTTTAACGTGCACCTAAACCTAAGTACATGGGCCTAAAGGAAAGCCAAGTGAAAATTTGCACACTATACGTTCATTAGACATACGAGCTTTTCAGTCATCTGTCCCCTTTAGATAACAATACTACGTTCGGGCATCAGTGACTCGGCTTATTAAAAAAATAACTAAATTTAAAACAAGCAGCACATTGGCTAGCGTTAGCAGGAACAACATGTAAAGAGTGTGTTTGTTCTTTGTGTTTTATTGGCTTGCGATGTCGTTCATTCAAAAGCGGCCCATCCACTTGTTATGTGAAGCTCGCCGCGGGAGAAAAATTACTAATATGTAGCAGCCTATTAACTACCGCTCGACGCACGTGCGTGGCATGCACGCATTCAAATGGGCGGCACCACGACATAATCGTTTGTGATAGCGAACCAAGCTTCTCGTGAATATGACCAAGTTCTGAGTTGATGTCGTTGGCCTCCAAAGATTGTGAAAAATAATTATACGGTGCACGCGGAAGTACTCTGCGCTTAGCGCAAAGCAATGAAGCAGCGTTCCGCCACAGTCGATTTGCGTTTAGCGCATAACCGGCCTGAAGCAAAGAGTTGAAAGCATCTAATTTATTGTCGTCTAAGAATGCCGATCCCCATTTTTATATAGAACGAAGATTCTATAGCGAATTGTTACTGTTCAAGCTTGTTAATATTGAAGTCGACGCGGTTGTGTCACGTGGCTTGTAAAGTATGAGAGATAAATGGAAATCAACAGAAGGGCTACTACCGGGATATACGCAAGAACTGTAGCAGGCTCTCGGTCACTGCTGCACTCCCCAATGTTTGTTCAGTATGTGCTATCTGCGCCATAAATAATAGACGCCGTGTCTTGTTACACAAAAAGTAATATTTGCTTGGTTTTTACGTGCAAAAAACATGACGCGATTTTTAGGCACGCCGTAGGCATGGGATTTTGGATAAATTTCGGCCACCTGGGGTTATGTAATGTGCGTCTAAATCTAAATACACGTGTGTGTCTAAGTGCATGTAATTCTAAATACGTGGACTTGCTGGTGTGGCTTGGGTGGGGGTCAAGTCTTGGTGTTTCTTGAGGAGGGCAAGTGCTTTTTTGCGGCCCTTTGCCCACGCCCGTGTATAAATATGACGAATCACACTGCGCGCAGCGAGAACTATACTGGAGATTAAAACTTTGAGGCTATGTGCCTGGACATTGCGGAAGTGCCGCATTCTCGCGTGTCCCGTTTCCTGCAAACCCGACGTCGCACTTGTTCATTGACTGAAGAACGCATGAGGTATCCGACTCTTAAGCACACGGTCAATGGAGCGATCAGCTGTTTTCGACTCACGAGGCACCTACTTAAATGTGCCTCATTCACCGTGCACGAACGCCGGTGATACAGTCGCCGACATATGTACGCTGGTGTTGACGCCTTGTTTGTCTGTCAAAAGACCGTAACAACTATCATCGCCCAACAACGAGGTTCGTCGGTTCTAACAGACAACACCGAGTGAAGTTCGAGGACTGCTCAAAAGTGAAGAATATGTGAACAGCAAGATTACACGTCAGCTTGCGAAATATAACAGCTATCGTCGATGACAAATGCCCGCAGACCGACCAATCTGATTGCGTCACCCGACAGATAAACCACGGCTTTCGTGGAATGTGGTGCATACAAGAAGCTGACCACAAAGGATGAGGTGGACCATTCGACCTGACATCAATTAAAGTTGTATGGCGGTCCAGAAGTGAAAGATGTGTGAAAACTGCTGTTTTAACGTGTCATCATGAAAATAACGACAGCCGCGCCGCCCCTGAACTGACAGCGCAATGACCACTCTGATTTCATCGTCAACTACACTACAATAACGTTCGCGGTCTACGGCGCGTGAGCAGTCAACCAATGGCGTAGTCAGGATGACATCTGTCTCTCG
Organism: Rhipicephalus sanguineus; assembly: GCF_013339695.2. NCBI lineage: Eukaryota > Metazoa > Arthropoda > Arachnida > Ixodida > Ixodidae > Rhipicephalus > Rhipicephalus sanguineus. Next base: position 130,399,332 of record NC_051186.1, on the reverse strand, counting down.
CGCTTCTTGATGGGGCAGGGGCGGTGCTCATACGTCCTCATCTGGGGCCGTGGGCGTGTATCGCATAAACCGGTCACCGATCATCCGTTATTGCGCGCGCTCTCCTATTCATGTCATCGCTCGGACAGTGCCAGGGAGGCTTTCATTGAAAATGCCGGACGCCGCTGACGTGGCGCACCGCCGTTTTTATGCGCCATCTACTCTCTATCCGAGCGGGCGCGCGCGCTAATGACAGTGTCCATGCAGAAAACATGCTTCCCGGAAGCATGCACGATGAACCCATGCGCAAATGAAGGAGAACCGAACGACGCCTCGCGTTGGCCGTCATAAATTAAAAGCCTATGGCTGCCGGCGCGATTAGCATACGTTCTCTCTCACCCACTTGATCACGTCCTTCTCTCCCGAGCGCTGATTGCTTTAGCTACTGTTTCACCCACACTTCGTCGCATCCTTCTTTCCAAAGCAGCCGGTGGCTTTTAGCCGCAGTACCCTCCGCCCTTGTCGGTCGACTGCTACGTAATATGTTGTGTTAGGTAACTTGCGAACACTGACACGGTATAGAGGGCGCGGCGAGCAGCATTTCGGTGGCTTGGTTGCCAGCGAACAGAAGTTCTCGCACGTTACCGCTAGCCTGTCATGCTCTCTCGGGAAGCCGATAAGACGCTGTGTTCTCACATTCATAGGCCTATTTGTATACTGCGCCCTGGCTTCACTGAGGACTAATCGTTTCTTGGCCGAAAGTTTCGCATTCGAGACCTGTGAGCTCCACGTCTATGTAATTGATCCCTGGTGCGGAAAAAAAAAGGAAACTCTTCTGTGCGCTTCGTTTCAACGGGGGCACACATCGAGACGAAGGGAATGTTGTTCAACGTTTGCGCATGGTTCAACAAGACCCTCTGATATATTCTGACGGTTGTCTGAAGGCCCGTTACCTGCCATCTCGGTGTTGTGGTTCCGGAAGCACTACAACGTGTGAGCTCTGCCGTGTGCGTTCGTGTCGAAGCTCACATCCGGCGCACACTATCCTCTAGAATACGCCGGAGCGCAGTGGGGAGCGCAACGAAGAAAGCAGTTTTTCGATGTTATCGAAGACTGTGAAACGCACGTTACAAGCCGTCGTTAGAAGACAAAGCCGGATGTTTTGATCTTGTGATAATGTGAAAACGAGGGCGTTCGCGGAGAGTGATCTCGCGCCCACGCGATCTCGAGGTTGTGTGGAACAGTGGGTCCTGCTTGTTCCCTTGCTTGTTCTTTGAACAATGTCGCCAAACTTGGGAAGCAGTGGATTCTACTCGCTGTTCTTCAATGTTCCCGAGAACCTCGCGCTAACAAAATGGAACAGACTTTCCAGAAAGAAAAGCGTAAGTCACTGTTCTTCTTTTGTTTTGCTGCTCTATTCTTGGTAGATCTTCACTGTAATCATCATGAGCTCGGCTACGCCCACTGCAGGGCAAAGGCCTCTCCCATATTTTTTTTCCCAATTAGCCCGGTCCTGTGGTTGCTGCAGCCACGTTATGCCCGCGATCTTCTTAATCTCATCCTCCCGGCCAACTTTCAGCATTCCCCTCGCGCGCCTGCCTTCTCTAGGAATCCAGCCTCTTAGTCTTAATGACCAGCGGTTAATGTGAAACACACAGCGCGAAACTACGACGGGGACACAGGAAGGAAACACACACAGCGCGAAACTTACAACAGTTTATTTGATGAATTTTCCTAGCATATATACAGAAAACAGCCACACCAATTCGCATGTCAGAACAGATACACTTCCTATCATCTTGGAAAATCCGATCGAAGAAATGCTCTCTCTTTATTTGATAACATGACTGACGGTGAACTGACACATTCATCGCCCAACCTTTGAATCATCTCAGCTTCGATAGTCTCACGCACATGCTTCTTACTATGTTTGCTTACGACATCAGCTTCATTAAAAATTGGCACACACGTGCAGTCTTACAGTGCAAAGCAAGAAGACTCCCCTGACCTTTCGTTACGTTGCTAGCATGCTCTCTGAATCTCTCATTTATACATCGGCCAGTTTGGCCGATGTACTGCTTCCTACAATTCAGCAGAATAGAATCAACTGCGCAATCTTGAAAAGGAGCACGGTGTTTCTTTGTGCAAGAATTTGCCTCTTCACTACTTCTGTTGGGCTGCGTTAGCCTACACAAAGAGGCTAGCTTTAGCGGGGCCGAAAATACAGTTGACACCTCTGATTTGTCAGCGATTCGTTTAAGATTATGTGCCAGTTTGTGAATATATCGAATGACCGCTCTCTTCTTTTTGTTGCTTGGTTGTGGTTTTTGAGTAGTACTTCAGCTACTGAAACCTGCACATGCATCGGATAGCCCGCCTGAGATAAGCGTGGTGACTGAAGCTGCACTGCCTCCATCATTAGATGAGGACATGACTTGTACATGGCATTTCTAAAACAAAAACAAGCAACACTTCTTTTCACCAACTTCGAATGTGCAGACCGAAAAGGGAGCACCGGTTTAACAGCCCTAGGATCATACATCCAGCACACGTGTTCAGCACTAAAATTTAGCAGCAAGTCAAGAAAACGTAATTTTCCGTCAACTGGAACTTCGTGTGTTACCGTTAAAGGATCGAAACGATCCCGAGTCATGTTAAGTATGCAATCAACATCCGATTCAAGTAAGGCACAGTTAGACTAAAAGAAAATCAAGTAATCGTCAACAAACCTAAAAATTTTTTAACACAACTCTGTTCAATCCTTCCGAACAGGTCATTGACAACATTGGCTAAGAATAGGTCACTAGCACAGGTGCTATAGCCGACCCGATACACACGCCTTGCTTTTGCAAGTGCGCTTGTCCATCCCCAATTATGTAGGTAGACTTTAAATATAAAGACAGAATCTCTAAAAATCCACTGACATGAATCCCAGTGTCATTTTCAAAATTGTTTAGGCGGCAATTGACGAGTACGAATGTGTATGTTTCACAAACTGGCACATAATCTTAAACGAATCGCTGACAAATCAGAGGTGTCAACTGTATTTTCGGCCCCGCTAAAGCTAGCCTCTTTGTGTAGGCTAACGCAGCCCAACAGAAGTAGTGAAGCAAATTCTTGCACAAAGAAACACCGTGCTCCTTTTCAAGATTGCGCAGTTGGTTCTATTCCGCTGAATTGTAGGAAGCAGTACATCGGCCAAACTGGCCGATGTATAAATGAGAGATTCAGAGAGCATGCTAGCAACGTAACGAAAGATCATGGGAGTCTTCTTGCTTTGCACTGTAAAGACTGCACGTGTGTGCCAATTTTCAATGAAGCTGATGTCGTAAGCAAACATAGTAAGAAGCATGTGCGTGAGATTATCGAAGCTGAGATGATTCAAAGGTTGGGCGATGAACGTGTCAGTTCACCGTCAATCATGTTATCAAATAAAGAAAGAGCATTTCTTCGATCGGATTTTCCAAGATGATAGGAAGTGTATCTGTTGTGACATGCGAATTGGTGTGGCTGTTTTCTGTACATATGCTAGGAAAATTCATCAAATAAACTGTTGTAAGTTCAGCGTTGTGTGTGTTTCCTTCCTGTGTCCCCGTCGTAGTTTCGCGCTGTGTGTTTCGCTATGCTACAGCAACATGCGCAAGTTCTTTCCAGCGGTTAGTTTTTCTCTACATGTCCTGTCCATGCCCATTTCTACTTCTTGTAATATCGCAGACTAAAGTAATTTATTACGCTCGGCTTTCATCTTCGTAATTTATAGTTCAGTGAAGTGTCCTTGTAGGTCTCTGATGATGTGGTCGGACGTCAACGTGCTCCTTGACCAATAAAAGCGCGGCATAGTGAAAATCAACTGTGAACTGCCGCTCCTTGAGTGAACGTGTAGCAATATTGGGTCAATGTATCCGCAATAAAAGAGGGTGCTTATTGGTTATGATGAACGAAACCTCGCCAAAGTTACAATGACTAGTTTATATTGAAGAATGAATTAGTTAGATCGTTGTCGTAGTGATATTTTAGATGAATGATGCCTTTTTTAAATGAAATAAAAATAAATGAAGGAGTTGCTGTCACCATTGCTTAGCGACGGCTACCCCTTTCCACTTGGTTGTTAGAATAGAAAAAGAAATTAAGAAACAAGAACAATGTATAGATACATATATACAGTACTACATTTGGTAAGTTCAAAAGCTCTTGTTTGAACAGAGCACACATACAGTCGCGGTGCACACTTTCGATTTAGTCCGCTCAATATTCATCACAAATATTGGTGTCTGCAATAAAAAAAAGAATGTTGGAACACTTTTCATTGCTTTGCGGTTTATCGTAGAGGGCTATGAGCCTAGTGTTTTCGCTAGCGAAAACGTTTGCTCCGAGTCCAGCGTGTAGAGTTCCTGTTCGAGTCGCCGTTGTTGGGTATCGGGTGTCTCAGCTTGCGGCTGCTTCTGCGCAGTGCTGATAGACGGAGCGGACAAGGCGACGGTGAGTTAAGGCAAATTTATATAAATATATACAGAGGCATTACATAATCGGCACTGGGGCCGGCAGCTTATGAGGTTCGCACTGAGGTGCGACGACGACCCGGGATTTCTTCATTCGCTGTCTCCCTCTCCGCGCAGCTCGGTTCTTTTTTAGCCCTGGCCGATTCCTTGCATCAGCCAGTAGTTCGAAGCCTCCAATGAGGAACCGCCGTTGGTCGCTGGGTGGAATCGGATCCGTGGATGAGGGGGCTTGCCGCACGTTCCGTGAGAAATTGCCGTCAGTTGCGTCAGACGCATCGCAGGAGTTACCGGGGGTTGCATGGCACCTCGCTGGTGTTGACGTTGGTTGCATCCGACAGTCGATCGATGTTGACAACACTTGCGTCAGACGTTCTACCAGCTTGAATATCTTGCCGAAGCAAGGAAGTTTGGGTTGGGAGCCCTGGCATAACACCGTATATGTGTGTCACGTTAGGGAGAGTCGAGCAACAGATGACGTACATACATTCTCGTCCTCGTGGCCGCACGAACATGTTGACAATGATGCATGCCATTGATTGATTGATTGATTGATTGATTGATTGATTGATTGATTGATTGATTGATTGATTGATTGATTGATTGATTGATTGATTGATTGATTGATTGATTGATTGATTGATTGATTGATTGATTGAAGTATTCTAGGAGGGGAGATTTCATTTGGCGCATGCTACAGATCATACTGCTGTTCTTATGCCAACTCGTGGAATGCCTAATCTGACGAGGGGCCAATGACGGTCGTTTCCTCGCTCAAGGGCTACGTCTTCTCCGAAATTAAAGGTCTATTCGATTCAAGAAAAGTGCACGGCACCACATACAAAAACGCCAGGCCTGCGCTGAAACCGCAGCACAGTCACAGCGAAAGCTGGAAGAGCGGCGTTGTAAGCTCACTTGGGGCTACAATACAAGTACACTAGAAAGGTACCCACTACGCCATAAATCACAATTTTTGTGAAGTTGGGAAGCACCTACTAAGCCATTATTCGTCATTCTGCGGAGAAGCGAAGCACCAGCTACACGTCTGTAAGGCATTATGTGCACTTTGTTGACGCGACGACTGATGACGATGAAGAATTATGGCTCATCCCTTTGTAATGGGTTGGAAGCTTTAAACGGCCCACCAGTAATGTTTTTGCATTGGGTGACGCCCGCTCGCTATTTCCCTCTCCCGTCATGCTGTATAACATACGTTGACGTGGGAGAGAGACGGGGGGGGGGGGCGAATAACTTTACTGAGACCCCGAGGAAATGGATCATGCGCTTATGGGCTTCCTTGGCAACCAATACAAGTGCACTTGCGAGGAACCCACTACGCTATAAATCATTGTAATTTTTTAGAAGTAGGGCAGTAGGCACTGTGCCATTTTTCGTCATTCTACGGAGAGCGTTCGTACCTGCTAAACGCATGTAAGGCATTATGCGCACTTTGTTGATGCTCTGCCTGATGACGACGAAGAATTATGGCAGATCCCTTTGTAATGGGTTGGAAGCATTTCACAACCTACTCGTCGCGCAATTCGCATTGTGTGACGCCTGGTTACAGAATTCGCGTTGTGCGACGCTTGGTGCTTATTTTACTCTTCTACTACGCTATATTGCATATGCTAATGTGGTTCCTTCCCGACATGAAACCTGTATAGGACCTTTTTGCAAAGCAGTTTCAAGCACCGGCATGGCTCAGAGGTTGAATACTGGGCTCCCACGCAGAGGGCCCAGGTTCGAACCTCGTTCCATCCTGGAATTTTTTTCTTATTTAGTTTTTTTTTTTCTTATTTCGAGCGATACTGGTTACGGACACCGGCGGCGGCGGCGGCGGACAACTACGGCGCCAAAAACGGCCGGTGAAATGATCTCATAACAGCTTTCGCTGTAAAAGGTGCAGCCGGTGCTGATACTTGGTGCAGCAGGTGTCGTAGGTGTCTCGGCACCCGTTTCGGGGTGCAAATGCAACGCATCAGCAGCGTCACCAAGGTATATGTAAACTGGTAGCGTAACTTCCGTAGAAGCCCCCGTGTCAAGCCGGTGGCTAGTTGTTGCAACAGTCGCCATCTATGTGAGGAGGGGACAAACAGAATTAAAAAAAAGAAAAAGATGACGTCACGACCGGAAGCGGAAATGACGTCACGTTTTAACGCGATGGGCGCGAAATTATGAAATTTTTTGACAGGGCGCCGCTTCTTACTTTTTTTATAGCTGCATGTTCTTTTTCTTATCACTATGACGGCTCCATAATGGAAGCCTGCAAGATAACGGGAAGACGAAAAAGACAGATTTGATAAATAAGGTGCATTTTATTGGCGAAATATTGCAGTTGAACAGGATATTACCCCAAAATATATAACACAGAAATCAGAAGTAGCATAACAATTCAACGTGCACACTGTGATTGGTGTAATGTGGGCCCAGGATCCGAAATAATTCAACCGGCAGTCAGGTGATTCTGTACACACAACACAGACTTTAACACAACCGATAACTCTGACGATTCACACACAACACACTACAGCATTCCTTATTTACATCCTAAACGTCCTACGCGCCTCGCACACAAACTGTCCTACTCGCCGTTATGAACTGTTGCCGCTGCGGCGAGGTCGGTCGTCACCGGTACTCCTTGGGCAGTCAACAGTCACGCTGCCTTGACCGTGGCGAGGTGGTAGTGGTGGTGATGATGGCACTGCAGGCCGGTAGATCACCAGGCCACTGCAGCGCAGGTTAGCTGCCCGTCGCCAACATGAGCCGCGGCCACCTCGTGACACCACTCGGGCCCCAGGACTTCAGGCCAGGAACAGACTAGGCTGCCGGTCTCCGTGTCAGCAACGGGCACAGAGCGGGAATCAGGCTCACCAGGTCCACATGGCTACCGGACGCCTGGTTAAGCGATGTCGCGACCCGAACCGCCGACAAGCGGCTGCCGTTCCAACCGTGTCGCAATCCAACTCCTCAAGCCGCACGCCCCGCTCGCGCTTCCTTTTCGTCGTCTTCCCCTCCAAGGCGTACAGCAGAGCAGAACTGTCGTTCCCTCTTCGCCCCGTCACGGGCCACACAATCCACATCACACACACAAACCTTGCACACGTGTTGCTCTTGCATCCGTAGACAGCGCAGCGTTTCTTCGCGTAGAGTGGCGGACTCATCGTCCCGAAAGGCGACAGCACGCCGGCCGTGCGCTGGCAAAACACAGTCACTGAAACGGTTCCCGATGGCTGCGATGGGCTATATTACCTTCTGCCAAGTACCACGACCAGAAAACAACGGTTATGCGAGGAAATATCTACGGACGACAGGCAACAAACCTACTGCGCAAAAACGAGCGACGCCATTTGCATCTCAAAATGCGCAAAACCGTTGGCCCATGTTACCAGACTGCCTGCATGTGCCCGCTGTTTCTGAAAATAAACGAAAAAAATTGGCCACTCAGACACATACCCAAGACTAAAGTTTGATTAAAGTGATCTACTAATTTAATTCGTGACAAATAAATTTAAAACTAATGAAAATAAATGCTTAATTAATTTTTTGTTTTCATTATTTGTCCCCCCCTCACCTAGTAGCGCTTTAATCGTCACGCGGGTGTTGATGTTTGTCGCAATAGGTTTCCGACCACCTTTCGTTCCGACTTTTGCGACCTATTTAGATTGACCTTGGCGTCACCGCTTAAGTCTCAATCGAATGTTGAGGTGCAGGCCTGTCGTCTGCTGTTGGGCTAGTCACGGATAGCACGCGCAGTGGTCGTGAGTATTGTGCGTCCACGAATTTGCACCCGATTTGTCAGCATGGAGGAACTCCACATTGCCATGGAATTAGCTGAATCCGACAGCGAAGACGAGGAACTGTGTTCCTGTGTTCCAGAGCGGCTGCGTTCTTGCTCCGGTTCATCAAGCCCTCAAGACAGCTGAGTGAGCACTCAAGGTTTTTGCCTAAGGGTCGGGCGGATCTAAATAGTAGTGATTGGAAGGTGATTTGCTGTTTTATCGGCTGCTAGCACAACTGATGTCGACAACTTCTCCTGGTGATGGCCCAGGGCGGTCTCCGCCTTGGTCAGCCACTCTCTCACCTGATCAAATGCCGCTTGAAGCGTTTTTTCGCAGTGGTGTGAGCAGTATTCCTGTAGCGCTAGTGCCCCTGCACGGAGGATCCATTCGACTTACCAACCCGAAAGCGGTGCAGGCGGAACTACAGGCGGCCACGCGCCACTATCTTCACATTACTGATGTCCGGCAGTTTGGCAAAGGTGGGATTGTCTGCCGATCGCCGGACCAGGCTTGTGTGTATGATCTTCTAAAATGCTCGTCATTTGGAGCAATGCAAGTGAGTGCTTTCATCCCACCGCACCTTGCCTGCACCAAGGGAATTGTTCGCGGAGTAGACGCTACTTTAAGCCCAGCAGAGACACTTGAGAAGCTTTCCGCAGCTGGTGCGATAGCAATTTACCGGTGCAACAGAATGGTCGAAAACAAACGAGTGCCAACAGAGTCGGTGATTGCCACGTTTGCAGGTACATCATGCCCTTCGGAAATCAAAGTGTGGCCACTGATTTTTAGAGTAGATCCGCTTGCCTCGCGTCCATTACAATGTCGCAACTGCTGGCGATATGGACACAGTTTGGGAGGTTGCAAATCTGGCATGCGATGCTGTATGTGTGGAGAGAGTCACTCCCCGAACGACTGCACTGCTCAGTCGCACAAGTGTTGCCTGTGTGGAGGTGCTCACAAAGCTGATGAACCCACCTGCCCAGCTAGAGCGCAGGAAATCCAAGTCTTAGAGATTATGGATAAAAGGCGGTGCTCGCGAAGGGAGGCTATTTCAGCTGTAAAGGAAAGAGAACATGGATATGCTAGCGTAACTGCACGACACCAGGCGATGACTGATGCAAATATTTCGCAAGTGATAGCAGAAGCTGTAGAAAAAGCTATGGCCAAAATGATGGAAAGAGTCGTAGAAAGTGTGACGGAATGCCTTAGTGGATTATTAGCATCTCAAATGGGACTAATGGCTCAAGCGGGGACTATTCAGTCAGCGGGGCTCAACCGAAACGCTCTTCCCTCGCAAGTTGATGGTTTAAATGAGACTCCATCTAATGAAGGCCCGATTTCAAGCTTTCCTACAAAAAGCGGTAGCTGTCTGGGCTCGCAGGCCTCCCCAGCAGATTCACAGGAAAACGCAAGCATGGATGTTGACTCGCGCGTACAGAAACGAAGGGCTTCTCCCCTAAATGCGACTGATACTATTCCGAGCTCGAAATCAAAGAAAATTTTCCCGCAGATCAAGGCAACAGCTAATATTTTGGAAGAGGCAGTAGCCTCTGCGGTGCTTTCACCACCGGAAGGTAGATGAAAGTGCTGCAGTGGAACTACCGATCAGTATTTGCTGCTTCTACAGATTTAAACGTTTTAGTTTCCCAGGTTTATCCGGATGTAATCCTACTACAAGAAACTTGGTTATCTCCTGACAAATTCTACAGTTTATGTAATTACCGATCATTTCGATTAGATCGTCCATCCAGAGGTGGTGGTTTGCTTACCTTTGTATCGAATAGATTTTGTCACAGAGCACAAATATCATTTCAGCTAATGTCTACAGAAAGTGAAATTTTGGCGGTAGAATTAACTCTTCCAGGAGGTTTCAAATTTTCATTGGTTAATGCTTATTTTCCTTTGGGTGTGCTGGATACACGGACATTAGATTCAATTCTTCTAAGTTGTGGAAAAAAGATCGTACTAGCTGGAGATTTCAACTCTCATCATATATCATGGGGATTCAAAACTGACCAATGTGGAAAGCGTCTATGGGACTGGGCGGCATCTAATCAGTTCAGTTGTCATAACACGGGATCCTTAACGTTTCTGCGGGGTCAGTTTAGATCGGTATTGGATCTTACGTTTTCGGGTCCAGGTCTTTCGGTAGTATCTTGGGAGACATTTGAGGCTGGGACCAGCAGCGATCACATTCCAGTGGTATTCGAGATCAATTGCTCACAGTACTCTACGCAGGTTAACGTTCGTTCGTTTATTGATTATAAAAGATTTAAAATGCATTTGCAGAAATCTTTTATTCCTTTAGCTGAGAATCCGTGCAGCGTGCGTAATATTTGCGCTATTCTCGACTCCTCTCGAAAGAAATCGGAGTTCGAAATACAGGGAAAGAAAGACCCTACTTCTAGAAATTGGTGGAATGACGACTGCTCGAGGGATTATAAGCGACGGAAAGCAGCGTGGAAGCAGCTCATGCACAATCAGTCTCCTAGAAACTGGAAAAACTACAAGTTTATTGCAGGGACATTCAAACGAACAGTAGCGAGAGCAAAGGACGAATACAATGTTCGCCATTTTGAATTTCTGTCAAAATCTAAAAATAAGAGCGCGCTGTTCCGGTATTTAAGAACAATCAAATTAATTCCGCGTTCCTTAAATATAGAATCAATTGTGCTAACTACCCGAGAAATAGAAGACTCTCTAGATGTAATAGCCAGAGGTTTGGAGGTTAGATTTTCTTCCTGCATTCCTTCAACTTTTGTGCGACAAAACAGTCTCGAGTATGGTGAAGAGTTGTCATTGACTGAGTTATCCTCAGTGGTATCAGGTTTACCAGCGGCAGCCCCAGGTCCTGATGGCATCACTACAAAGATGCTGAAAATTTTCTTCGATGTCGCTCCTAATGTATTATTGGATACCATAAATTATTCGATTAGAAACACTTGGATTCCTTCAGTGTGGAAAGTAGCGAAGGTGATTCCCCTGCTTAAAGATAAAAATAAAGGGTATGCTCTTGACAACATTCGACCGATTTCGTTAACATCCAATTTTGTCAAATTAATTGAGAGATTATTACACGCACGGATAACCAAATTTGTGACCGCTAAAGGATTATTGAGTCCCTGTCAAATTGGATTTAGACCAGGGATGTCAATATGGTGTGCACACGTTGATCTGGAGAGTAGAATCCAGCTAGCACGGCGTCAGAAACAGTACGCAGCACTAGTTACTTTAGATATCTCTAAAGCGTACGATAGCGTAGAGTACCCGATTTTACTTGAAAGAATGAAAGAGATTGGCTTGCCTGACTATTTTATTGCGTGGACGACTGAATTCTTGCTGGACAGGTAGTTTTACTGCATACAGAGTGGTATTTCAACTGGTAAATTCAGACAAACACGCGGTGTTCCTCAAGGAGCAGTGTTGTCACCGCTATTGTTTAATATATTGCTCAGCTCCATTCCTTGTCATCGAAACGTAAACACGTATGTTTATGCTGATGATATAGCATTCTTTGCCTCGGCGGATGACATTCAGTCACTGTACGACCTTTTACAAGGATACTTGTCCGCCTTGGAATATTGGCTCGACAGTATTCGTTTGACCATTAATGTACAGAAGTGTGCAGTTCTGTCATTCTCTCCGCTAGACAACATAAATATATCCCTTTCATTTCATCAAGCAGACATTCCCCAAGTGCAAACAGTCAAGTACCTCGGAATTATTTATGATGGAAAGCTTAACTGGCGTATGCATATTGAACATACGGCGACTAAAGCATCACGTGCGATGGGAATACTCAGAAGGATTAGCAATCATCGATGGGGCATGCGCAGAGACACATTGATAATGATCTACCGTATGTATATACGCCCTATACTGGAGTTTGGATGCGCCTTATTCTCCGGCGCACCAGCGTGGAAGTTAAATCCGCTAGTTTTGCTTGAACGCCAAGCACTTCGCTGGTGCCTTGGGTTACCAAAATTTGTAGCAAATGCAGTTCTATATAAGGAATCCCGAATCCCATCTTTGCACACTCGATTCAAAATATTAACAGTTCAAACATTCTTAAGGCTCTATGAATCCCCGATAAGACGAGACCAATATGTATTTATAAGCCAGCCAGAACTGTTTTTTAATGTCTCGTGGAATCGGTTCCACACCCCACAGGTGATTCTTACACAGCGGCTATTGGACCCATTAAAGATAAACCTTAATGATATAATGGTAATGAATAATAGATTGAGTTCATTGGCGATATCATATGATGATATATTCCCTAACAACGCGAAGTTACTTCCTTGGAATGTACTGAATGGACTTTTTCAAGATCACTTAAATCAGATTAGTACGACTGTTGTGATAGCAACTGATGCTTCGCAGTGTGAGGAAAAGGCCGGTGTTGGAATTTTTTCCACACACCTAGACTGGTCCTTTTCTGTAAGACTCCCTGATCATACACCAATATTTTTGGCTGAATTCTTAGCTGTCATTTTGGCCCTGCGTAAACTTCCCGTCTCCATAACTTCAGTGGCTATAGTAACCGATTCATTATCATTGTGTTCTGCTTTAACAACACCAGCTGAATCACATACTCTGAGATTATTGCGCGCACTGGGTCCACAGCATTTGCGAAACCTGCGGTTAGTTTGGGTTCCGGGGCATAAAGGAATAGTATTGAATGAAGTTGCGGACACTTTGGCAAAGGCTTCCCTTGCAGGCCCAGTCCTTGATCTACTTCCAGTTACGGCGTTCGTCGCTGCGGCCAGATTTAGAAAGTACGCTTTATCATTGCTTACACCTAGTCTCGCTTCATCACCAGATTTTCAACACCTTCAGTACCCTTGGAGCAGAAAATGGTGCAAAACAAGGCAGATAGAAGTAGCAATGACAAGATTGCGCTGTAGGATCCCAACTCTTAATTTATACATGCACAGAGCTGGTCTGGCGATCTCTCCTACATGCTCCTTTTGCAATGAGGCAGAAACAATCGAACATTTCTTGCTGGAATGCCGACGTTTTTCCTCTCTCAGAAAACGAACAATTGAAATTGTAATGCGGCACCTTGATCTGCCAGTTACTTCAACTATACTGTTATCATTTGGGGCTTCTGTGCTGGGGCACTCGGACGGGAATATATGCAGTGCTATTGAGAAATTCATATGCGAATCAAATCGTCTTATTCGACACATCAACCGCTAATAATTTTTAAAATTTTCATAATGACATAAACAATTTGGCCATTTGGGAGGTTATGCAACACGGTCTAATCAAAAACTAAAAATCATTAAAAAAGAAAAAGACGCTTCATTCTAACTGATACAGTAACGTCTTTTAGCTCTTAAAATTTTCAGACTTTATGATCCGCCCGACTCTTGGCCGATCCCCCTGAGTGGGTAGGTGCCATCATCCAAGGAGCATCATCATCATCATCATCAACTGGTCCGCAGCGATCGTAACCGAATACCTAGGTACTACGAGGAAGTTGTGGCCCGTTATTTTGATTACGAGTTCAAGCGCCTGTTTCGGCTGTCCAGAGACACGTTTGAAACACTCGTCGGGCGCTTCAAGTCGTCGTCCTTTTTTCCAAGGCCGCGGGGAGGACGCCCTCAAATCGCAGCGGAGAAAACATGCCTGATTGCTCTCAGCTACTTGGGTACGCAGAACAGCATGTACCGAATCGCCGACACGTTTGATGTCTCCGAGTCATCTGTGTCATTGTGTCTGAAAAGGGTTCTCGAGTTTCTATTCAGCATAAGTGAGGAAGTCATTGCTTGGCCCAGCGATCAAGAGCGGGCGAATGTCAAAGCAGGCTTTGCTGCTAGGAGCGACGGTAAAGGACCGTAAAGGACCGATGAACACCATTGGGTGTGTTGATGGTTGCCACATAGAGATTCCTCACCAAAATGAATCTCCGGCATCCTATTACAACAGAAAAAAGTTTCCTTCAATCATCCTTCAAGGAATCTGCGATGCTAACTGCCGCTTCACTGACATTTTTGTTGGTTATCCTGGCAGCGTACACGACGCACGTGTGCTGAAAGAGAGCCCCTTCTACAGTGCTGCAGAACTGAAGTGCGCTGGCGATTACTTGCTAGGGGACGCAGCGTACCCGCTCCTTCCATGGCTAATGCCTCCCTACAAGGACAACAGGGCTACGTTTGAGCGCTACAAGCGAAAGTTCAATAAGAGGCTCAGCCAGCAGCGTGTAGCCATAGAACATGCCTTTGGTATTCTGAAGCAGCGCTTCAGACGGTTATATCTTGTGGATGCAGACACTGTCGATCAGTGTTGCCTCATTGTCACAGGAGCATGTGTGCTACACAACCTATGTAGCAGCAGCCGTGACACGTTGGCCAACTGCGAGGATTTACCCAAGGAAGACGACATTGAAAATTAAAACGATGGAGCCATCACAAGCACTGCAGCTATTAGAAGTATGTGTGAACTCCGACGCAAGAACATTGCTGAAACGCAGTGTTGAGACTTCTAATCGACTGTTTCGCATGCTTATGTGAGCTGCTATGCAAGAATGTTGCCGACGCACAGAGCTGATTACCTCGGATTGAGTGTTTTGTATGTTTGTGTAAACTCCTACACAAGAACATTGTAAACACGCAGTGTTGAGACTTGAAATCTGGTGTTTCGCATACGTTGCACCTCTCACTTTCACATTTCTATGCAATTTGTATGAATGCTATGAAACGAGATTGCATGAGAACAAGACATTTATTTTTTTGCCTCGTATGCACTCACAAAGCGCTCAAACAGGGCCATTTTCTCCGCATGACGAGCAGCCCTGTTTTTTTCAATTTCATCCAGCTTCCGCAGCAGCTGGACCAAAGGCGGGTCTTTTGACCTACGCTGTTGCACTTCTTGCACTTCAGGTGTGCCCTCAGCACTTGATTCCTGGCTGACTGGGGCAGTGGAGACTTCGACTGTAGCCTCTGGTTCCCTGCGACAGATGTATTGTAGTGGAGCTTTAGCCTTCCTTTGATGATCACACTTACTTTTCCAGCCTGTCTTCTCGAACCATTTTACGTCCCTGCGTGTATGTCACAATCGGACTGACATGGTGTTGCTTTTCCATGAGGTCCGACATCTCCCTAAAAATTAAATGCGAATGGCATCACAACATTAGTATGTGTTTGGCAAGGCCCCTTCTGCCTCCACTGCCGCTCGCGCTATGTGAAGGAAATGAAGTGTAGGAGAAAATGGATGCTTGCGAGGATGAGAACTGTTGAACAAGGAATGTCGCTTGAGCCGAAGTTACGACAAGAAGAAAAAGGCAGTAGAAAGACGAGAAATCAGATAGTTGAGTTTATTCTATCCATAACAGGCAAACGGTGCAAGAGGATCCCTAGGCTGATATATGCAAATGAAGCAGTGCTACATACGAACAAATTATGCCCAATCCACATGACTTGTGCTTCTGCGTAACGTATTCTGAGTTCTTTTTTTTTTTGTAGCGCATTATTCTACCTGTGTATTTTGACTGTATTGTAGTTTCACCTCGTTCCTTTGTATATGTTACTTTTATTGTATTTTTAATGACTGTTTGAACGCTCCTTTTCTGTTGTGTATGCTCCCCCCTTATGTAATACCCCAGCAGGGGCCTTTAAGGGTTAATAAATGAAGATGATGATGAAACCGTAACCGCATCCTACAGCGGTACAATGACCTATTTACAGTTCCCGTAACATGAATGACAAAGATAACTGGAGCCTGAAGCTCCAGACTTGCTAGTTGTGTGTGCTCAGACTTTTCTAATGCTTTAGCATAGTGTGCATTTAGGTGACTGGTTACATGCAGTAGAAAGAAATGAGAGACAGAGAGGTGCATGAGTACTGGCTAACGGAATTTAATTTGCACTCGCTCTGCCATTTTATGGTCAGAAATTTGGGCTTTCTAAAAAACTTTTAGAACTCAAGCTATTTTGTAATGTATAGGTTGTCTCACAAGATAACTTTTATCGGGGCACATTGGGGTTAACCTTAGGACATTTTTGTGGTGCATAAATTTTTTCAGCAAGGGAGAAGATTAACTCGATGAAGAGGAAATGCTGACTGGAGTGAAAAGAAAAAAAAAGCCACTTGTGGGAAGTGCGATGCACTGGGCAAGTGTTTTTTTTTTTTTCGATGTACTAGTATCACACGATATAAGTTAGGCGTTATCAGAACTATGCACCGAGAAAGAAAATAAAATCAGCACAGTGAAAACTTACTCTTCGAACCTGCACTCCGCAGTTCCGCTGCCGGACTTTTTGTTGTTTTCGCGGGCTCTCTTGTATGCTCTCGCGAGAGATTTCCATTTATTTGTCACCTGTACAACACTCAATGCGCACTCAAATTCCTCATTTACGGCATCTGTTAGGTACAAAAAGAGCTGCTTTTTGTTCCTGTGTGCAAAAAAAAAGTACACAAATTAATCCACATGTACTCGTCACCAACGTGCACGTCGCTGCCTTACCTCAGTCCTCCCTTCTTGCCGATATTGCCGAAATTCTGTTTGTATTTTTGTATCAAAAACCTCGTCCGTCGGCCGCTCCATAGCGCTTCTTCGGAGTCGTCGCAACGTGCGCGAGTCTGAGGGAGCACGGCAGCTGTTGGAGTGGACGACTGCATGGCGCATTTTTGCGGCGTTGTAGGCGTAGCGGCAGTAGCGGGCGTAGCACGCCCGTTTGTCGGGTCAGCGGTGGTAAGGCCGGTAAGGCGACCCGACGCACACACCACCCGCAATGTTCTCCCATCTGAAAAAAAAAAGACAAAGGGTAACGACGAAATGTCGCGGTCGTGCATGTGAGCGGACAACTTCTCAAGCATGCTATCACTTCTATAAATTTACCTGCTGTTGCGTAGAGTTCGGCGTCGCCGTCTAGCATTATGACCCCAAGCTCGTCCACAATCGGGTAGAGTTCTGTGGAGACACCATCGATTTCTGCAACCACCGACATTTTGGTCGTCTGCAAGTGCTATCTGCCAGGCGCGCGAGGGGATTTGTACCTGCACCAAAATGCTGCACCCTCTCGCTGGAAGGTGCAAGGGTTCGCGGTACCGCGGCAGCACCTTACCTACACCCTGCACAATCGAGGACTGTGGTGCAGGGGGCGCCGCTGTACCTTGGGGAATCGAGGAGCGAGGTGCAGCGCACCGTGAAAAGGTGCAGAAGGTGCAGAGAACCTAGGCTGAATCGAATAGACCAAGAATGTACTCAAAAAGCGAGACCCGTCTAGCAACTCAATCAGTTCATTCTATGACTGCCATGAGTGCACCAGGGAAACTAATGACAGCAGAAGAACAGCGTGAATACAATGCTGTACGAAAGGAACGAATAGTTTGTCTTGCTGAAAATGGTCGCGGGACCAATGACGGTCTACCACAACGACCACAAAGCGATTATCTCTACAACTACTCTAAAGTATTAATAACACATACCCCCTCCCTCCTCCCACCATCGGCATGTGTGGAGTTGATACAGCTTCGCGGGACATTCACGTTCGCAGGGCGGGATTATGGTCTCGGCTTGTAGGCGGTGCATCGTCGTCAGCTGTCGCCGCGTGCATCGTGTTGACCCATTTGCTTGCATGCATCGTCTGTCCATTTGCTTGACTGCAAGAGAGGGCGCCACCGCCTCAGCGCTCGCCGTGTGGCGAGAGAGGGCGAACGGCGCGCGTTGACTATTGAAACGCTCTTTCAGCGAAGATCGCTGAACTACCAGCTCGCGAGGAATGAGAACGCGTCATCGCCCGCGGGAGACAACGCCGACAGAGGTAGCATCTGCTAGCGAGATTCTTGATTGAAAAAACCGACTGCTCGCTCAGCACAACCGTTCACTGAATCGTGACCTGCAATGTATTGCCGTAGGAGATTTCTCGTGCGCGTAGTCGAACAATAAAGATACGCAGCGTGCACGTTAACTAAAATCAGACTGCGGGTCTCTGTGACTAATCTTTCTTCTGTCTCTCATTGCCCAATAGTAGTGATTTTGTTGTGGGAAACACCGGCGCACACAGCATGCTTCTCTGAATTAAACAGTCAACTTCACGCCAAATTCACATTCACACAGAAGAAGAAACACAAGACAGGACTAGCGCTCTCCTTTCTTGTGTTTCTTCTTCTGTGTGAATGTGAATTTGGCGCGAAGTTGACTATTTAATTCAGACATGTACAAACTAGCCCGACAGCGAGTTCTACTAGGGCATGCTTCTCCCCTCCACAGGTTTCAAGTTAGCGGAGCTGAAACGCCCTGCCCTACATGCTTCTCTCCTCCCCAATTTTTTTAGGGGCGAAGCTCCTTAAGGCGGCACCATTTCGTCCCTCGTAGTCGTAGTCGTAGTAGTCGTAGTGCGTAACCAGTCTTACGCTTTGACCTCCAAGGTGGTGCCGGTGGGAGATTTTTCCTGTGCGTTGTTGAACAATAAAAAATTCGCAGCGTGCGCGTTAACTAAAAGCCGAATTCTTCTGTCTCTCATTCCCCATTAGCAGCCATTGGCATGTTCCAGTAGGAAACGTTAGTAGAAGTAGAAGTGTAAGTGTTAGCTAAAAGCCGACTTCTTCTGTCTTTGAATAACAGAGAGCTGAGCTAGTTGGTAAGTATTCATTGTAAAAAGACAGGGCGTGCAAACACGGACACAAGAAGGAAGTCAGGACACCACAAACGCCGACTAACAACTGAAGAGACGCACAACGGCTGAAAAGAAAGAAGGCACGAAAACTTATCTGCGCATGCCCATCCAACAGGCGAACCTATCAATCCGGCACGCGTGGCGGTCTACGTGGAAGATAACTGTTAAGGTATTTGATTTCATCTTTATGCAAGTTAATCGACGGTTGGCTCACGCATGCGCTACTACTATTCTCGATATGCCATGCTTCAATCATCAGGCGCGTTTCTTCATTTCTATGCCGGTACAACACTGCGCATTCATCAAATTTTGGCGTGCACTTACAATCTCGACAATGTAAGGATAGATTAGAAGGTGAGCCTCCTGTTAGCGATCTCTTATGTTCTAATAATCTCTGGTTGATGCATCGGCCCATCTGTCCTACGTAGAAGCGGCCGCAGCTGAAAGGGATCTTATACACCACACTCGTACGGCAATCAATGAATTTGTTGGTGTGTTTCCCGAAACAAATATCGGTCCGCTTCTTGTCTTTTACTCCCTCATTCTTCCTCCAAATCTTACCTAGCTTATTGGCAGCCGTGAAAACAACATTAACGCCGTATCTAGTTCCTACTTTCTTTAGCCTGTGAGATACGCGATGAATGTACGGTATACCTACGACACGTTTCTTCCTATCGCTTTCTGCAACCATGCTCGGACTTAACACAATAGACTTCTTTAAACGTTCAGCGACCGTGGCCACTGCATCACGAGGATACCCTACATCTAAAAGACGTGTAACCTGTGCGTTAAAGCTATCACTCATTTTGTGCTCACACGACTTGGTGAGGGCTGACTTAAGGCAAGACATGGCGATGCCGTTTTTTTACAACCTTCGAGTGCTTCGACGAAAAATTTAACAGCGGTTTCGAAGATCTAGGAGAATACTGCCAGCACACGTGGTTCTTCTGGAACGTTAACGAAATGTCTAGAAATTGTATTCCATTATTCTGAGGCACCTCTTTAGTGAAGCTCAGCCCTCCTCCATTTAATTCAAATTTTTCGCTCACGGAAGTTACCACCTTTTCAAAGTCCTCACCACTACAAAAAATCAAGTAATCGTCCACATAACGAAAAACCTTAATAACCGAATTACCTAAGACTTTGAAAGGTGCAACTTGGAGACTTGGCTCGAGCTTCACTAAAGAGGTGCCTCAGAATAATGGAATACAATTTCTAGACATTTCCTTAACGTTCCAGAAGAACCACGTGCGCTGGCAGTATTCTCCTAGATCTTCGAAACCGCTGTTAAATTTTTCGTCGAAGCACTCGAAGGTTGTAAAAAACGGCATCGCCATGTCTTGCCTTAAGTCAGCCCTCACCAAGTCGTGTGAGCACAAAATGAGTGATAGCTTTAACGCACAGGTTACACGTCTTTTAGATGTAGGGTATCCTCGTGATGCAGTGACCACGGTCGCTGAACGTTTAAAGAAGTCTATTGTGTTAAGTCCGAGCATGGTTGCAGAAAGCGATAGGAAGAAACGTGTCGTAGGTATACCGTACATTCATCGCGTATCTCACAGGCTAAAGAAAGTAGGAACTAGATACGGCGTTAATGTTGTTTTCACGGCTGCCAATAAGCTAGTTAAGATTTGTGCCGCTGTGCAGAGGAAGAATGAGGGAGTAAAAGACAAGAAGCGGACCGATATTTGTTTCGTGAAACACACCAACAAATTCATTGATTGCCGTACGAGTGTGGTGTATAAGATCCCTTTCAGCTGCGGCCGCTTCTACGTAGGACAGACGGGCCGATGCATCAACCAGAGATTATTAGAACATAAGAGATCGCTAACAGGAGGCTCACCTTCTAATCTATCCTTACATTGTCGAGATTGTAAGTGCACGCCAAAATTTGATGAATGCGCAGTGTTGTACCGGCATAGAAATGAAGAAACGCGCCTGATGATTGAAGCATGGCATATCGAGAATAGTAGTAGCGCATGCGTGAGCCAACCGTCGATTAACTTGCATAAAGATGAAATCAAATGCCTTAACAGTTATCTTCCACGTAGACCGCCACGCGTGCCGGATTGATAGGTTCGCCTGTTGGATGGGCATGCGCAGATAAGTTTTCGTGCCTTCTTTCTTTTCAGCCGTTGTGCGTCTCTTCAGTTGTTAGTCGGCGTTTGTGGTGTCCTGACTTCCTTCTTGTGTCCGTGTTTGCACGCCCTGTCTTTTTACAATGAATTCTTCTGTCTCTCATTCCCATTAGCAGCCATTGTTTACCTCCAAGGTAGTGCCTGGTGAGATTTCTCCTGTGCGTGATCAAACAATAAAAATTTTGTTCAAAACGCCGTTGATTGATGAAATAAACCAACGAAAGACGCCAGATGTTTTGTAAAAGCAAAACGAAAGAACGCCAGATGTTTCTAAAGCAAAACGAAAAGACGCCAGCTGCTTAACGAAAGACGCCAGATGTTTTCTGAAGCAATGGTTTTCTAAACAATGAAAATTCACAGCGTACATGTAAAATTAAACTGAGCTGCAAGTCGTCATAACTCATCGAACCTTTAGTATAAACGCGCCCTATCTCACGTCGGTGATGATGTACTGGGCAGAATTCACAGAAGATTCACGGTTTACCGATGAACCTCCGCAGCTTCGCCCACTCATCATCATTCACTCCGTGGATATGCTGTGATTTTTTTAGGGGCGAAGCTCCTTAAGGCGGCACCCGTTCGTCCCTCGTAGTCGTAGTCGTAGTAGTCGTAGTGCGTAACCAGCCTTACGCTTTGACCTCCAAGGTGGTGCCGGTGGGAGATTTTTCCTGTGCGTTGTTGAACAATAAAAATTCGCAGCGTGCGCGTTAACTAAAGCCGAATTCTTCTGTCTCTCATTCCCCATTAGCAGCCATTGGCATGTTCCAGTAGGAAACGTTAGTAGAAGTAGAAGTGTAAGTGTTAGCTAAAAGCCGACTTCTGTCTCTCATTCCCATTAGCAGCCATAGTTTACCTCCAAGGTAGTGCCTGGTGAGATTTCTCCTGTGCGTGATTAAACAATGAAAATTTTGTTCAAAACGCCGTTTTATTGATGAAATAAACCAACGAAAGACGCCAGATGTTTTGTAAAAGCAAAACGAAAGAACGCTAGATGTTTCTAAAGCAAAACGAAAAGACGCCAGCTGCTTAACGAAAGACGCCAGATGTTTTCTAAAGCAATGGTTTTCTAAACAATGAAAATTCACAGCGTACATGTAAAATTAAAGTGAGCTGCAAGTCGTCATAACTCATCGAACCTTTAGTATAAACGCGCCCGATCTCACGTCGGTGATGATGTACTGGGCAGAATTCACGGAAGATTCACGGTTTACCGATGAACCTCCGCAGCTTCGCCCACTCATCATAATTCACTCCGTGGATATGCTGTGATTTTTTTTTTACTAAAGTTGCGGCGTAGATAAAAACAAACAAGGGCAACAAGGACAAGTACACATTTCAAACTGATTTATTTCACTTGAAAATTAGTTCACAGAAACCGCGGAGGAAGGGGAAGGACGATGTGGTAATCTGATTAATCTGATATATTTAAGTATCGCGCATAATTCTGTTTATTATTCTAACTCGCCTGTCATATATCCTTTTATTAATGCGACCGAAAGCCATAGATCGGCCATCAAGTGCCAAAAGTGACCATCGGCGTCGTGAACACGCGCGAGGCAAAAAATAATCATCACAACATGACGTCGCCAAATGACGCCACTATGAAGTCACGCACCGTGACGTCAACACATGAAATCGTCGCTTGGTCAAAGGTGGACCGATCCTGGAGGTACTGCAAAGTCCCATGAAGTGCAGAAAGCTTCCAATGCCGCCGATCCCGGAGGCAGTGCTTTGAGTGCAGAAAGCCTGCGCGGGTAGAGGGGAGGGGGTGATCAGTGCAATCGACTGAGAAAATAAAGATGGCTTTCGCCTTCGAGTCGTCTTAGACGAATGCATAAGGGAGCATGGGAGTTTCTTTCCTCCTTTTATTGGTCAATTTTTGAAGTCATAAGGGGACTCTGACATGCTGTATTTGAGTCCAAAGTAATAGAGAAAGTAATGAGTCATTTTCGTGAAATTACCCGGTTCAAGTAATTCATTACATTACCCATTACAGCAAAAACCTACTGTAGTTGGCGTAATTTCATTACTCCCAAGTTCGACCAGAAGCAACGAGTTTTCATTTCTTTTGACGCCTTCTCGCAGCCCTCGTTGACGGCCGCCCGCGACCGGTCGGGCAAGACGGCGCTGCACTACTGCGCCGAGAACCTGACGACGGGCTGCGCCGAGCTGCTGCTGCTGTACGAGCCGGGCCTGACGTCGGTGCAGGACGAAGAAGGCTACACGACCCTGCACTTCGCCGTCATCTCCGGCAACCGCACCATGGTTCGCTTCCTGGTCGAGCGAGGCGCTGACGTCAACTGCGTCGACAACGAGAAGCACTCCTGCGTACACTGGGCCACAGGTGAGGGACACGAGGGATATATAAATAAATAAATAAATAAATAAATAAATAGAACTCTATTTTCATGAGCAGAAAACTGCATATACAACGAATATTTGGACTGATAGCCTAAAGTGGCTAGGGGCCGGTCCAATACAATGTGCAACACAGAAATACAGGACAGCTAAGCGGAAAAGTAATATTAATAATATTTGGGGTTTAATGTCCCAAAACCACGATATGATTATGAGAGACGCGGTAGTGGAGGGCTCCGGAAGTTTCGACCAACTGGGGTTCTTTAACGTGCACATATAACTGGGTACACGGGCCTCAAACATTTTCGCCTCCATCGAAAATGCAGCCGCCGCGGCCGCGATTCGATCCCGCGACCATCGGGTCAGCAGTCGAGCGCCATAAGCACTAGACCACCGTGGCGGGGCAGCTAAGAGGAAAAGGAAAAAAACGTTGATATGAATACAAACATGTACACGTAGACATTTGCTCTTGTAATACATACCTGCTTATTGTAACTTAAAAATTATTGTAACTTATACTTTGCTATACATAGGTACTGTTATACATATATGTTTCGGCAGGTCCTTGACTCAACAGACCATTGGTACAGCTCGACGTAGAGTTTGTTACAATATTAAAACGAAGGCCTTAGATGGCTCCCCAAACGCGAAAATTGACAAGCGGCGTCGGCGGCGTCAAAACGAGTTATGCGAAAAATCATCATCGTGTAATGACATCACATGCCACCAAAATTTGTGACGTCACTATGACGCCGTATCAAGTGACGTCGCTTTATAACGTCATCGCGTAACGTCATCCCTGGGCCGATCCCGGAGGCAGTGCAAAACCACGTTTTGTGCGGAAAATTTGGGCTGGTTCAGTACAATCGACCGAGAAACAAAAAAAATGATAAAACAGCTTTCGCCTACCAGTCGTCTTATGCAAATGCATAACGGATCGTGTAACTTTTTGTCGCTTTTTGTGACGGTAAAGAACGCAGCAGTCAAAGCCATAATAATTGACCTATTTGTGGGGTGAACCTGCGCCCAGCAAGACAAAACGCAGACAGCACAATGATAGCAACAGAACGAAAAATCGGGTCACTTTCTTAGGATTCATTGCAACAGTTAGCGCCAGTCGGGAAGATGGGGAAGAAACACACGGGTCGCACGCTAAACTTCAACCACATTTTAATCGTATAATTAGCTTCTTTGAAAACTAACAAAACGTTGCGGTGTTGAATCCCTGCCGCGGCGGCGGCATTTCGATGGAGGAAAAATGGTAGAGGCCCGTGTGTTCAGATTCAGGCGCACGTTAAAGAACCCCAGGCGGTTAAAATTTTCGGAGCTTACGCCCCTCACAATCATATCGTGGTTTTGGGACGTAAAATCCCGAAAATTATTAAAGCTACCACATGTTAGGGTTTTGTGACGTAAAATCCCAACAATTATTAAAGCTACCACATGTTACACTTTACACGCCAGTCTAGTCGACGTGCCTGGTAAGCCCACGATGCGCACACAACTACTACTCTTACAAAAACACGTCGGTCCACCTCGTAGCGCTTAATAATATATAGCACATATAGAAGTATACTGGCTGCCTGCTTCACAAGAAACCGATTCCCACAAGGCGTGGGAGCTGCCGAATTTTTGTTACCTCTAACCTCACCTTCTCCTCTGGCAGAAAGAAAGGAACCACGGTTAAACAAGTAGTGTTCTGGTCACCATAAGTTGACTTTTAACCCTATTTCAGGCATTTATATATCTTGAACGATTTCCGAATCAATAACGGTGTAATGTGATGATGATGAACGAACTTTATTTAATTGGCAGAAAGATCCCCCTCCCCCTTTCAGAAGGGTGGACCCAGCCTAGACGTCGGCCATGATCCCGTGGGTCCTGGCAGCGTCTTCGGCCTGCCGCACTAAGCCTGCTTGTAATTGTGAGTCGCAGCTGAGGAGCGCGGCCTTCCACCCACGCCCGTCTGGGAATTCGGCCCTCATGGGAGCCTCCGGGCACGCCCAGAGCATGTGGCTCAAGTCCGCCCTATTATTGCAAAATTTACACTTGTCCGAATAAAGTTCCGGCGCGCAGCGGTTCATCGTTACCGGACTAGGGAACGTATGTGTCTGAAGTAGGCGCCACGCCACCGCCTGTCCTTTGTTCAATGACGCGTGTGTTGGAGGATAAATTTTCATGCGGAGCCGATAATGCTGCGTTATTTCTCTGTAACTGGTCATCCTTTCAAATCGCTCATCTTCCTCCCAGCTCGAACACGGCAATCCAGAGGCTCGGTCTGTGAGTCCTCGAGCTGTCTGGTGTGCAGCCTCATTGCCGGGCAAGGAGGAGTGAGCTGGCGCCCAGATAATATCAATTGTTCGCTGGTCTTTGTGTTCAGCCAATATTCTTAGTGCGATTTTTGATATCCGCCCTCGTGCAAAGTTTCTTACTGCCGTCTGCGAATCGCTGATGACTACTGTAGTTGATGTGGCTGCAATGGCCAGTGCAATGGCTGCTTCCTCCGCCTCTTCTGCGAAGCTCGTTCTTACCGAACCGCTAACCTTATGATGTCCTTTGTAGTCCACTACTGCTATAGTCATGTTGTCATTTCTTTTGTATTTGGCCGCGTCGACGTACGTTGTTTCCGGAAAATCTTTAAAGTTGTTATGTATATTTTTCGCTCTTTCTGCTCTCCTTGCCTGATGATAGTCGGGATGCATGTTTTTTGGTAGTGGTAAGATTACTAAGCATTTCCTTATCTTGTAAGGGATATCCTCTTTGAAGCCAAATTGATTTGTGTAGTTTATGCCCAGTTCCTCTAGTATATTTCTGACTGTTTTACTTTGAGTTAGTATTTCGTATTGTGCGATTCTCTGAGCTTCTATAAGCTCTTCTGACGTGTTGTGGAGCCCTAATTCAAGTAATTTCTCATTAGAGGTAGTTATCGGAAGTCCAATCGCCTGTTTGAAAACTCGTCTAATGATTCTTTAGATCTTTTCTCTCTCGGCCACCCAGTCTGAGGTACGGAATCACATATGCAATACGACTGATGACAAAAGCCTGTACCAGTCTTATCATATTATTTTCCTTCATGCCATAGTGCTGGTTTGCAATTCTTTTGATTAGGCGCATAATTTGCTGCGCACTGGATTCAAGTAACCTTATCGTTTCTCCGTTATACCCGTTCGAGCTGATTCGGAGCCCCAAAATTCTTATGCTTTCGACCGTAGGTATTTCCTTGTCTCCAATATAGATTTTAATATTAGGTTTATCCTTGCTGCTTTTCCGACCTCTACATGTCGGGTTGTAGAAAAGGAGTTTGGATTTTTCTGGTGAGCATTCTAATCCCTTATGAGCGACAAATTCTTCTACAATGTTTACTGCTGTTTGTAAAGTTTCCTCTATGTATCCGTCACTACCTCCTGCTATCCATAAGGTAATGTCATCCGCGTAGAGGCTATGGTGGAGTCCCGTAATTTCCTTCAGTCTTGTAGGGAGACCTATCATGGCCACGTTAAAAAGGAAGGGCGATAGGACTGAACCTTGCGGCGTTCCTTTGCTGCCTAGACTAAACTCTTGGGATTCTCTCACCTAGTATTATTCTTGCAGTCCGGTCAGTAAGAAAGTCTTTTATATAATCGTAGACTCTTTTGCCTACCCCTAACTCTTGAAGATTTTCAAGTATAGCTTTATGTGATGTATTATCGAAGGCCTTAAGATCTAAGCCGACTATAACCTTAGTATCCTGTGTTGCGAAGCCCGCATCGATTATTTGATGTTTAATCTTCAGCATAATGTCCTGTGTGGACAGTTTTGCCCTGAAGCCCACCATCGTATGGGGAAAGAGCTCATTGTCTTCCATATAATTTGTCAGGCGAGTTAGAATGACATGCTCTAATAACTTTCCTATACATGATGTCAGGGAAATAGGTCTAAGGTTATCAAGATTTAATTTCTTGCCTGGCTTGGGAATCATTATTATTTTTGCCGTTTTCCATTGTTTTGGTATCTGACCTTTTTCCCAGCACTCGTTCGTATATTCGGTGAGGGCTTCGATGGACTTACCATCTAAATTCCTAAGCGTTTTGTTCGTGATTCCATCGGGACCCGGGGCAGATGTCGTATTCAGTTTCATGAGTTCCGATCGTACCTCGGCCTCTCTTATGGGTCGGTCTAGAGAATCATTTTCTTTGCCTTTGTACGAACTTAATTGCTCTTTGGTTGTATCCCCAATGTATTTCTGCTTCAGTTCTTGTATTAGTTCTTCTTCGGTACCTTTGTATTTGTGTAGAAGTATACTTAAGTTTTGTCGTTGTGCTGTCTTGCTCGCGTCCGAGTCTATCAGACATCTTAGGAGGTTCCACGTTTTGGAGAAACCTATTTGTTTTTCCATCGCATCACACTTCGCCTTCCATTGTTGCCTGCACAGTTGCTCGGCGTATTTCTCAATATCTTTACTGAGGGTGACAATCTTTTTTCTAAGGCTTTTGTTGTGCTTTTGTTTTTTCCACCTTTTTTCTAGGCTCTTCTTTGCTTCCCACATATGTAGGCGCTTACTGTCTTTGTTTTCTAGTCCTTCTGTCTTTTATATGGTCTTAGTTGCCATGTGAATATTTTGCTTAAGCTTTCCGAGCCATTCATCTAAGTCTTCGATGGCATCACTTGCTTCCCTCTCCCTGATTTTTCTGAAACTATCCCATTCAACCATTTTTAATGCTCTGCCTTCCCTTTTACGTGGGCCCGCTTTAAAGGTAGTCTCAATAATATAATGATCGCTGCCAATATTTTCGTGTGTGTTGAGCCAATATGTTTCGATTATATTCTTAGTAAATGTAAGGTCAGGGGAGGTGTCCTTGGATACGCTGTTTCCGATCCTAGTTGGGAAGTGGGGGTCGGTTACTAACGTAAGTCCCTCCTGTTGGGCGTCAATCCAGAGATTTCTACCTTTGATATTTTCCTTATCATAACCCCAGGCCGCATGCGATGCATTGAAATCTCCTACTATAACAAGTGCTCGGTTTTTTGTAATGTTTATCGTTTTTCTGAAAAGCGACCTAAATTTGGTCTTTTGTCTAGGGCTGCTATATACGTTTAATATAAATAGACTTTCGCCACTCTTCTGCGATGGAACTAACTCAACTAGAACATGATCGACGTCGCAAATTTACGTATCATGTTCTATCACCGTGAGATTTCTTCGCACGAGGGTTGTTACGGACGTTTTTTCGTCACGGGATTCATAAGATTTGTAATTCGATAATTTAGCCGTTCCTCCAGTTTCCTGTAAGGCGATGACATCCGGCGCCTCCTTTCCGTTTAGGAACTGTTGTAAGTTTCCCCGTTTCCGGCGATACCCACGACAGTTCCACTGCCGAATTGTATACTGACTACGTCGAGCCATGTTTGGTAACTGGCCCTTCCCCTGTGACTGATTACTTCGGTCGTTAGCGGCCGGTTGTATGGTTTAGTATTAGTTTTAACCGGGCCTGCTCCAATAGGCCTCAAATCTGTTTGCGTGTTCTCCACCGCCGTTAGTCGATTTTCTATGCTATCTATTCTTTGTTGTATTTCTCCAAGCTGCACTTGTAATCCCGCGAATTGCTGTTGCATTGCCTTGGTTAGTTCTCCGAACATATTCTCTACTTTCTTTTCTAGGAGTTTTGATATGTCTTCACTTCCTACGTGAGATGTTTCCTCTGCACGTCGTTTTGCTGCATGCGCTCCTGACGCTTGTGCAGAAACATGAGTTATAATTTGGGTAGACGATTGTATGGGGCTAGGTGACTCGCGTAGCTGATTTCGCCTAAGCTTAGCGTTTTCCTCCTTTAGCTGTTTTATTTCGTCCCTCTGTTTTGCGTTTTCTCGGGTGAGTTGCTCTAGCATTTTCTTAATTTGATTTAGTTCTTGCCCTAGGGCGGACTCTTCTACCACTGCCTCAGACGAACTCCCAGACGGGAGAGATTCCCCGCAAAGCTTGCCCGCCCAGCTCACAGTTGTGCGGTTGCCCCGACCGCCATCAGGACCCACTCCGGACTCTGCCTGAGGTGACGTCTTTGTGCTTGACTTGGATCTGGCCCGTGACCTGGATCTTTGAGGTGCGGACCTTAATCTGGATCTTGATCTGAGTCTGCGTTGGGTAGTTTCTCTTTCCCCTTCGGCGAGTCGCGAGAATGAGCTAGAACGATCCCTGAGTCGTCCTCCTTTGCCTTGGGTGGCATTGCCATTTTCCTCCGCTGGATTTTCTTCTGTGTGTTGTTCCTTCCAATTCTGTGTTGTACTGGTGTTCGTCGAAACGTTCATTTCTTGTTGTTCGTCGCGTTGTCGTTGTTGTTTCTCCCACCTTCTCTTCTTCAAAAGATATGGGGTCTTGAACCGTTCTTTGCATTTCTTATCACCTGTAAGATGACCTTTACCGCAGAGTAGCACTGTGGGTCACACTGGTGGTCGTCGGTTGGATCAAGTACTCCACAACCACGACATTTCTTGCTGTCGGGCTGTGGGCAAACATCCGCCCGATGTCCAACTCTTCCGCGTGTAGTGCATGTTTCGTATTGTTTCTTAGAGGAGACACCTATATTCGGCACCACGGTAATAGACAAAGTACGGCACAAAATACCCTTCAAAAACAATAACCACTGAGTCCGTGAGTCCAATACGTCGCGCATGTAGAATGGTCATGTTTCTCTGGTTGACCAAGCTCTTCTTTATGTCTTCTTGATTGTCATATTCCGTGTATAACTCCCTTGGATGTATTTTCTGGCGCTGTTATATAAGCGGCTGTGGCGTAGCTCTTTCCATTGACTTGGATTTCCTTGATGTTGCTGTAGTTCTTCGCATTTGCCAGACTGGGCGTGCTCATGATTATGGTATTCTGTCGCATGTTGATTCTCAGAGTATCTTCCCCAGCAACGTCCGGCTCTATTTTTGCCGCTCGTAGAACGCCGTCTCTGATGAGCGCTACACTCTGTCTCGTCAAGTCCAAGCCACCTCCTGGACGTATTACAACCTTGTAATCATCTTCCGGCAATTGCGGTTCTTTCGGCACCGGCCGGCGATGCAGAAAATCCTTGAGCTTCCGAGGCGTCTCCTTGGACGCCTCGCCCGCGTTCGTGGCAAGTTCCGCGTTTGCCTTGCATTTCGCCTTTCTGCGTCGTTCATGGGCCACAACCCATCCTTGAGTGCTGTTGTACTCTTCGGGAGTTAGCGTCTCCCCCTCAATCTCCACAACTTCCATTTCGTAGGCTTCGAACAAGCCGGGGGCCCGACTTGTCGCCTAGTTGCCGGCGCGTCGATGGCCGAGCGATGGCATAGCTTGGCCGGCGTCGTTGTGAGAACTTTAAGCAGTGTCACGGCTCGAAAAACTAGGCCCACCTGGTATATCCTGGCGTCTGACGAATCGGGTGATCGTCTGGCGACAGCTGTGATGGTCTTGAATCCTGTGATTGTCCTTATTCCGCCGCAAGAATGAGAAATTGTCAGAGCCCGTACGAGAGGCGTCCGATCGGCTCAGCCCCCTAGCGGCTCCTCCCGTAATGTGAAAAAAAGATTTCTAATAATGCATGCAACTTTTTTGTTATTGTTTCAAACAACATGTTCAGGAACATAGATCCCCGGCTCAAACGCTTAAAAACGTGTGCCAAAATAGAGAGCTAGAAAGAGAGAATGCCACTGCAGAGAACAACAAAACTTGTCTTCCTCAAATGTCACACGGGCACTTCGTCACTCAAAGCTTTCTCGTAAAAACGCTAGCATTTGCTCGGCTGCAAAAACTCACAGGGTCCCTTACGCATTCGCCTATGTTGACTCGAATGCGAAAGCCATCTTTTTGCCCCCCCCCCCCCCCTCCCCCGTCTTCTCCTCTGTCCCCGTCCGAAAGCTTTCTTACGTAACGTGGTTTAAGCACTGCCTTCAGGATCGGTGGCATTGCAAGCTTTCTGCTGCTCAAATGGTTTTCCACTGTCACCGTGATCGGCCCACCTTTGAATAAGTAAAGATGTCTTGTGATGACGGCATCATGTGACGTCACCTTATGTGACGTCACAAATTTTAACGGTGTGTGAAATCATACAGTGACGTCATCACGTGCTGATGATTATTTTCATCACTCGTGTTGACGCCGACTCCGCCGGACGACGGTCAACACCGACAGTCTATTTTTGCGATCGATGAGGCATCTAAGGCTTTCGCTTTAATAGCTTACAATGGCTGTTTCACTACGTGATCAACCATGACGGTTAGGGACGGGTCACGTTCCTGTATGGAACAGAAATTCGTAGCGCGTCTCTTGCGGCAATGCATCATTGTGCCATGTTGTCTGATGTGCACAGAGACGGCGTTTGATAACTTTTCTTTGAGTGTTTAGGGTCCGCGGGTTCCAACAGTGACCGTGGAAGTGCATATGGGCTTCCGTGTGGCCATATTTGGCATGAATGAGGTATATTCACTAACACTAATTCACTAACAAAGCGAATACTGCGCGTGCTCATTGGCCATGTTTCTTGGATCAGGCCCAGCTCTTCTGCGTAAGACCATGCAGATGTCAAGTGAGGTTCTTGAATTCTAAGTGAGCTTCCTATTACCTGGATGCGACGAGGTCTTAGTGGGCTGGTATAGGCACCGTACACTGACCAGAGGGAGCTGCGTTGGTCGCACTGGCCTGTCCCAAGTTCGCAGGCATTGGCCGTTAGGGGCACGCAGAAAACAGACGCACGAACGCGTCCCCCGTGTATCCCGGCCGCAGTCCGCCCACTCATTCAGAGAGGGAGACGCGCACATCGCGTTCCATTTTGAGCAACCCCGTCTCATTATTGCGTTTTTTGTCCGCTAGGTTTTGCGTTCTGGCGCTGCAGTCGCACTGGAAAACTCGACAGTACGGTGCCTATTCTTCGAAACCTTCAAGAGCCTTGAAGTTTCGTTGGAGACCATTTACCGCTCTCCCATAGTAGATTACACAGGGCTCTGTATCGTCAAACATTTCAGTGGCCCAGGCAACGAGTTACACTTTTGTTTCTCTTCCAAGCACTTCGGGTCGATAACTTACTTCCGGTTTGCCGAATATTCATAAAATCTGTTTTATAAAATAAAACTGGTATGAAATCGATGGTACTGGTTCAAGTTAAGAGTTATGCTGGATGCATATGATACAGGAGCGTGTTTGTTAAGAAAAAGGTCGATTGACTGTCAGCATAATTAATAAAAATATTTGAATGAGTTCATTGAAAGAGCAGACGGTTTTCTTGTGAGCAGCTGGGATCGTTGCGGCACCTGGCGGAGCAGATCTGAACAACGCGCTTCTTTCTACGTGGCCTCTGAGATCCGCTTCGGCAGTGCGACGAACCGCAACGTTAACCCGAGGAACGTGCGAGTGCCACTAACAGAGACCCAAGTCAAGGACTGTGGTCGCCTCCATAACACTTTTTGAAACTTGTTTTAAATCAGTCCCAACACCTTAAATTTCACCGCAGTGTGCGGCGAGCTGGAGTGCATGGACATCCTGGTGTCGGCCGGCGCCAACCCATCGACGGCAGACATCCACGGTGCGTACCCGATCCACTACGCCGCCCAGATGTGCGGACCCAACAGCGAGATGGGCAACGACGTCCGAGTGGGCCTCGCCGCGCTGCGGAGGCTCATCGAGCTGGGCGTGGACGTGAGCGTCAGGGACCAGGACGGGAGGCCGCCGCTCCTGTGGGCCGCCAGTGTCGGTGAGTGTGTGTAAAACGCTATTAACAAGGCAAAAGAACTGACAGGCGAGCGAGTTGGTACCGGTTCACCATTCACTGCGCAACACTACACATGGATGAAGAGGAGAAATACGGGGTTCCCCAGCTATCTTTAGACAGAGTTTAAAAATATGCCAACGCACTTTATCAGGACGCGACCAAGTGCATGTTGCTGACTATTACCTGGAGTAAATCAAATAACTTTTTGTGTTCTGATTATTTGCTTAATTAGGCCCCCTTAGTTAGCTAACTTTTGAAGCAATTTCGCATTCGAGTCGTCTGAGGTGAATGCGTAAGGGACCCTATGAGTTTTTATTTACTGATTTATTTATTTATTTATTTATTTAGTTAGTTAGTTAGTTAGTTAGTTAGTTAGTTAGTTAGTTAGTTAGTTAGTTAGTTAGTTAGTTAGTTAGTTAGTTAGTTAGTTAGTTAGTTAGTTAGTTAGTTAGTTAGTTAGTTAGTTAGTTAGTTAGTTAGTTAGTTAGTTAGTTAGTTAGTTAGTTAGTTAGTTAGTTAGTTAGTTAGTTAGTTAGTTAGTTAGTTAGTTAGTTAGTTAGTTAGTTAGTTAGTTAGTTTCACGACACGAATTGGGAATGCGGATGTCTCACGGTGTGAATTGTGCGTCATGAGCTTGGCGATGGTGTGTTTCAACGATGAGTTGGGGAACAGCGTTGCGCTAGAGATTAAAAAAAAACAAAAAAAAGAGACTGTGTTGTTGGTACACCTTTAACCTACTCGCATTGTATGCAGAGACACGTCCCAGCAAAACTTACTGCCCGTCCGGAAGCAGCGACGCCATCCTGGCCTTGGTCAACGCGGGAGCAGACGTCGCTGCGACCGACAAAGATGGTCTCACAGGTTAGTGTCTCTGTGAAGGTCTCGCCATACTCTTTTCCTTGGGCAGCACTGGTGGTCCCAGCTTTATGCGTTTGCGACCCGGCGTCCTTATGTGGAGACGCGACTTTGTCATTTCTGTGCATTATCGGCAAAAAGACCACGACCTCACGGTAAATTAAGCCTTGTTGTTGCCTAAATTTCCTTTATGTCACTTCTGGCTGAAGTGTTTTCATTGAGGCGATCGCTTTGGCGAAGGTAACAGCGTGTTTAACGAAGCGTTCGGCGTGCACGTATCGACAAGCATTTCAAAGAAAAAAAAAAGATATATATATATATATATATATATATATATATATATATATATATATATATATATATATATATATATATATATATATACCTTTTTAGGAATGCGGTAGCTATCGCATGTAATTTGAGTAGGTAGTTGAATTTCGTTTATGCAGAAATATAGCACTGCAGACTGTACGATAATTATCTAAATATTCACGTTGTAATTACAATTATTACAATTACGGCGCCAATATTTTATTCAAGACGTCGCCTTTTCTTGTTTCTTGCAAGTTATCTTCCTGTTTTAATGTTTATTTACAACATCTTGGAGGCTGTGTTTGAACGCTAAATGACCCAGCAACACATGTAACATGCTGTATCACTTGGTTTTATATATGTATCTGCTATGCTGTCAGCTAAGAATGTCAGTACTGAAAAAAATTACAATAAATAAAATTAATTGATTTAAACTACACTGGAATTTATTTTACATCTACCACTTGCTTTAAAGTTGGTGTCCATAACCCTGACGTCAAATTATGTAAGTTTCACGCATTCATAGACAGTCTATTATAATGCGTGTCGTAGATGGTTATATACTTACGTAAAGTTTAATCAGTCGACTGTACCATAACAAATGTATCCGGTCTCGGATTCAGAGAGCTAGCATAGCCCTGTAATAATCGCAGTGGACTGTTCTACAATATCGCATGAATTCTTCGACAAAATGTCCGCCGCGGTAGCATATATACAATGCTTTCGGTGCTCGGCTGACGACCCGAAGGTCGCGGGTTCGATGTAGCTGAAATGCTAGAGGCCGGTGTACTGTGCGATGTTATAGTGCATGTGACACATGAACCCACGGTAGGAGAAGTCGACGATGAAGAAGTGCGCGTGCGATGGAATAAAAGTATGGCGTCTGAGCCACGGCACGTCTCTCATTCATAGCGTCACACAAGTCGACAGGATGGAGACCTGGCAGCCGCTTCATCAGCCGCACATCATCAACAAAGCCCTCAGCAAGATACCTTGACTGCATGCGGACTACAGAAGCGGATACCCAATTGTGACTAGCATCATGACAGAACCATCGGTGGGCCTTGACATCCCCAAGTACACCGGATCAGCGGACGATGGACCCGTGCAGGACTGTTTCCACCTTTTCGAGCTCCACGCTATTGTTGCATCATGGTCGGAAAGGGAGATGGTCACCAATTTCAACGAATACGTCAGCGGTGAGGCCTTCCGATTTTATCTCACGCGCATCTTCGAAAATGATGAGTCGTGGACAAAAATAAAAAATGTCACCCAATTTAAACACTACAATGAAGATTTCCTTATAGCCATCTGCGGACAATTGTACTCAGTCGTCATTTTCGCAAGCAATCTTCATGCATTCGAACACCGAGCATGAATCGGCCATTCCCACAAGACAAAGCGAAGCATAAGCGGAGTGAAAGTCACCCAAGGCGTTTTCCCACAACAACCGACCTTCCACCAGGCTTTGCTTCGGCACAAAAATCGGGATTTTCTACCTCTTCAAAGCAGTGTAGGACTCGAGGTGTTACTGACCCACCCTATGCACCTGATTCTTCGCCTAGCGTACGCGGCCCACCACCGGGTTTTCCTTCACGCGGCTCTTCAGTTGTTCCTAATGCTCACCGCCTGCCTCATAAGGTCGCTGCGTTAACGTTAAGCGAGCTGAAGCATCGGGAGAATATCCAACGACGCCAGGACGAGTCCAAGAGGTGCTTTTTACCGCAAGGTTCTATTTCAGTAGTTCCGCATCCTTGCCGAAATTCGCAGCTGGAACCTGATCAAGGCATGCCTGTTGCGGTAATTTCCAGTGCTCAACTACCTGAATATCGAAGCGTTACAGACTCAATATTCAGCACAAACTCCAACAACGAAAACGAAAGGCCACCTGTTACTTCTGATGACAGAAGATCCCTTCAGAAAACTAGGTATCAAGAACCTCGTATTAATATAGAAGTTTCCAATGCAACAAACCTTGCATGTTGTCGGGTACCAGAAGCGTCCGCAAATGACATCGCAGAGGCTCTTCAAGAGCGTTTCAGCAATTCTGGCCCTATCTTCACTGCCCGGCAGGCATCACAGCAGCCCACAGTGCAACTGCTGCCTCCTGGACACCACATCAAATTGCCAAGAAGATCAGTGTCATGTTCCAAAAGTGCTGCCACCTCAGTAATTTCCGCAGAAACATCAGCAAGGCCAGCACAAGCAAATCGATCGACTTTAGCAACAAAAGGTTCTCCGACAAGGACAACTACAAACATCGAAGCTTAAAGAAAAGCGTTTGATAGCAAGTCAACTGAAGTTAAGACAAATTCGAGACGCCTCGCTCAAGACACAGGGGACATCAAATTCAAGACAACTTCGCCGAAAGGAACGTCGCCAGAGACGCCTTCAATGTCAGGTATCAAGACTGTGCCTACGAATGAACCACCTGAGACAGAACCACAGAAAACCACGAAGGAGGCCAGAAGCTATAACGCAAGAACACCGAAATCGCCCTATCAGCCTCGCTCATCGCACACGCAAACTGGAAGCAAAGTGTCTGTGCCAGCCACGAAACAGAATCCGACTAGTGCGGTATCCGGCCATCTACTGCAAGGGCTCTCAACCTTATTCTTTCCTCCCAAGAGCCGTGTCATCATCAGTGTCCACGCGCCGGGCACGCTTATGTCATCCAATGTGGAACAGAGCTGTGTTTAATATCACCGGACTGCTGGACTCTGAAAGTTTTAGTGGTTTTACGGAACTCCCTTGTGACATGAAATTAACTGCACACTTTGAGATTCTTCGCTTGACAGCTTCTCTTCGTTCATTTCTTTGTTCTTAATTGTAACTCGCGCATTCTTTCGGGGGAAGGGGGAATCGTGTGACACATGAACCCATGGTAGGAGAAGTCGACGATGAAGAAGTGCGCGTGCGATGGAATAAAAGTATGGCGTCTGAGCTACGGCACGTCTCTCATTCATAGCGTCACATGCACGTTAAAGAACACCGGATGGTCAAAATTTCCGGAGTCTTCCACTGCGCCGTGCTTCGTACTCATATCATGGTTTTCGCACGTAAAACCCCACTTATTATTATTATCATCGGCAAATGGTGATATAGCTTATTGCTTCTTTACATTGGTTAAATACTTTATCAAGCTATCCTGAGAGTCACTCCTTGGACCACTAAAGGGTTTTACCAGGGCCTAGCAATATTTGATGCTGTGCTTGACGTCTAGTTCATGTATGATTTAACCACAATTCGTTTTCATTATGGCGACGCATTAGTACCTTGATTTACCTAGAGCGAGGGGTTTTATGGTTAATAATCAATTACCTATCGGAAATCGGTGCAGTCGAAAAGCTTTAGTGATTCACTATTTCATAAAGAAAAGCCTAAACTTACCGAACATCCCACTTGTAAATATTAGTATCAGGTTCAGTTGCGCATTTCATATTTGTTTACGTTCTTTCTTTTTTTTTTTAAATCCTTTCTCTCTCTTCTGGAATCTTAAAACCATTCTCCATCCCTATACAGAGCATCATACACCAGCGGTTATACACGTTGCGGCAAAAATCTGCGTTTTCTAAGAAATAGTCTCTCTCTCTCTCTCTCTCTCTCTCGCTGTCTGCGAGAAAAATGGGCACATTGCGTTGTCATTATTTTCTTGGGCCGATGTTTTTATGTTGAGTGTTTTTCTTTTTTTGCTTAAGGGGCCCCTAAGTCACCTAGGGGTTGGTATTTAGTTGTGGTGTTGCAGTTGAGCTCGAGTCTTCAACAAACCCGTAGCCGTGAGATTTTTCGAAACGGTACCGTAATGGCGGAGTTACACGCATTTGCTGATCCAAAGAGGCCCTCTCTCGTTTCGCTCTTTCCTTCGCTACGCTCCGTTCATGGGCTCGTCTCTCCTCCTGGCCGAGCGCTCCTCCTCGCCCTGCGAGGAGGAAGAACGACAAGCGAGCGTACCTGCGAGCAGACAAACAGGTTCTATTTGTGGATCACATAACCAAGCGTGAATGGTGACGTCACGGCGAACGCTGGGAATTACTGAAAGGCTCGGAGAGCAGAAGGGTTTGTTTCTTAGAATTCATGGCGCGCGCGCGGCTCGTAGAGCTGCAGTGTCTGGCATGGTTAATCGCGACAGCATTCTGAACCATAGCCTCCTCTATATGTCTGAACTCGACGCGCGCGTTTACTTGAAATGTTAAAAAATTATCGGAGGCGGATTAGGAGCCTTTACACAAGCGCTTTTCCGCATTTCAGCTCTGCACTGCGCGGCCAGCCGCGGCCATGTCGACTGCCTGGAGACGCTGGTCTCTCTTTGTGGCGCCGACGTGGACGCGGCGGACAGCAACGGATGCTCGGCGCTCTTCTACGCTGTCACTCTGGGCCACGCCGACTGCACGCAGTTGCTGCTCAAGTACGGCGCCGCACCCAATCGTCAAGACCACAAGGGCAGGACGTGAGTTGTCATATAGCGCACACGTCGTAGCGCAGAGCATGGTGCACAAAGCCAGAGTTTAGCTAGGATTTTTATTGGCAATGGCAACGAACGACGCCCTTCCTTCTCTTCCAAGCATGTCCGGTCGAGCATTTTCTTCGAGTTTCCGAATATACATAAGGAAACGGGTGGTTCTGGTTCATTTGAAGAGTTATATTGGATACATGTGATGTCGGAGCATAACTTAAGATAAGGCTAATTTTTCTGGCAGGATAATCAATAAACAATAATTGATTAAGTTCATTGAAAGGCCGGGTGGAATAAACTTCATTGAAATCAAATGGGAGTGGAAATGGGGGAGACTAAGCAGCTGGGATTGTTGCGGCACCTGGCGGAACAGACCTCAACTACACGTTTTTTTTTTTTTTTGCGTGTCCTCTGAGATCAGCTTCAGTAGCGCGCGACACATAAAGATTTGGCTCAAGGGGCACACGAACGCCGATGAGCAAATGTCACTACCAGACACTTAAGTTAAGGATAAAGATCATCTCCAGAACCTCTTCCTCTCAGATCCCAGCGGGATGCCGCGGCAGTGGTCGTGCCTTGGTGCCCAGAAGTCTTCAATTTATTTCACTTTCAAGCTATAGTATGATTTTATATGTCTATACACGCACAAGAAACATGCATAACACAGGCATCCTGGGACTACGCCCCTGGCTTTGATGCTCATCAAACATGTTAGGCCACAACGCCACTTTATTGTATTTTTGTCTCTCGCTAGACGTGTACATTAAACGCAGAGTACGGTGGTTCCGTGTTTCCTATGTGCCCTGGAAAGAAGATACTGAGCAAAAGCTGCGTGATATCGCGCCAGTGAACATAGTTAGCCGTGCTACTGTGTCCATCAAAGCGTGCCTCGCAGATATCAAGTCATCGTGTCCTGCCGTGTCTTGCTCGCAGACCCGCGCACTGTGGTGCGGCCAAAGGCCAGATGGAGACGCTCAAGATACTCTGGCAACATGGTGCCAACCTGTATATGCGTAACCAGCGTGGCGACCTGCCTCTCCACGAAGCCGTGCAGTCGGGCCGGAAAGGTGCGTGAATACCGATGTGACGAAAACCTTGTGTTCAAGAAAAGGCGACGTCACTGATGGGAAACTGTCACTTTTCTGTATCTTCTTCCTTCTTTGGTGGTTACGCGTCTTTTTTGTATTGCAGTAATCATTTACCAACTAGCCCGGCAACAAGTATTACTATGATGGGAAATGACGAGTCGGTTTATACAAATAAATATGTGTAAAATATCAACTTTTTCCTTCTATGGAGACTTCTCCTCACACACTTCTCGTTTTGCCTGCCATGAGCCTGCGGACCTTAACAAGAGCCGCTAGTAGTCTCAATTAGGACTTTGAAGTTAGGTGGGGTGAGCAATATTAACATCTTTGCAAGCGCAAAATGGAATCAGCTCGCAAAGGACAGTGTTAATTAAAGATCATTAGAAGAGGCCTTCGTCCAGCGGCGGAAATATATAGAATATAGAGGTGATGACCATTGTGGTGATGTGCTTTATCGACTTCAGAGCGTGTTGTCCCAAATTCTGTGGACAATAACCCACATTTGTTAGGCAGAGGGTCGGCACGCATCCCACTGATACATTCCACAGATACCGATACACATTGGCCATAGACGTGCGCAGAGGGGGGGTGGGGGCCGCCCCCCCCCCCCCTAGTCACCTAAGAAGAGGGGGCGCAAAGCCTGCCCCATACATTGACCTAATAGGGAGGCGGCACCGCTATGAACCTTCGACCCCCCCCCCCCTGAAGGGGAACCCTGCGCAAGCCTATGACATTGGCCACGTTCACATTTTTTGTACATATTATATATTTCCTGTCCACAGATTGTCTAGATAACTTTTTTTCCTCTTGGTAATAGATGCTCTCCTGGGACGCAAATAAGGTGTCATTTGCACTGATTTGTCTTTAGTAGTACAGCTATCGAGCTACTACGACGGACCTACGAGATATTAGAGTTTATGTAAAGTCAAGACGTGCGGAAAAAACCTCCTTAGTACGTCGCGTTGACGGACTGAACATCACAAAGTAACCTAGTTATGGGGTGGTTTGAAGAACAACTCGATGATTTATTCAAGTGATTGTCGCACTTTAAGAATTATAGCGTATGGTTCATCTTCTAAAAGTGAGCAGATATTATCCTGACGATGTGGCTGGTGGCTTTG
Organism: Rhipicephalus sanguineus; assembly: GCF_013339695.2. Lineage (NCBI taxonomy): Eukaryota > Metazoa > Arthropoda > Arachnida > Ixodida > Ixodidae > Rhipicephalus > Rhipicephalus sanguineus. Next base: position 130,358,425 of record NC_051186.1, on the reverse strand, counting down.
GTGTAACGCAGATCTCGTACAGTGGCTCCTGGAGCTGCAGCCGTCGGCAGTCAATTCACCGAATAACAATGGCCGCTGCGCTCTGCACGTTGCCGCCATGGCTAACAGCGTCGAGATGTGCAAAGTGCTCATGGACCGAGGCGCCGAGGTCAACCCGGTCATGCGCAACTCGAAGGTGAGCGGTATACTATATACAGGCGTTTATATCCCTTTATAGCACGAACTTGAGACCGTGCATCGTGTAGGAGCACTTCCTTCGCGAAGGCTTCAGCCAGTGGCCGGTGTCGTTTAGAGAAGCGTTGAGAAGCGTAAGTTGGGCACTGTCGGTGGCAGTGATTACGAGCACAAGCGCCGTGAACAAATTTAAAGACTCAGCACATGAGGTGGGAATGCTCGCAGGCTTGCTAAAATGGTGTGCCTCGGTGTTCCCAATTTCAACCCCCCCCTCCCCACCCCTAATTTCTGAGTAGAACAAGGGGCCTATGGAAAAAATACAAACTTAGCACGCAAAACCGCGGCGCGCTTGTCAGTCACCTGTGTAGGATAGTCATGCAAGCTGGATTCCTTGTAAACCGTAAGTGCATTATCTGCCGTAAGTGCATTATTTCAAGAACTAAAGGTTTGTTGTTGCGACCTAAAATGTGACCTTTGACCAAGCAGTGATGCCAGAATCCCATATATGTGAAACAGCTCTTCCCCAACCTTCAAGCAAAGAAAGTGTTTTGCAGCATTTATTTAAACTTTTGACAAAGTCTTCCACTCACTATAGCTTCGTTTCTTTATTGCCTTCTGGCGCCAGCGCGCAGGATAGTAAAGTGGATATTAAAGCGATACCGTTAAAAAACTCGTTTCGCAGAAATTCCGGTGTCGGCGTCGGTGCCGGCGTCAGTGGTTGTGAGCGAAAAATCATCATCTTGTCCGTGACCGAAAAACTTGGAGGACGCTTGAGCTTCACCTTGAAGAGTAGAATGCAACAACGTAATCGCGCCCCTTGAGCATCGCCTTCTCAATTGCTAGCCTAGCTTCGGTTCTCGGTGCATGCCTCAGCCGCGCCGTAAGGCAACGACCGACTGTGTGCGTTACATTGGCCGTTTCAAAGTATTCTTACGCCATAATTGTTCCTTTTGCGAATCAGCGAAGGACCCACTGCGCGTCCGTAAGGCACCACGCGAACATACCCAGCTGTTAACTTTGTTGATGCTTTTGCTGCTGATGATGAATAAATATGTCTGAGCGCGTTGTAATGGGTGGGCCTCTGAAACACCCAGTCATCGCGCAATAAACATGTTTTGACTCCTGCCGTGATTTTTCGCTTCTCCCACGCAATATTACATGCGTTAAGGAGACTCCTTCCACTACATGACATTTATATATATTGTTATTGTTCCGGAGGCTTTTGAAGAATTAGCGCGGCTCTGTGGTAGGACAATTGCTTCCCACGCAGGCGGCCTGGGTTCAATTTTCACTCGAACCTGAGTATTTTTATTATTTATTTTATTTGCACCTTTAATAATAATATCTGGGGCTTAACGTCCCAAAACCACGATATGATTATGAGAGACGCCGTAGTGGAGGGCTCCGGAAATTTCGACCACCTGGGGTTCTTTAACGTGCACATATAACTGGGTACACGGGCCTCAAACATTTTCGCCTCCATCGAAAATGCAGCCGCCGCGGCCGGGATTCGATCCCGCGACGTTCGGGTCAGCAGTCGAGCGCCATAACCACTAGGCCACCGTGGCGGGGCTATTTGCATCTTTCTTGATTTTTCGGTCACGGACAAGATGAGGATTTTTCGATCATAACCGAGGACGCCGTCACGGACGCCGACACCGGAATTTCTGCAAAACGAGCGCTTTAACGCTATCACGTTAAAATCCAGAAAGATGCAAGTAAAATAAATTACCAAAAATTCTTAGGTTCGCGTGAGAAACGAACCCAGGCCGTCCGCGTGACAAGCAGATGTTCTACCACAGAGCAATGCTATTGCTTGCAACTGCTTCGGAAGAAACACTATATGAATGTCATGTAGTAGAAGGAGTCTCCTTAACGAATGTAATATTGCGTGGCAGAAGCGTAGAATCGCACCTGCAGGCGTCAAAACATGTGGATAGCGCAACGAGCGGCTGTTTTAAAGGCGCACGCATTACCAATCACTCAGACATATTTAATCATCATCAGCTGCAAACCATCGACAAAGCAAGCAGCTGCGTTGGTTCGCGTGTTGCCTTAGACACGTAGTGGGCCTTCGCTGATACGCAAAAGGAATAATTATGGCCTAGTGGACATTAAGAACTGTACTTGCAGTAGGTATTCTATGATAGATTGAAACGGCCAATGTTACGCACACAGTCGTTCGTTTCCTTACAGCATGGTTGAGTCGTGCACCGAGAACGGAAGCCAGGCTAGCAGTTCAGAAGGCGATGCACACGGGGCCCGATTAAGCTGTCGCGTTTTACTCTCGAAGGCGAAGCTGAAGCACCCTGCAAGTTTTCGCTTTCCTGCGAACCTCGAGACCTTCCACAGCTTATTTGTATCTTTCATTTCTGTAGCCCCGTCCCTTTGCATTTAGGGATGGTCGATTAAAATTTTTAATCGATTAATCGTTAATCGATTTAGCCTTTAATCGATTAATTGCTTTCGGTGGAATGTTTTATTCGATTAATTGATTAATCGACATTTTTTATCGGTGTTTTAAAACCGATATATCTTTGTTTGAAAGGCATCGTTCGTGTTCGATATGGACCCAAATCTTTTTATCATACGCGCTGACGATCGAAAATTCCCACTTTCGAAAGTGTCGACGACGGGCCCCTTGTGTACAGTGTACGAAAATTCCCACTTTCGCACACTGGACACAAGGGGCCCGTCGTCTTTGGTTGATGTCGCGGATTCAAGCATCTGTGGCCATCATCCTTGGACTATTTGCCAGCAGGTCGTATTTTTTCGAAGCCTGCCTACTCGAGCTCATCGAAACCGGAGGCGCGTTCGGGGACCACACTGGTTGGAAAGTCGCAGCTGAAACATGCAGTGTGGCGGAGGGTGAGGAAACCCCGAGAAAAGTAAAAGAGAGACGAGGAGGAACAGGAATTAAATAAGACGCTCGCTCTCGTGAGCACGGCATCTTTTCTCGGTTTGTCGGTTAGATATTGTGAAAGCCCTACATAATACTATAATTGCGGACTGACGTGATCTTTTCCTTGAGGTCACCCATGCAGAGATTACACAGAAACACACTGGTCTCAAACAGACCATCGGTACAGGCAACTGCGGCAAATAGAGTGACATGAGTTTCTGCCTCCTGGCTAGAATAAACAGCTGCTGCGCCAGTATGCTGCACAGGTTTCATCTGATCGTTGCTTTAACACGGCGCCACTCGCACCTTTGCAATCGTGCCTACAGCCTGAACTGTGAGCTCTATCTCATGTTTCAGACATTACAACATAAATTTCGCGACGGTCCTTTCTTGTCACAGCAGAAGAAGGGGGCCTCTAGCTGAAAGCTGTATTTCTCCCTAAATATGCGACCATACAGTATTACTAAGTGCTACAAGGTCACTTCTTCAATAGTAAGCCACTGGACGCTAGACGTTCGGTAAACCGACGCGTAAAGTTGCGGATTACATAAAGGGTCTGTAAGCCCCATTTCACACTTCGCGAGTGCGCATTCCTGCGCTACATTTTCTTTCAACTAATGGCAGCAACTTTCGTGCTTCAAGTGGAGACGAGGTCATAGTTGCACGTGCTGGCGTTTGTCTATTTTGCGTGTTCGTGTCAAGAGAGCCGAGTCTACACTTTCCGCGTCCCTGCGCAAGCAAACCGCGCTTGAACACTCTGAAGAAGTGGTTAGCTGCCATTAATTGGGCTAACTGCATCGCAGGAAAGCTAGCTGAATAATTATGAAAATGGTATTCGCAATGCCCATAGACTGTCGCGCCGCCAAGCGGAATTCAGGAGCGTCCTCTCGAGGAGGGTTAGTAGACGACAAAATGGCAGCACTACGCAGTCGCTCCCTTGTTCGGCTGTGCTAACCTCAGTGTTAACGCGTTGGCAATGAAGGAACACTACGACTTGGCATGTTCCCTGCATCAGTGAACAAACTGGGCCCTCCGTGACACGAGAAATATGATTCGTTCTTGCGAGGCGCGAAGTTTTCGTGAAAATACGTGGCAACTCGCGCTTTCAATGCTAGCCCTAGCGTACGCATACTATCAGCTTCGCGAGGCTTTCTGTAGCCACGTAGGTTAGGTAAATTTTATCGTCTGACATATTCAGTTGAAGCTCGCCCTGTATTACTTGTATATAGCATTGGTCAGTGTTTCTTGTAATGCACGAATCCCATAACACTGTACGCGGGAGTTCGCGCCGGCTCGCAATGTGCTCTTGCAAAACTGAGCGATCTCAAGTTGTCGATACATTAAAATGTGCCTCTATCCTTTGTCAGCAAAGCGCTGTTACTAATCGTGCGAGCGACGTGTCAATCATTCGAGGACGCGTCTGCTCCCCGCCTTTCGTTACTTTCGTGGAGCGAACGCTTTCCACGCCGTCCTTCGCCAGTGTGTTGGTTCCATAGCCAGCGCTGCGCCGCTTGTTTTTGTACGTTTGTTGATAGGTGGCAGCACACTGTAAGCGATTTGCTCGTTGACCGATCTGAGAGCGGAATGTCCGCGCCCAGACATCTCTGTAATTGCAAACGTGGTTACAGTGTAACGTGGTGACGCGGATTGGTCGAAGTTGTTCGGCGGAGGAAATTCTTCAGATTGCTTTCAGCAGTGATGTTGAAAGAAACCATCTTGACGACGAGGATTTTTCACTGGACGTAGAAGACTGTGAAGGCACCGAGAGTGACAGCGACGGTGAACGATCAGCTGCTAACTCACGAGGAGCGAGTTGCACTTCACGTCCCCTCGTTCGTTAATGTTCTTTCACGCTCGTAAGTCACTTTGATTGTATTTAATATATAATATCCTTGAGCGAGATCAAAATAAAAGCATAGTTCCTCTTGTGCATTGCATGTATCAATTATTGTGGATATTATGGAGCGCCGTATGCCGCCAACACGCTCGAGCTCGACCAGAGAAGCGAAATGGTTAGAGCGATGGAACGTGCAGTCACGGCCACAATCCACGCCTCTCGGCTAACTTCTTCGACGTTGCGAAAAGGATACGTGTGCATTCTTTTCGATATTTGTGTTTCGATCGTGCTGATCGAGCCTGCAACCTGCGAGTGAAGTGAATTGCACACGGCTAGAGTCTCAGCATGGCTGTGACACAAGCGCTACTGAATGGGAAGTTAAATGCTTGTGTTCCGTTGAAGACGTAACTCCGCGTTCCCGACTGCACAAGTAATGACGACGGCGTATTATGTTTGCAAACCATCACCACGTTAAACGTGCGGTTCCGTGCACCAGCGATGGCGCTACTCGCTGGCGGCCTACTACTGCGGCAAATCCGTAAGGCAGGCTCGGTACAACGTATCTATAAACGTTGGCTCGGTACGTACTACCTCGGAGTGCCGTTCTGCTCATACGTCAATTTTAGTTCATGCAGTTTTATGTAACACGCACAGGATTTCGCAAAGCATCGTTATGCACGGTAACGGAGCTGAAATATAACCTTTCACACAGCAGCAAATATTTAGGTGGCGAGTACTTAGCACTTTCCATGGTTTGGGAAAGTATTTTAGTCTCATATTCAATTCAGCACAGCTCATGACTTCATCCGGTGAAAGTGGCACGGGCGTACGTCCGCACGTACTATCTGTTCCTATGCTAACAAACGGGTTGACCCTCCTCCTGGCGCCATCTTGAAAAGCACGGCGCGCCACCTATAGTTCGTGGGCATTGCGAATAAACCCTATAAGACGGTCAGTTGGGCTAGTTGGTATACAGCGTAATAAAAGATGGTTACTAGCGTCCTTGTCTTCTTTACGCTAGCAAACGTGTCTTAATATGTATATACGGATTACCTAGTCCTCTCCCCATCATCGTACTTCATCACTCTTTTTCCCCCGTTGCGCTTTCCCCGGTGCAGAGTAGCAGGCAGGGGCGTACGAGCGCAGGCCACCCTCTCTGCCTCATAATACATTTTCTCTCTCTGTTTCATTGGTAAACAATATTTTATTTGCTAAAGAGTAAAACAGAACGGCACTAAGAATCAGTGAGTAAGTGAGTAAATAAGCAGCGCATATTACAATGCCGGACTTACACAAGAAACGAGTAAAATCTGAGGGTTGAATAACATACAAAGAAAGTTGCAATTGACACTACAGGCGACGAAAACTACTCGTTTATCAAATGTAAGGAGAGATGCGTTTATGCGGCAACACGATGAAACAGCGCGGCGAAAAACGAACACGAACAAAATAAGCAACAAGACGATGCGCTGGCACGTGTGAAATTTACAGAAAAGAATAAACTTCTGTGTTGAAAGTTGGCGAATCGCCGTGCTGCTAACTTTCTCAACAGTCCCCTTTTGTTTTGTTTCATGGGTCTTGCTGCTCCGAACCACATGCATTTTTCTACTGAGCGAAGAAATGTCAGTTGCCCGAGATGCTCGGGCGACAACCGACACCTCCTTTGGGTCGCCACACATCCAGCATGCGAAAAAAGGCGCTCGGATGCTACTGACGTAGCAGGAATTGGCAAATACTCCATTGCAACCTCAAACACATGATCTAGGCCAGTTCGCATGCTGTGCCAAGTCTCAAGTGAATTGGTGCGGCGATCGACTACAGGGTTACTATAGTATGTCTTGAACTGAGAAGGCATTTGGTTCATCGGATCGTCCTCCAGTGCAACTGGTGCAACGCAGTTGCGTAGAAGTGCGCGTAGTGCGAGCAGCAGTAGACTAGACTGTGAGCCGGAGAGAGGCGGGTAAGTTCATTTCTGCCTCGATGGGGTGAAGCCGCCTCCTGCCCGGGCCAAGGGCGTCCGCAGAACTTTTTCCAGGGGGGGTGCATCAGCAGAGGGTGGGGGAGGGGGAGGGGGGCATACAGCATACGTAGCTTTTGTTTCATTGCTGTGACACGACCGGCAAGATTAGTCCATAGCAGTATGTAACGTGCAAAGTTGGCTGGTAATCCTGAGTGATGTTTCACGCGGATATGCGGGACTGGAGCGTGCTAATCAAGCTGTGTAGCTTACTGCTACTGCATAGAAAACTATTATCCGAAATTCCAAGGGGGGGCAGCTGCCCCCCCTTGCACCCCCCTCCGGACGCCCATGGCCCGGGCTTGAAGTATTGGGGAGTGCTTGGAGTGGGACGCCGTACGCGACGGAGATCAGAGCGACATCATATCTTTCTCTATGGGGTATGGCCGCCGCCGTCTCCGGGCTCGTTCTGCTAGCGCAGGAATATGCGCTGTAGTGAAATCAGTGAGAGAGAGATGATGTGCACGGCATTTGCGTCATGCGCTCCGGCCAAGGGGCGAGGTTGGGGGGCGGGATTGGGGGGGGGGGTGCTGCAATCGATTAATCGTATAGTTTTAATCGATTAACTCGATTAATCGAGCGACAGAAATCGATGACGATTAATCGATTAATTGCGGACCTTTAATAGATTAATCGACTAATCGTTCATCGATTTCACCATACCTATTTGCATTTGCGACGCGTGGGTTCAAACACGTCGATTGCGTCTGCTTATATCCTTTGCAAGATATGCTGATCTTACAGTCATACGCGACACAAAAGTGGACAGATGATTGAAACGCTTATTAGCTTCGACGTTCTTCGCTTTTGATACGCCAGGCTCATTCCGTGATAAGACACAATGAACTCGGGTTTTTACTCGACAGGAGGGACACTGACGCATGCGCAGTTGTCCAAGACATGACATCTGTAATTTGTCGCCACAGGTGACATCGCGAATTTGCTTGACGTTCTGCGTGCCTCTCTCTTTTTTATTCCAACTCTTTGTTCAACTTCAGGGCCAGCTGCTGACGCCGTTGGACGCGTCCCTCCAGCGTGGCAATCGCGGCTGCGCCAAGTACCTGCGCCTGCACGGCGCCCTGCCCTTCTGCAAGATGACCGACAGGCACGATATCGACCGATGGCTGGAGCACAGGTGCGGCTGGTAAAGGCATAATAATCGAGCTAGTTGTTATAGCATGTGTTAATATAATAAAGGTCACGGCGAGGCTTAGCGCGTGGGAAACTAGACGCAGAGAAGAAACACAGCGCAGGCGCTCTTCTCTCTGTCCAGTTTTGCACGCTATAAGCCTCGCCACGAATCTATACCAGCTCGCCTAGTTCACTTAAATTCAGTTAATCAAGGTCGTTTCTATTACGGTGTTTTTGTAAAAGTTACCTTCCGCCTCGTTGATAGATAATAAAAAGCTTAATCTTTTGCAAAGCTTTCGAAAGAGAAGTGAACTCAACGTCTTGTCGAAATTGTCCCGTTTAGGAACCCGTATAGAATAAATGTCGTCGAAATTGCCATATTAGGAGTTTTAATAACGATAATAATACTACCATATAGGGTCTTACGTGTCAAAACTACGACATGATTGTGAGGCACGCTGTACTGGAGGCGCCGAAAATTCTGGCTATCTGGTACTCTTTAACATACACTGACATCGCGCAGTACACGGGCCTCTAGCATTTCGCTGCCGTCGAAGCGTGGCCGCCGCGGCCGGAATGGAATTCGCGGCGTTTGTGTCAGCAGCCGATTAGGGGAGTACGGCAATACCGCATCGTCGTGGTCGGCACGTAGCTATCTTATTCCGCAAGACCTGCATTAGCCGCTCTCATCACCTCGTCACGTGTTACCGCGTGCATCGAGCGCCTCGCGCCGCTAAAACGCTACCAGTAGCGTAGCCAGACATTTTTTTTTTTCAAGGTGGGTTCAACCGTACTTTATGTATGTTCGTGCGTGCGTTTGCATGTGTGCGTGTATATACACACTTGCAAAGTTGAAATATATCGGGGCGGTTTTGAACCGCCACGCCCACACCCTGGCTGCGCCGGTGTCTGGTGCATTTCGCACGGCACAATGACGTAGCGCCAACCCTACGCTATCACCGGCCAAGTTAAAATATCATACGTTATCTCCAATAAGCGAGCGCTATCTTTAAAGTTTAATCTAACTCTAGAGCAGGCAAAAGAAACCTCTTTATTGCAACTGTTTGGAACAGTTGAACAGCTTCGGCGCACGACGGCCGCATGCATATATATATATATATATATATATATATATATATATATATATATATATATTTCAAAACAAAGTTCTGAAGGTCCGGTGCACATGTGGTCTAGAAATGAAGGAGCACACTTACGAAAATTGCATGTTGCAATGAGTAAAAACATGTGGTTTTTGTGTGTTCCTTCGTTTCCTAGAATGTGTGTGTGTGTGTGTGTGTGTGTGTGTGTGTGTGTGTGTGTGTGTGTGTGTGTGTGTGTGTGTGTGTGTGTGTGTGTGTGTGTGTGTGTGTGTGTGTGTGTGTGTGTGTGTGTGTGTGTGTGTGTGTGTGTGTGTGTGTGTGTGTGGTAAAGGTAACATGTGACGGCATCGCTAAGTCTCGCGGAGGGGAGCGCCCACAGAGCCACTTAAGATTTTCGCCTTAATGGAATGGTTGAGTATTCAGAGTGCTATCTACACCACCATCGGTGAGCGGCAAGCCATGCCATACACGCATCTAGTGCACGGCTTAACATGTAATTCGCGACAGATTCAAAGTTCAAAGTTGCTCCTCGCGCCACACCCCCCCCCCCCCCCCCGCTCGCGTCTTCGAGTCTTTTTTCATGCTCGTTAAAGATGGGTGGGGCGTTTCCTGTCTGCTTCAACGGCAGGCCTCTCGAGCGGGGTGATGTTATCGCATGCACCCTTTGAGCGGCGGAAACGGGACGGCTCGTTTGATCTCTGCTTCGGCTGCGTTCGTCGCCCCCGCTCGCGCGCTTTTAGCCGCGGTAGAACATACGTTGTGCGGGGTTTTTTTATCAATTTGGACTTCATACCGGAAGGACATGACGGCGATGGCGACGGCAGAAACCCGTCGAGACTATAATTGCTATATATAATTGCTATCGCAATAAAATGGCTTTGGTAATTAATATTGCCTCTTCGAATTTTGTCTACTGTATTGATTTTTATCTCTCCTTTTTGTGCGCCGTTTTGCCTCTTTCTTCTTTCTTTCTCAAGCTTCTACATAAACATTCCAGGCTCAACTACCGTCATAGCCAGGGGGGGCGGGGTCGAAACTCCCGAATTTGTTTAATTTTCCATGTGTGTACGCACACGTACAAACGCACGCACGAACATACATAAAGGGTGGTTGAACACTCCAATCTCCACCCCCCCCCCCCCCCGCTGACGAAAAATTTCAGGCTACGACCCTGGTTCGCAGATCACGCTGTGTGTGTGTGTGTGTGTGTGTGTGTGTGTGTGTGTGTGTGTGTGTGTGTGTGTGTGTGTGTGTGTGTGTGTGTGTGTGTGTCAATACCTGGCAAAGCTTTATCAGATGAAGCGGTACCAACTAGCCCCCGTAGTAGCCTTACTAGCACCTCCTGCTTTATTAGAAAAGGTGTCTTGGTATATTCATGGCACATTATTTTCATTATAATGCTCTATGTATGCTTTCTATTTAAAGTCGAGCCTTTGCGTGAATTATGGTAATGTTATGTTAGCAATGTTAATGCGACATACCTTCCGCTTGTGCGTTGTGACTTCAAGCTTTCCAATAGTATCTTGAATTGTGAATGTATGCAGTGCGTTTCTGTACACCTCAACGCGATACCCTAGAATAATAGTGTTTCTTTTTATGCATAAGAGTCACTGTGTGTGAACGTCTGTTAATTGGCTATGGTTTGCTGACCACTGTGTGGTTGTCAGTGTGGGGGCCTGCGGTCTTGTCAAACGGTCAGGATAGCTTTTTCTGCAAGCCTCCATCATCATGTATTTGCGTGTTGTAAGTGAATTTATATTATTATTATTATTATTATTATTATTATTATTATTATTATTATTATTGTTATTATTATTATTATTATTATTATTATTATTATTATTCACAAAGAGACACAAACGCCTTGCATGCGTTGTATTCGTGCAGCTTCAGCATCAACAAGCTGCACAAGACCGAGCAGCTGTGCGACTCCGAGGCACCGCCGGCGGCCTCGGCATTGGCGCCCGACGAGATGCACCTGCTCGACGCCAAGCACGTGCAGACGCTGGAGTCATCGGTGCAGACCGACTCCGGCTACTTCGAGTCGCGGCGCCAGTACGGGACGTCCGGGAAGCCGGGCGGTGACGTCGAAGAGACGGTGACCAAACAGGGTACCTTCATCGAAGGTGGACGCACGCTCAAGCAGGCCATCATCACCAACGTGTACGTGAGGACTTCCGGGGGTGCGAGGGTACATCAACCCAAGCGGAAACGGGCTGGAGGTGCGTCTTTCTTTCTCTCTCTCTCACGTTGCGTTCACGACTGGCGGTCTCCTGTGGGCTTCTTCTTCAGTTGGATCTTGATTGAGACACAATCAACGACTCTTCTGTGTTTACATAGTATACGTCTGTGTTTTTGACTGTAGATATTGTTTGTGTGTATATGTGATGGCTGTATATGCAACAGTCATCACCCGTCGAATGGAGTAGCAAGCCAGGCGATAGACTAGGCAAACAACTCCCGAGGTTACCATTAAAAAATTGCCATCTTATCTATCTATAGTCGTGGTCGTTGCTGTATGTCGAAACGCCTTTAGTCAAGCAGGTTCGCACCAATGTGAAACATCCTATATATAGTGATGGAAAATATTGTTGAACACGGAATGTCGCTGGAGCCAACGTTTTGACTGGTCATCGTCAAGGTAGCAACGGCCTTCTTTAGCAGCGTGTTTAGGTACGCTTTGCTCACTCTCACCCAACCTCATAGGTGGAGGAAGAGAAGATAAAGCGCGTGCGCAAAGGAGAAAAAGGGGAGGAAAAGGGCTATTGAGATAAGTTGGCTTGCCAAATGGCGATCGCTGCTTTATGATAACGGAGAAACAAAACACAAACAAATGCGGAGGACTTACCTAGCAACTTCAAGGCAACAGCCGCCTACCTAACAGTAGGAAGTCGCTGCCTTGAAGAAGACAAGACTAGTCAATCAATCGAGAAACATAATGGTGCATGCAGACGACAGGCCAAACCGCTCTTTTTGCCCGCGGCCTCGCCGTCACGTGACCCTCCACTTCCGGCTGAGGGAGTCCGTAGCTGGGCAGCTGGGCCGCGGATCGGGAGGGCCAACAATGCCGAAAACATTTTCACGAACCGTCCGTCCCCCTCCTCGCCTGCGGGCCTCGTGCTCGGATGGGTGGGGTGTCAACAAGACGGGCTTTTTCCCTTTTTTTTCGGTAGCCGAGTGCACCGGCGGCTCTTCGAACATGCGGTCTGTCTTTCAAGATGCGCGCGCAGCATCGTTTGCAGTTGGAACTGCAATCGGTCCGGGCTTTATTCCTCCCGTTTCAGACTGAGCGTGTGTATGGCGCAAGCGGACGGGCCACTCGCGTTTTTACTGTCACGTGACTCAGCCGCCCGCGGTTCGGTCCGTCGTCTGGATACACCATAAAACGAGTATTGAGGTGTCTGGAAATGCATCGAATATAGTTTAATTACCGCTACCTTAAATAGACACTTTCGGTTTCGATATCGAGGGGGTGGCTTCCTAGTGACGTTTCATAGCAGTGTGACGTCATGGGGATACAGAAATTCGCGAAGCACTAGCGGCAAAGCTGTCATCTGTTCGTGGTGCACGTAAACAACGATGAGTGAATTGTCGTCCAGTGATCCTGACAGTGATTTGTGCGATTTAGGCTGCATGCAGGACGCAGAGCTTGCAAAATAGGGGGAACTATGTTGACTCGTCGGGATAATGTCCATTGCAGTGGGACTTGCTTGCAGATGCTCAGCGACGAGAACTTCTAAGTCAAATTGAAATTTTTATACGTGTTCTCCGACTCCGGTGTGTGGAGAGCGTTTACACTGCTTACCAAGGAAACGAAAAATGCCCCTTTTGCGATGTCTCAAGGTCGTGTCAGTACTCCCTTTAACCGTGCTTCTGCGATTTGTTCGTTGCAGCTTCCAAGGGGAGAGGTGATGGTTTTGCGGAAGGCAGCGAAGGAACCGAAGAGTACACCTCATCGGGCGAAGAGGTGAGCGGTGGTGTGCGCGAAAGCTCACGCCGGAAGACAGGTTATCAGGAGCAACACGACGCTGAACTGAGAGAATCGAAGAAGACGCACACAGCTCTCGATTCGTCGACGACGCGTCGGGTCGTCGAAGAGGTCATCGTCAGTAAGCAGGACGGTGCCGACGGACACGTCGTCAAGAGGATAACGCGCAGACCTTCCGGCGGCGGGGGTGACGAGGTGGTCAGGGTCACCGGCGAAGTGCGGGACAACGTTGAGACGACGCCCGAAGGTTTCACGTCGGTCACTTTCAGCGAGCACAAGAGCAGCGAGACCGGCGGGCGAGCGTCGTCCGAAGACGACGCCAGGGCGAGGTTGCTGAGCAGGGAGGCCAGTCGCACGCTCCAAGACGTGCCCGAGAGAAGGACGTCGACGCAGCAGCACTCATTGAGATCCCCCGCAGTGATCAGGGCGGCGGAAAGGTTTCTGGATCTTCTGTCAGCGCGCCGGAAGAGGAGGACTCGAGCGGAACAGACTTCTCGTGAGGCACGTTTGAAAGAGGCCGGGGAAATTGTCACTATAGGAGAGACAGTGATTCGTGAAGAATCGGAAGCGGCAGAAATGACGATCGATGAGATATTGAAGAAGGAGAAGAAGATTGCGCGCTTCCAAGACAAAGTGAAGCAGACTGTGAAGCAAGTTGTGCAAAGTCCCAAAAGGAGAAGTTCCTCGTCAGGACGTAGCAGTTCCGAAAGCGAGCCTGCAAGTAGTACGAAGAAAGAAAAAAGTTCCAGGACTAAGGGAGCCGTCCGAAGTCTTTCCAGGGAACCGTCTGGAAGCCAACAGCGAAGACGAGCAGTGGACGAAGAAGCACAGAAGAAACGAAAACCGGAAAAGACTCCGCAATGGTCTGGTAAAAGTGGGAGGAGCGCGGAAGCTGCCACAGAAGCTGCTTCGGATCGAGGCCAGAGCAGCTCGTCTAGCGGCAGCTCAAAACCGAAAAAGGCGAAGCACAAGGACGCATCGGTATCAATAAAGCGCGGCAAGGATGTCCAACCGAAAGACAGCGTTTCCACGACGAAAGACCTTCGTAGGCCGGCTAAGGATCGTGACGGAAGACAGCAAGCAAGGGGCGAAGAGCGATCATCATCAGCCGAAGGGTCCGACAGCGCCGGAGATGACGGTGGCAAAAGGGAATCGAAACGCTCCGATGCCAGGACTGCTCGAGAAGCAGCAAGCATGGATCTCAACAGGATAAAGCGAGACAACTTAGAGGAACGACAAGAGGGTGCGACTCGTACCACAATGCACCGCGAGTACGAAGAAATCGAAAGTCACGCGACCATGGCGGAGTTTTTCAGCGAGACTAGCATGTCTGATAGCGCTTTGGAGCAACGCACTGATAGACTGCTCGTTAGACAAGAGGAGGGCACCACAGAAGAGGCATCCAAGGAAGAGAAAGCCTCGAGGAGGGAGAGGGGAGCCGGAAAACAGCGCGCTTCGGAAATTGACCAGAAGGTCAGACACGCAGAGGGACGCAGGAGCATGCACGAAGCCAAAGGCAATGAAAGGTCATCGAAGCAGTCACGGGAACAGAAAACGGCAAAAGGAGCGAAGAGAGACACGTCTCGCGAGAAGGACACGGATTTCGGAGAGGGTTCCGATAGCCAAGCCAGTGAGAGAGCCGGTACTGCTACAGGCGTACAAGAGGGGGCCACTGCGTCGGAGGAAGCCGGCAAAACCAGGCGACTGCGCACTAAGATCGAGGAGAGGGTCGTGCAAGAAGCGTCGTCCAGTGAGTCTGTTGCCGAGAGTACGAGTGAACGCATCGAACGGAACGATACATCTGTCACCAAGCGCACGGTAACTGAGAAGAAGCTGGGAACAAAGAAAGCCCAGTCGAAAAAGTCGACTGTCACAAGCGATCGCGACACCGAGGATCGAAAGACCTGGCAGAAAGTGCCTTCTCCTACGAAGAAATCAACATCCATGCCGAGAAGCTTTCCTAAAGAACGTCATGTCGAAGAAAGTAGCGGCTCGGATGAGGAAATAGTGTCTGCAGAAGTTTGTGAGGAGGAGATCATTGAGAAGCACGCGACGGAACTTAGCGTCGTCGAAGTTCAAGAAACAAAGGCTCCTGGTGAGGCTACGACACCCGCTGATATAAGAGCTAAAATTTCCTCGAAAACACATCAAAAGGAGAAACGGCAGGTCAAGCACGAAACAGTCGACGGGCACGATGGCGCAGGTGGCACCGGTGACAAGGCCAAAGGTAAGAAAGAGACGGATAGTGGACACCCTACCATTGGTAGGGATAAGTCCGATAGGCGTAGAAGTACACGAGCTTCTGTTAGCTCCAGTGAAGAGCCGGAGGTTGCAGAAGAAAGCTTCGAGTCTTCTAAAGAGACGGTGAGCATAACGAAAGAATCGAGTGTTCACTTCGAAGAAGTTGTCACCTCTCAAGAAATAATCAAAGAAACCACTGAACGGGAAATGGCAGAACACGCATCAGAAACCACCATTGCAGAGACTGAGTCACCCATTTCCACCGCAGGCGTTGCTGGGAAAGAAAAGATTGATAAAGTTGCCTTGATCGAACAAGAGAAGGCAGCAGAGAAAACCGAGGTTTCCAATGCCGTTGCCGAAGCAGTTATGGACCTCTACGGTCGTGTTCAGCGTATGTCTCCCAGCAGTAAACAGCGACTTGCATCTCAGCAACAACCACAACAAAGTGTTGAGCACGTCCTGTCAGAAGGCGCTCGGAAAGAAGGCGCGGGTTCAGGTGATACTGTTGAAGCTAGTGCATATCTCAAGGATCCAGATCACGAACACGAGTCTCTACTGAAAAAATCACCTATCTCGCCAGTAGTAGCCGAGGCTGTGAGTGACCTGTACGCTCACGTAAAGCAACTTGCTTCAGTGGGCACGAGTCCTAACGGAAAGGCAGTACCAATGCGAGACTCTGCAACCAGCCCAGTTTTAGGACCCACTACTGTAGAAACAGCCTGTGGCCCCGACGACGTCGGTGTTGTTGACACCGCCTGCAGTACTAGGCAGTCTTCAATCGAAGTAGCTGAAAAAGCTGTGAGCCCTGAAGAAGAAGAATACACAGCAGAGGCTGCTTGCAGCACCGTTGCGGAGGACACAAAAAGCGTAGCATGCAGCCCCGCTGTGCAGAAAGTAGACGCGTCGTGCAGCCCTTCAGAGTCCATCGACCAACCTATGGAAGACGCCACGTGCAGCCCGATAGATGCTGGGAAGAATCGTGAGAAAACGGACGCTACCTGTAGCCCGATACCAGAGCTTTCCGAGGACGTACCAGAGATGAAGGACGCGACGTGTAGCCCCGTCACAGAAGGTGTTCAAGCTGAAAAGGCCGACGCGGCTTCCAGCCCAGCTGACACCACGGTGGACGCACAGTCCAGTCCAATGGATATCACCGTCGACCAGAAGGACAGCACCTCGAGTCCCCTGATCGGTCTGTTCCGTAAGGATGAGTTGATCAGTCCGATGATAGTAGAAGTATGCGACAAAGAGACGTGGACTGGGTCACCCGAAGACCATACTGCGGACGCTTCGTGTACTCCCATGTTTTCTGGGGCAGAATCAGCAGCCGTTACGAAACAGGAAACCGCGACCTCTCCGGTGAACCTCCAAATGATGAGAGACGAGGAGTGCAGTCCGATCGCCGTTGACTCAGAAGGGGCGACCAGGGACGTCTCGTGTAGTCCGCCCGATTTTGGCCGTGCCGCGTTATCTGACCGAGAAATGGCTAGTGTTGCCGTTAGCCCTATAAGGACAACTGATGGAACGTTCGACAAAGCTACAAGCCCACCAGAAATATTTCCTGCAGTGAGCGCTGGGGTGAGTCCATTCGCTCAGACTGTTGGCATTGAGCAGGCGAGCAGTCCTCACAAGGCATATACCAAGGACACATCTAGTAGCCCCTTTCCCGAGTCGGCTGGACCCTTTATCGAAGGTGTGCCCGATGCCGACGGCGAAAAGCCCCGAACAGTTGACGTATGTCTTGGCACTTCACCGGAAGATGAAAAGGGAGTCAGGGCTGAATTCGCTGACGCAGCGTGTAGCCCTGTTGCCTTTGAGTACTCTCGTCTGTCCCGTAGCAGCAGCGATTCTACAGAAGTGGACATAGCCGTAAGGTCATCGTCGCTAGAGGAAGCCACCAAGACTCCTATGACGGACATTGTGGCTATACGAGCTCTAGTTGAAACGGGCACAAGTCCGATCAATGAAGCTCGCACTGCTACAGAAAGCGATTCTGCCGGTGTGCAGGCGCAGCCGTCTGTTACCGACAACGGAACGAGTCCTTTGATACCGCTGAGACAAACAAAGGGCACGTCAACAGAAGATAGAGAAGCCCAGCCTGGTCTGAGTGATAGTTTCACCAGTCCCTCGGAAAGGTTGGCGCTCTCGAGATCGGCAGCCACAAGAGACGCCTCATGCAGTCCGATTGAGACCACCGACGCAGTTGCAGCAGGCAGGAAGACCCTGAAAGACGTCCTCCTGCTGAAGAAACCGGGACCCTTGCGAAAGACAAAATCGTGGGACACAATGGGTTACGGAAATTTCGATGACATCAGACCCAAAGAGCTGCTGTTTCCTGAAATTAGGCTGCCTTCGGGGGTCGAACAACGAATGCCAGCGGTGGCGGGACTCGCCGCACCGATTACGAACGGCGTCAATCTGGAGAAGCGAGGCGGGGACGAAGCGAGTCGTCACCTCCAAAAGCTGCCATCCATCGTCAAGACGGCCAGCACTCCACCGGACACGGCCGCTACTGCAGCGGCTGGACAACAGCCTTCAGTCAGAGATGGCGAGAGTCCCAGTAGCGTCTCCGAGGGTAGGGACAAGAAGAGCCGGTCCCTGCAACCCCTGGGTGTCAAGCGCCACAGCTTGACACAGTCCGATTACGACCGATCACCGGAGTCGAGCGTGCGAAGCTCCGACTACACGGCTACCACTCTCAAGGACTCGGGCTTCAGCGACGTCGAAAAGCACGTCTCCGGAGGATCTTCCGCTGAGGATGACGACAGGCCGACCGACCGCCAGGGTGTCTTGTCCGATTCGGCAGCCCACGAGCTCGAGTCGCAGCGGCGGCGACTTCTGCACTCCAGGCGCAAGATGGGTGACAGGGAAGACGACGCCGATGTTTCACCTGGACGGGACGACACCGACGGAAGTGCGGCCGAAGACGGCGTGGGCTTAGGACATCCCGCTCTTGATAAGAGACGACCTACGACCGAAAGGCGGGCGGGAAGTCCTTTAAAGAAGGCGAAAACGAAGGTGAACGGCCGAAGTGAGAGCGGGAAAGGACAGCGTAGGCGACGCGGCCAGCCCGAACTGCGACCTCTCTCGGAGGGCAAGAAAGTTCCGGAAGACCTGACAACGACAGTCCAGGAAAGTCTGAGAAAGTAAGTGGGATCCATGTCGAACTTTAAAGGGACTCTAAAGGCAATTAACAATTTATGTCAGAGTGAAAGCTCAATGTATGACAACGTCTAAAACGGCGATATTATCAACAGCAGTCCCATATTTACCGATAAATTAAGCTAAATGTATCACACGAAGAGCGACACGAGTGGCACATTTTGGAAATGATCCCAATGGCGTGAGAGAGTTCGATTGCAATTAATCCCTCGCAATCAAACTAGGTGCAATAAAAAAGTACCTTCCGTGCATCAAAAGAAGTAATAAAATGTTGTTTGTTCGTTTCTGTTTGAGTCATGGAAAAAAGAACCTCTTTGGCGTTGCCATGGGGAACGGCGCGCGTGGTTCAAAGGTTTCGTTTTCACCGAACTGCGCTTCGCCCGGCACCCTGCTTCGCTCTCGCTGTCGCGTCTCAGTGGTAGTTTCGGTATCGCGTACTGCCGCGTGTGTTTTGCGCGCTCGTGAAAGTCGCTCTGACAGAAAGTTCGACAAAATGCCGCCTGAATGTGATGTTGCCGGATGCCCGAATGGCGCACGCCGCCAGTGCACGTCGCCACGCAGTAAAGGCAGGCAACGTTGGGCACGGCAGCAGTGACGTGAGAAACACCACTTCCAGGAGGCTCATTTGAAGTGCGCTAACGCGATGCGGACCACTAAAACGTGATTTTGCTTCAAAATAAGCACTTCTTTGGCACAAAAGTAGCACTACGATGTTTCTGGACCGTTATCTCAACAATCAATGTCGACTTAATATTTGCCTTTAGTGTCCCTTTAATTCCGGCAGCCTAAATCGTCAAGTGGTGACAGCCATTAGCACGTCTTAGTCAGCATATTGGCGTATATTTTCTAGTCCCACCTAGAGTGTTTGTCGCTTATTTTGCGAATACGGTGCTCTTAGCAAGCTCTCCGAATGAAGCTCAAGGTATCAAATGATGCGAATTTTTTACTTGACTTTTCCTCGTCGGGACCAAGGTTCATACTGTACGTTTATAAGTTTTCTATTGGTCTAATCATTCACAGAACTGAAACATCCAAACCCAATCTCTACATAGGAGTGGCACTGGTTGCAAGCTCAGCGTTACCAGTCGCCGTCATGGCTTTGGCATGCCTCCCTTATATAAGGGGCTCAGCTCAGGAAACAAACTGCGTGGAAGAGGTTTTCGACGCACATATGCGCACGCATACGCCTCCTTCTAAAATGTAATTCAAATCGTCTATTTTTGGGGCTCACAAAAATAGTTAAACTTCGATACAACGAACTTCAATTTAATGAAATTCTCGATACAACGAAGTATTTCACTTTTCACAACTTCATGTGCATCGAGCACTGTGTATTTTGAACCTCACTATGACGAAGCATGTTATCCGCGATTTCAATATAACGATGTTTCTTTGCTGCCACAGAGGAAGAAGGAGACGCTAAATCGAAACTTCTGCTGGTGCCAGTTGTCGAATGGTTGAGTTGAACGCAAGAGGCAAGCATGATCAGACGTAGAGGCAGCAACACTAAACGCGACGAGCTCTTATCTTCTTGAGACGTCGAATTGCAATTTAACAAAGTTTCGATATAAGGAAGTAAATCGCCGATTTTACTCCTTCGTTAAATCGAGGTTTAACAGTACGGTCCTATTCACAGGAAGTGAGTGTCCGGTTCGACTTGCAGTTCAATCTGTACGAGACAATCACAAATTACAGTAAGCATATTGGAGAGAAAGAGCGCGAAAGACGAAGGACTAGGCAGAGAAGGACACAAACAAGAGCGCTGACTTGCAACAAAATTTTATTCGTCAAACCACGCATTATATACCTGCGCAGTTGAAAACGAAAACAAGAAACAAAACATGACAAGTCGGAGATACAAAAACTAACAGAAGCATCACCAAAAGCAAGCTCATTGCGCATGCAGTCATTCTGACAGAAAAACAACCTCCTTGTCCTTCGTCTTTCGAGCTGTTTCCCTCCAATATGTCGTACCAACTCTCCCAAGCAACCACTTCAGCTACAGCAAGCAACTAGAAATCGGCTCACGTAACCTATGCATCATTGCCGAAGCTACATGCCTATTGGCTTTCGTGGCGCATCATAGTACGTCATCTCTCCTTTCTTCTCAGGTACCGGGTGGAACGACAACTGTTCAGCGAGTTGCAGGAGCTGAAACGACACCAGATCCGCAGCGGCCGCACGCACGAGAACGTGCTGGTGAAACGGCTCGTGGACCGCTTCAGGGAGCTGGTCCTCGCTCCGGGCATGCGTGATTTCACGGGACCGTACACGTTTCGCAACTACGAGCGGTACCTATATGGTAAGGCGGCACGAGCTGCGGTGGACATGAAAACGATTAAGCCTAAAGCGACCTTAACGTAAGGCTTAGGGGTCTGTGAGTGGCACTCGCACCGGTTTCATTCCTTTCATATAGGTTTCTGACGTTTTGTTTGCGCGCTGAAGAAGCCACGTAGAAATATTTGCGCGGTTGTTATCTGATCCTTGGGGTGCTGCAACGAACCCCCGTCCCATATATTTATGAGATGTAATTGTTGTTCACACTCATTTCTACTAATCATATGACTCCAACATTAACATATGACATGCCTTAAAGGGGCCATGACACGGTCACTCAACAATTTGCGGTTTTCAGCGAAAAATAGAAGTAGAGGTTCTATTGTGGCTATACATATATGAGACATAGACTGCAAAAGAATATTCCGGTTCAAATTGAGCCCTGGAAGTCGCCGGCTATAAACCCCGCCCACCGCTGGCGACCGCCATTTTGCGATGTCGTGTGTGACGTCATGTGCTGCATGGAGCGGGGCTCTCATCTTCTACCAAATTTTCAGCCTCTGTAAATTGTTAAATTACAGTGCCAAGCTGAACAAAAGCTGAAATGGCTCGATTGCACACGCAGTCGACGACGGAACAAAATCGCTCGTCGGAATGCAGACAATCGCACAGCAAGCACCTTAGTACGCCACGACGCGTGAGTGCGCCAGTGTTGCCCTGCTCTCGGGCCGCTCGCTTATTTATAAAATATTCGATCATAAATTAGAGTGCTCGACCAAATGCGCGAAAATTTCGCAAGCTTGTTTGTCAACGCACTAGAATTAACCCACAAAACACATATTGTTATCGAAAATTGGGTGCCATGGCCCCTTTAATGTCAACTCTATCATATACAACACTTAGATTAACCCGTTCCACCCCTTTTATATACGTTTTTATTCCTGTCAAGGTTTTCAGATTACCCGGAGCGGCGCTAGACAGGGTGGTCTGGAAGATAGCAAAGGTGCCACTGTATGCTCCCGCCGCGAGAAATGGTGGTTTATAAATTAATGTTTTACTTGACGGAGGTGAAGTAATCACTACAGGAGATGCCAAAAAATGCTCATCACTGGCTTCATGACTTGTCTCGACACGACGCTGCACACTGCTACGCATTCATTGGTGGATCACTGGAGTGCCATGTGCTATAGGCAAAGCTGTCGTGAGTGCCACCGGTGTGCTTGGATTGTTCTCGTATACCGTGCTAACGCCCCACAGAGGTTCGCATACGAACTATAAGAATCTTGTGTTATCGTATATCATATCACACGATAAACTGCGACGTCAATCCGTATTATTATCATATTTCTGTTTTTCTTTTTCTCACAGCACGGTTACTTTTCGGACGCCCAGTACATAAACTTCAGAGTTCATCTCCCCTATGGTTCATGCATGCATCAAGAGGCCCGTGTACTTCGATTTAGGTGCACGTTAAAGAACCCCAGGTGGTCGATATTTCCGGAGCCCTCCACTACGGCCTCTCTCATAATCATATCGTGGTTTTGGGACGTTAAACCCCAGATATTATTGTGAATGCTTCAACGCCCGCATCGTTGATAACGCATCGAAACCTGATGAATTATTTATCCGCGTTCGTGATGACTTCGGGTCTGTCCTTGCTTCTTCACGCCCGTATAGCACTACTTACAGCAATAAACCGATCATTTCACAAATGCAGTGGTTATAAGAAAGAAATATTGACCCAAGTGAATTTCTGTGAAAAATCTTTTGTTGTTAAGGCATGTTTTACAAAGATCTAACGAAAAGAACGAAGTTATCTTCCTTAACAATCGGATCACCAGGGCGACTTCACGTTATTTAAAAACATGCTCAGCGCAACTTGCCTAACCTTTCAATTGTTTGCAGATGTGGATGACCAGGTGATACTTCGTGAATACATTAGAGCAAATAGTGCAAATAGCGAATACCGTGTTACCGACGGCTTCATATTTGAAGATTGAAGATTAACATATTTGAAGATAACTTCAAATATGTTAAACCAACAAGCCCAGTCTGCCATTCTTACGACGGCTTCACGAACGCCTTTTCAGCACACCTTTGCACAAAAGTCCTGTGAAGTGGTGCATTGAAAGTGGGTGGACGTTTCTTTCATGTGTATAATAACCCAGTGGTGGTTCAATTGCACCATTTGCGCCATTATGCTGCAATCCTATTTCTCTGCGCCCATTCCTGTGCAGCTTGCGTCAACTGCGCCAATGTTCACTATCCCGCCTACTTACAGGGCAGTGGAGCGTCTCTGGTCTAAAATATTCTAGCTCTGGCACCAAACATGTCAATAGTTTTTCCATATTGCCGTCGACGCCCTCCCTTCTCGCTCTTTTCACCGACGCACTTTTTCTTATTACGTTCGGCCTAACCAAAGTATCGGCGCCGCCACGTGTTCGTTTAACCCGTGTTGTGATGTTGACAGTTCGGCACTTTTTTTTTGAAAGCTCATGTCTCTTAATGAGGAACTGGCGATAATACGTAGAAAAGTGCTTTTATTTCACTAATCACTATGCGTGTCGTAATGTAGCCACGTCGGTCACACGGCTGCCGCTTTAGGCTCCACACGCTGTAAATAACGTCCTCCCGCAAATGAAGATTCAGACGTCTGATATTTTAAAAAAAGGTTTTTGTAAATTATGCATGTCAGATGCAGTGCGCAAGATTCTTTCTTCGGTATGCCGATTGCAACGCTAAGCCCTAATGCTAGTGTATGTATTGCGGTGAAGCCAGGGCCGCAACTAAAAGGGGGGGGGGGAGGTCACGGGGTTCTGACAACCCCCGCCAATTTTTTTCATGCTTTAACTTTTCCGGTGACACTAAAATACTTGCACGCCTTCACATCGACCACCAGTTGCCGAAGTTAGCGGTTCTACACACAAACACCCCCGAAAGAAATTCCTGGGTACGGCCCTGGTTGAAGCGTTCGGATAGCGCTTGCGGGGTCGCGATACATGGTCAGCGATCAGTGCTAGCGCGTACAGTTGCTACTGCGCTAGAGATACGCGTTATGCGATCGTTTGCGCCTCTGATAGCTAATAATTATTGAGTACGGCGGAGCATCAGCCATAGTGTGTCGGTGCGATGATAGAATGTGGGGTACAAGCAGGGAATCGGAAAGCGAAAGTTTTCGTTCGCAATGAACTATTTTCTTTCCTTGTTTAAATGGTTCTGCTCCTCATTTTCTTGTTAGGTTGGCATCTCTATTTGCAATAATGTTTTCTATCACTGGCACAGACCACATGGGCCACACTCGCCTGCAATACACATCTTGTATATTGCGGTGAAGCGAGCATATGACATTCTTTCGTGTGAAGAGCCTTATTGATGGCGGCTCTCTGATTGTTGGTCTCTTGTGCCCTTGTTTACATCACAGCAGCACGCACAATTTCCATACTAATAAGAATATGCACTAAAAGTTACACTGTAGTGCTCCAAGTAACCCCAAACTCAATTTTGTCTGCTCCAAACCTGCGCCAAAACACAGTTCCTTCTGCTCCAATCCTGTTCCAAAAACAGCCTATTTCCTTCTAGAAAAATTGCTCCAAATTCTAAACTAGCTGGACCACCCGCTGAGCGATAACCGTTTACCCTAAAGCGTGTGATACTTAGAAGCCGGATTTTTAGGTATTAAAAAAGCTCGTTTTAGGCGCCAAAAATAGGCAGGCAAAACAACGTTTTAGGCCTCCAATATCGTAAATATAGGCACGATAAATTTTCGCATAAATGCAAAAAACTTCAAACGAAGTCGTGCGCGACCTCTACGACAGGAAAACAAACATGTTATTGCTTAAGGTGGCACAAAGGCGCCAAAAGTTGAACATAGCCGTACAATTGTACTTTGTCCGGCATGGTTCGCAGAACACGGTGTCTCCTGTGTTCTGCACGGTGAGTCAAGTGTCCACTGTCGAATCAACACACTCCTGGGTCTCTTTTCGGCATGGCTGAGAAGGGCAGAGCAGGAGCAGATAGCCATTCGCTAAAAGACCAGAAGGGAGGGCTTCTGTCTATTCGCCAGGTCGAATCGCGTAGAGCCAATTGCTCCCCTAGCAGTGAACCACTGGCATAGACAGCTGGGAGGAGCGGGGGTGGGTTTGGGAGGTTCAACCCCCCCCCCCCCAGAAACTTTACAGTTTGTCATGTGTAGATATACAGGAACACATAAAAACACACGCACGAACATACATAAAAATAAATAAATATGGTTGACCCCCCCTCCCCCCCTTGAAAAACGTTCTCGCTACGCTACTGCAGTGAACACATTAAAAAGTAAATTACAAACAAAACAAAAGCGGCGTCCTCATCACATCTGTCTTTCTTTTTTTTGCTCTTCACTCTCGTTCCCGCTGACGACTCTCCGCGGTTTCGCATTTGCCAACAGCTCGCGCTATGTCCCATTTCACTGCTGCTAGCGGTTGTTTCCGGGAGTTGGTTGAACTGGAGGACTAGGCTGACCTTCTTAGTTCCGAACAGTCAATTTTGCGCGGTAACATGAATATCGGTCTCAAAATGACCCTGGGAGCGAAAATTGAGGCTAAATAGCCTTCTTATAAGCACTAATCTTGAAAATGGGCATTTATAGGCATTTGTAAGCATTTAAGCACGAACGTCAGAAGTAGGCATATATAGGCACTGTAAAAACGCTATAAGATCCCTTCTTAACCTCTAATTCATGCTCATATATCAAAATAGCGCGATAGGAGCGCAAGGAACAAAATAGGCATTTGCCTAAAATTCGGTCTCTAGTGATATTATCCCTTTCATTCTTAGTGTGATAAGCGTGGCATATTTTATGCGGCATAAACTTATATCGCATTGCTTAGTGGACAATTTCGAATAAACTTGGGTGACCCTCCAAGGCAACACTTCTGCCGCAAACAACAATGCTGCCAAAGTTTTGATTATGTGCTGTTTAGAAGAATCACAACGAAGGAGACACTCAACAGAGGAAAATAACGGGACAAAGCGCAACTTTCAAGAGTTCTATTTACATTCGTTGTTCAGATATATATCAAGTACAATGTACACATCAGAGCGATAAGAAAACAATACCCTCGCCTATACAACATCAGGCTATTGCGTTTAAATTAATTTCTGCGGAAGATTAAAACTGTGGAAAATTGCACTTTGTCCCGTTAACTTCTGTCTGTCTGAGTGTCTTCCTCGTTGTCATTCTTTCAATCAGAGCACAATCAAAACTCTGACAGGAACCAACTAGCCCCAGTCATCGCTGTACTAGCAATGGTACCATAAAAAAATACAATGCAATGTTCTCTGATATACTCGGAGTCGGAACACTATACCAAGTCATTTTCCATTTCTCTTGCAGGACAACTGAGGGACCTGTCAATGTCGAACGACGGCAAGATACCACCCAAGTACAGGAGGGTCAGTTCTTTTTCACACGTGCACTTTTAGAGTCTCTTCACTTTTCTGGTGAATGCGTGCAGTAGCTGTATGATCAGATGGCGTGTTAGTTTTCTTCTGGCTGATTATCTTCGGTCAGACTTATTTAAATATGCAAATAATTGAGCATTTCATCGCCACTTCAGTGCGCATTTTCAGACTCTGTAGTTATCGCTTCTAACTGATCGAAATGCATTCATTTTTTTCAAATACCGTGGTGGTCATCATATTTTGTTTTAAAAGCCAGGCTGTGCAAACATACTTTTGTTTACCGAAAGTTACCAAACGTGCTCGCGGCATCGCACATGCTATACCCCTAGTAGCACGCAATGTTACCACAATGTTGAAGCAACTTTCTCTATGTGGCGGCAACGATGTGTCAACATATGGTGCTGTGTTACAACATCGGGTCTTCGTCTTCTTTTAGAGTACGAATTCTGCGATATTTTCACGAAACGTCCCAGAAATGAGGGAATGGTGACTGAGATATGCTTCCCTGTGTGCTTGCAGATATATGCGTACGACGTTTTCAATTCCAGCCTGCCAATCACATATGTTGACGAATGAAGATCCCTAATGCATATCTCGGTAATGCGGCATCATAGACCACGCTTTGCATACTCTACACACGTAAATCCGACACCTAAACAGTATCTGGGTGTTGGCTGCTCGTTGCCTCGTAAAACTTGTGTTGGTGTAGACTATTAAGATTGCATTTTGCAATATGTGCTCATAGTTCAGGGCTCTTACAAGTCGCGAATAGGCTGACCACCATTCGTCCGGTCCCTGTACGATCTGTCCAACGATGAAACCGGTCTCGAACACTGCGCAAACAGCGAGCGCGATTCGCGTGATACGTATTATTGTTTCTCTTTACTTTTTAGCATAATCCAGTGGTCTATCTACACAGAGATTTATGGCGAAGTCGCCTTCTACAGCCGCGAAGACGTGAACACTCACTGTACCATCACCGATGCAGGCGAAGGCCGTCACGCAGTGGTTGTAAAACGTACGGTGTATCGCAGAGGCGAACGATACTCTGTTCGCCACATATGTATACACTCGCCAGGTGGCCCCCTATTGCGAGACACCGTCGTTCGTTTCCACATAGCCTTCCGCATAGACTCTTCGAATGTACGAAGTCCGCGCTGTATCGCGCGCAACGGCGTTGAACCGCCGCGCTGCTTATGCTCGCCCCGCAAAAACAAACGTGTGACCGCAACACCGGGGTTTTACCCGTCTACGACACGAGGTCTTTGCGCTGCGCTGGGTGACCGACCGTTAAGAAAGCGCGCGATGTTTGCGAAGAAGAACTGCCGTGGCAGCGCTCGCACTTTGGTGCGCAAGCTAGCGTTTCGCGTTTCGCCAAATTGCCGAGGATCTCGGTGGCTCAGTACCGCGCGTGCCCGAGAGATGGGTCATGGGGCAAAGTTTCGTGGTTTCCGCGTGAACGCCGGCACCTCCGTCTTTGCCGCGTGTATCTGTTCGTATGCAAGCGTAAGTCTATGAACGTGCGTATTGAGGTGTACATGTGCGTACGTGTCTATGCATGTGTGTACGTGTGTGTACGTACGTGTCTGTACGTTCGTGGCCCAGACAGATCTCGCCGCCGCTTACACACCGAAGCTCTCTCTTCATCCTCTTCCCTTACCCACTCGCATTTCTTCCCACCTAGCTCGCTGTTGTCCGGACGCGGACCTTATGTTTTTCTTCGTTTTCTTCCTGTGCACTTCACTCACGAGAAAGAAGGGTGGTACTGGCGGCATTGCGTTGGACGGCGGAACGAACTTATATACATACGCCTACCGTGCAACTTATATGCAAGCGCGTGCACATCCTCATAGGAGTGGCCCGAGTCGTGCGCGGTCGCAGGTTCGTAAACGTGGCTTTTCTCTCTTTATCTCTCACCCCCCCCCCCCCCTTCCATTGGCTTCGTCCAAGCCTTTGCGTTAGTTCCGTACCCACTTCCGAGTCAAGGGCGAGCGCGGAAGCGGATATATTGCGAATGCTCGATGTGTTTCCGCCTTGTGCAGCGCCAGCTGACCGACGCGCCGGTTACATAAGTTGTCCGACCACAATTTACCGTGTGCGCGAGGCTAGTGCGCGTAATGTCGTCGGTCGGTGTCGAGGGTAAACAGGAGGAGGGTCGCGGTGTGCGGTCGTCCGGGAGGTGTATTATGTTTCCGCGTGGTCCAGGGTGGCACGCGGGGTCGGTTACGCCAATGGCGTGCTAAAGTCATTGATCACGGAGTCAAATGGTTCTCGTTTGTGGGATGGCTCCGCGGCTTTCGGTGTGGGCGAGACAAATCGTCCGTGTTTTGTATACGCAAGCTATGGTTGATGTGCTGCTTAAGCACTTCGCCCAATGTTTATGTTAGAAGAGGATTCACTGGTACGTCACTAAGAAGAAGAAAAAAAGATTACCTGTTAACCTCTTTGGCGAGTCCTGGCATGCCACTTATATAACTCTATTTGAAGATACTCCTTAATTCTCTTTTGGACATCATTGTACTCTCTTCGGAGAGTCGTAGCATGCGCGACTCTCCAAAAGGGAGTTCACCTGTAACTTTAAGCCGTAACAGGTGATATTTCGTTTCTGACAGTGCCCTACTAGCTGAAGTGATCTGCTTTTTAGACAAGACTAGCTTTTTACATAACATTTAGTATACTTGCAGTGTACGATGCGTTCGCTAGCGAAATCTTCCTACCTTGTTACATGCGCAGCTTATATTCTTAGTCACCTTTGCGCCACTAGACTCAAGTTAACTATCAACTAACTTGTGTCCTTATGTGCGTGAAGAAGCATGATGCGAACATTGTTTAAAGAAGTACGGGTGAGAATAACAACGGCTAATTAAAATAGGCGAGCGGGAACGGTAAAAAGATTCGAAAAAAAAAATCATCTAAAAGACATTAAATTCGAGACGACCCGAAAATAGGTGGTTCGTGTTTTCTCGGTTCAGTGCACAAAAAGCGAAGTTGTGTTCTTCATCGACTTCTTTCTGAAACAGAAAAGGGCACCGATTGCCACGTAGACAGAAAAAAATATTTGAACCGGTAACGGCCTAGGCATTCTTTTTTTCTAATACGAGTTGGAAATTAATGTGGCACTTGAATATTTCCTCTGTGCTTGTGTCTTAGTGTGTGTCCATACATTTTTCCTATTTGTGTTTTCTTCATTGTTTATTATAACGTAGTTGTACATTCGGAATTTCGAGATTGCCTGCCGCAAAGAGACATATTCTCATTATTTCTACATCAAATACAAAGCAATTTGTTTCTACAACCATCAGGTGATGTGACCGCTCTTTCGTCAGCATGGATAAATTCCAAAGCAGATAACATATAACGCTGCTTTCCGCCGATATAAAATGGCGACCATAAAATGTCTGTTGCTGTCCATATCGTCGTAGTTGTTGTTGTTGTTGTTGTTGTTTTCGCCCAGTTTTTTATCTATTGATGCGCGGCCCAGTGGGCTGTCTCATCATCATTAACGTAGAAGCAGCACGTGCATCTTCAAGGGGCTACGGCTACGTACTTTACCACAATCTTTTTCATCTTGTCATGCCACGTTGATCTAGCAGCTACTGCGTTTACCTGCTAAGCTTGATATCGTGGATTCAATCCCGGCTGGGAACTCTGCATTTTCATGGTATTGAAATTCAGTAACGCTCGTCTACTTCGTTCTTTGTTGAAAATACTCCAGCTGGTGATAAACTGGTCTACCGTTCCAGTAAACGATTGTGGATCGCGCACTATTAGGAAAAGGACAACGCGCAAGACGGACGAACTAAACAAATTTAGCGCTCGATCTGTTTTGTGCGTCTTCGTTGAACGGTTCACAGTCGCTTACAAGAATGCGCCAAATAGCCCCTCAAGATGTTCCAATTAATCTACCATCCCTTCCTACTCTGTGTCTTATAATAAGATGGAGGTTTTGGCACGTATAGAACCCCAGGAATCTGTTTTCAAATAAAGTAATGCATTATTTTTGATCATCACCTAGCTCTTACATGTACATAAAACGTTAATACGGGCAAAAATACGCGCTTCCTTATTCTATCTCTGTGTTCCAGGATATCAAAGCCCTAAAGTAATCCCACCTGCATTGAAAGTACGCTTGCTCTCTTACCTGTTGATTTTCCAACGGCCACGTTGTTTTTACTCTGCTCCAAGTAGCTTTGCGTATACACAAAAGCTCGAACACCTTCGTAAGCCACTCATGTACCTTCGTACCGTCTTTGGAATTCTTTTTACATTTTTTTCCTGGCCACAGACTCCGCTACTGCGGAGTTTCCAATTTCTTAACCTCGATACCTGCTACTAGCAATGAAGGCGAAATGTTTACGCAGACAAATACGGACCGATGTGGAAATAATAATTAGAGAAACTTCAGGTTTTCAACAACATTATTGTAAATTACACGCAACTACTCCAAAACTACACTGCTTTCATGCTACGCACCATAATGTTTTCAAATTTAAGACAATAATTCTACGCTATTTTCTTTTTTCCCTACCTCCATACCAAAACGTCTTGAACGGCTATATTTTCTTCATGAAGAACCACACTTGCGGAAATTTGTGTGACTTATACCTGAGTGAATTAATAAATGCACGCTGGAAGCAACGAAGAAATGAGAAACTATCCCTGTAAGCTCTAGACAAGTGAATGTCGGCTTCAGAAATGGCCTTTGGTGTCAAGTGCAACATCCAAACCAGACTTGGTAATAATGCAATTACAGTAATTAAATTACTTTTTGTTGTAATGACTAATGTAATGAATTACTTTTTCGGGCTGGGAATTTCGTAATAAAGCAAATCGGCAGATCCCACACATTGAGCGTATCGGTTCCATGCGAAGCAGTAAGCGAGTAGTCCTATGCTGCATTTTTTGGCTTTGAGCCAAGCGTTACGAGATGGATCAATGTGTTTTTTTGTAAGTGTAGTAGTTGCGTGCAAATCGTGAGCTTTCCAGGCACGTCGACACTACTAGCGTTTAAACAAAGAGTAACTTATGGTCTGAAGTAACGTCAGCAATCACGTTAGAGCACATACGTCAGTGTTATCGAATCGATGTGCATTTTGCGCTCTGACGGTGTGAATATCATTGTAACTTTCGTTAAGGTATGCATTCGGGGTCGAGCAACGCTTGATTATAGCTTGCTGAATCATAGGAATACAAATGCAATGTTTATTATATAGACGGCTATAAAAGCGGAGCCAACACTGGAACCACAGACGTTAACCTGACATGACGTCTGTATCGTAGGAGTACATATATATAGTGTTTATTGCTTTGCTATAAAATTAGATAGCCAGCACTACAACCACAATTGACGTTGCACCGATATTACGGCTGCATAGGGTGTTTTTCCAAATCAGTTTCTAGACCTGTTGTGGCTCTGTAGTAGAATCCTAATTTTTATTCTTTGTGTTCGTTGGGTCAACGCTGCCGATGTTGGCCTTTCTTTGAACGCTCTCTCGTCTAAATTACCAGTGTCTGTTCTGGCCATTCCTGGGTAGATATAAACTTTCAATCACCTGTGGCGTATACCCGTATACGGCGACCCGTGGTAAACGGGTATATACCACACGTGTCTGCAGGAAAAGGTTTGTCGACGTACGCGACAGAATTTTCACGTTATTCTTGTCATGACCAGAGAGTCATAATCGTCAAAGCCTCTTACCCTCCCATCACCAAGTTGATTACGAGAGCACCCAGACGTAGATAGATAGATAGATAGATAGATAGATAGATAGATAGATAGATAGATAGATAGATAGATAGATAGATAGATAGATAGATAGATAGATAGATAGATAGATAGATAGATAGATAGATAGATAGATAGATAGATAGATAGATAGATAGATAGATAGATAGATAGATAGATAGATAGATAGATAGATAGATAGATAGATAGATAGATAGATAGATAGATAGATAGATAGATAGATAGTAGAAAAACTCAAAGTGCCTTGGGTTCGCTAAGAAATGCTTCGCGTATAAAAAATTAACGAAGACAAGTTAATCCGAGTGGCACACCTCAAGCGTGAAAATTTGAACAAATATCTATGAGATTTCACTGTATGAATGATGAACATTTGCTAATTCCACGGTAATTTCATCACTCTTCATGGGCGTAGGCAGAGGGGTGCAAAAGGGGCACTTGCCCCCCTCAAGCCACACCGGCACTTGCCCCCCACCTAAACTATGCCAGCCCTCTCTCTCTCCCCCCCCCCCTCCCCCAGCCGCGATGTAACACGGGTTTTCCACCCCCCAAGGCAAAATCCTGCCGACGCCCATGTCACT
Source organism: Rhipicephalus sanguineus (assembly GCF_013339695.2). Lineage (NCBI taxonomy): Eukaryota > Metazoa > Arthropoda > Arachnida > Ixodida > Ixodidae > Rhipicephalus > Rhipicephalus sanguineus. Next base: position 130,325,827 of record NC_051186.1, on the reverse strand, counting down.
CTTCAAAAGTAATAGTACAAAGTATAAATGTAATGTGATTGCTTTTAGCCAGCAGTAGTTTGTAATGTAATTTAATTACATTTCAGAAATTTTGAAAAGTAATTAGTAATGTAATTTAATCGGAGTAATTTTCCTTTCTCTGATCCAGACCCTAGCGCAGCAGACGAGGATGGTTCATCACGTCACCCGTCTTGCCAAGCGGCTTTCTCGAACTTTTGCTTTGTCTGTTACGCATGCGCAGAGGGAGGAGGACGAGGAGCACGAGTACCACGAGTCGGGAGCCGTCTCGGATGGCCCGCTGGAATGCGTCAGCCGGGCGTACGGGCGCAGCCAGCCGACCGCGGAGGATCCTGGCATCGGAACAGGTACCGCCACCTACCGACATGAGCGCAAAACTGCATCGCCGCCACAGCTTTTACTAGGGAACCAGAGAGACCAGAGCGTTGAGGATACTTGCGGCAGGCGGAGAAAAATGTTAGGTGTGCGCGAATATCAAGTTTTCAACTTCGAAGCGAATTCGAATAATGAAAACCAAGGGCGAATCGAATCGAATATTTTTTTTTTAATGTTTTCGGTTGCGAATAGTGCAAGTAAATAAAGGACTTTTGAGGGTTCGTTTCTTTGTCTGGCACAACCTTTTTGAAAACCAGCAGATAATGAAGCCAAGGGAGATATAGGGGACGTTAATTGTACTGTTTTTAAGCGTATTACGGTAATTATTATATATACACAATTACTACAATACACTTAATAGCAAAAACTGCACAATTAACGTCCCCTATACGTTCCTTGGCTTCTTCATCTGCTGGCTTTCAACTAGTGACTTTTGCAAAAAAAAAAAACCTTTTTTTTTCACCACTTCCCAGACATGAAAAAGTTAAATTTATTGCACAGCAAATAATATACTGGAAATTTATGCATTGTAGAACACTATTGCTTCACAGTACCACATATGCAGCTATTATATATTGTCATGAAGGATTACAAGCTGCGTACTATGGAAGCAACGACACTGTTGTGCATGTCACCACTGCTCCAGACAACGCAAACAGCCGGTCTCTAGAGATATTAGTGCCGATTTCCTAATCTTGTCGTCGTAGTTTCATCCTCAAAGCATGCTTTCTCAGTTGAGAGGAGTGACGACAACTGATTGGCACAATGTTCATTGCAGTTTCTTCATCTTCAGATAACACAGAATAATCCTGGATTTCCTTATTTTTAGACATTTGTTCTTAATTTTGCAATGGCTCCCCGCATGTTTCGGTGATTTTGTTCAGTATAATTTAGGCACTCTATTGCAACAACGTGCTCGGCCTAGTACACAATGTCATACTCTGGCCACAACCTTTGCACACTGGCACAAGAAGAAGAAGATGTTCAATGAAGAGAAAGGAGGAGAGGTCGGCCTGGAAAGCGGGTTTCTAGCCTGCTACTCCTCACGGGGTAAAAAATTTGCAAAAGCGCAATAAGGAGCGGAAGGAAATGTGGTAACTGAAACTAGTTTGTCCATTTGTGCCTAAAATTTGGCGAAATTTAGCGCAGGTGTGTAATTCTTTGTGCTCACTTCAATACTTGTTATGAAGTTCAGTGGTGTTAGAATATTTTTAATCGTAAAAATGTCTTGCGAATCGAATCGAATACCAAATTATTCGAATTGAATGTTCAAAGTTTCGAAAATTTGCACGCCCCTAAAAAATACAAGCAGCGCTATACAACAATGAATTCATTATGTCCTGTGCTGATGCCTCTATCTGATGATGCGGACGGTAGAAATATTGAAGCCTGAGCTCTTACACTGAAACAGTGTGTATAATGTGCTTACGTTTTGTACAGACGGTAAATATTGTTAGAGCCTGACTGCCTAAGGGCCGGCACTGAGAAAGTGCTTGCGATGAAGGCTTACGCTGTTGCTGCTTACCCTGAGGTTCTAATTTTTCTTGCTCCTGTACCTTCACATACGCACAACTGCAACGCCTATAAAAAAGCACTAAAGAGAAACTCTAAATCCCATTACACTGATGCAGTATTCGTTCAATAGTTTAGTTTAGTTCAATTCGACGCGATAACTTGATTATTGGAACAGAAAACGAAAGTCAATATTTCATTTTCCCCCACCTAAACACTATCGCCAATATGTCAGCGCGGCAATGTTTTAAATGCGAGGCATTTCTTGGCGAACGAAAGGAACCTCCTGCGCCTTGGTGATGTCCTAGTCGCTTTATTAACTTTGTTTATATCAGACTGTGCATGGCATGACAAGGGTGATTGGAAAAGATGAATTACATCTAACATAAGTTACATGATACGCATGTCATGACATCGTGCCGTGTCATGGCGGTCATTTCGTTCCCTTGGTATATGAGAAAATGTGATCGGCATGACGTCGTGCATTAAAGTGACCCTAGAGTTAAACAATGACCTAAATTGGATTAATAAATTATTCCTTGAAAGCTCTGCTTTCGTAAATTGCACCATCGTGGGTTTATTAACAGAACATTAAATGACGGTCGAAGTTTCATTTTAAAATTTTGCGCCTAAATCTCCGCGCCTCAATGTCAGCGTGACATCAGAGATTTCAAAGTGGTTTTTTTTTTCGTATTGTGGTCACATTCACTAAACCAAATTTCCTTGAACTCGGTACGTTGTCTCTGGCCCCCCTCATAGGACAACGTACTCTCTTTTTTTACTGATTAAGAATTATGTAGGCCCTAGTAGATGCCGTCAAAATCTGTGACGTCACAGCGATTGGGTCCGGAAAGCTCAAGACAGGTCGCCACCTGCGTTTTCTTTTTACTCTTTTTCTCGCTTATGAGCGCGTTCTAGCGTCAAGAACCGTGCTTTTGATATTGTGAAAAAGCATAATTTACTAAACGAGAAAAACCGCTGTTTTTTTAGTGTCCCTTTAAAGGGGCCCTGCAACACCTTTCTTTGTTATATTGGAATAGTCCCATTATTGACGTATGACTCTTCACGAGCCATATGCCGCAAAAATTTTTCGAATCCGTCAAGTCTAAGTGGTGTTACCAAATTATAGAGATCACGTTCCGCAGCTTTCTCTCTCAACTCAACGCAGCGAGCGCGCGGAAAGCTGCGCGCGGCGTGAGGGGAGGGAGGGAGGGCGGAGGTGCGAGGAGGCGACGTCAGCGCCGGCGGCATTTTTTTCATTTTTTTCTCTCTGGCGTCTCGGCGCAACCACGTGATCTGTGCCGCCACTTCCGGTCGGCTTGCGTCGTTCTCGTCGAGCGGAGTCGATCGCGCTGTGTATCGCGCGTGCTTGAAAACTGCGCGTCGGTTTGGTAATGTTGGGTGTGCACCTCGAACGCCGTAGTGTTTTCATCGCTCTGCCAACCATGGAAGCAAACGTGCGCGCTCGTCTGGAACGAATGACAGCTGAGATCGGTTTCGGCCCATACTCCGATACACCGCCTCGTAAGACGGCACTGGCAGACGACCCCGAAGCGCCGCCATTACCGGACGCCAGCATTGTTATCGGAGACACGCTGCGCCCGTGCCTCGGTCGGTCGTGAGAACGTGCCGACGATGCAGTTCTCAGCTGACGAGGCAACACTCGAACGGCTGCCACTCTCAACGGCAACCGGCGATGGTCAAAAGCACAGAAATATTCACGTTTTCGGCACTGCGCATGGCGAAGAAAACGGAACCACGCAACTACGAGCAGACGAGCTGTCGGTGAGACCGGAAGTGCTAATATTAATGTTTGTTCGGTGTTTTTAACGCGATAACATAATATAAACGTACATATTATCTACTTATTGAACTCAAAATTAACAACGAAAGTAATAATGAGGGTGTTATCGTGATTATAACATCAGCCAATGGTGGAACTGCCGACAATCGCGTCATATTTTGCGGACTAATACATCATTTGTCGAGAGAAGAGGGAGCGATTTTCAGCTGACTTTGAGAATTTATTGTAAATTCCAGCCCGTGCGCATCGCTATAATATTTGGCTGGCGTGTTCTCGGGAGCCTCGACTACCGATCGGCAGCGCTTTTTGAGCATGCTCGAAAAGTGTTGCAGGGCCCCTTTAAGAAATGGCGGTTTCATATTGTGTTTCTGACAGAAATTAAGCCGTTTATTTCCGCTTACATTTCTCCCTGTGACTGTTGTAACTCAGCTGGGGCTGTTAAGCGAAGACATCGTACTACAGTTGGATAAACCTTTAGAAGTTCGCAGAATTTCCTCCTCAAAGGCGGACGCACACAAGCCTGCACCAATGGGCACGCACTCCAGACTGACGTCATGGGCCGGGCGGCCGGTGACGTAAGAGAACATTGCCCAGTGGAGGAAAGGGACTACTTCTTTAGTTGCAGAGGCGTTCGGCTGCCATGCTTCAATCATCTGGGCGGGGCCTCTCCGGACTTTTTAAGTGTTTATAAAAGGGCCGACTTGAGGAGGCGTGTTGCATTCGCCAATTTATAACGCTAACGAGCTGGGGCCGAATACGCAAAAATCCTCATTTTTAAGTGCGCTTTCCCATTGGTCAACCAGTTTGGCCAATGAGATGTGCCGCATAGTGATGGCTGAAATACAGTCGAACGCCTCAGTACCGAAATCGCCGGGGAAGCAATTTTTGTTCGCTATCGTGATAATTTTGTTGTCGCGAAAATAGAAAAATACGCACGCCAATGGCATCGCGCACCCAAAATTTATTTTGAAAAAGTCGCTGATCTTGCTGTGTCGAACTCCTCTGCTATATTCGCCTTTTTTCTGCCTTTCGCAGCTTCGGCGGTGCTACTAGATTTCTCCTGAAGCGTCAAAAACTAACGCTTTTTAATAGAAGGCGACATCCTTCCGAAAGGCCAAACAACACCGCACGTAAGCAAAGCGCGGGAGATCTCGCCGGCAGCAGAGACGTGCGGCAGCAAGCAGTTAGGCACTCTAGAGAATGTCTGTTGGCATGACGTCACTTTCATGGGTGTTCTCACTTAGAACACCATATGCCGACGTAGTTGCCAAAAGAGGTGTTAGCAAAAAAACTGTTCTCACCAAAAAAAAAGTCTTGTTGCTATCGTCAACATCCGACCGAATGTAAACAGCAATGGTCGCACCGATGCTTGTTGGCGCAAACGTATGTGCCCAACTTGTCGAATGAGCGATGCTGCAATTTCCCGACTTCTGGTTTCCCAACTAGCTCATGGGTTGAAAAATAAATGCTGTGGATCACTACCTGAAACTTTCGTTATTGCGGGAGTGCTCTTTTAAATTTCTTCGCTGTTGAGAGGGGGCAAATGCATTGAACTCTATGGATGGTCGGTGGGGATATACGGGCCCATATTTGTCTTGATTAGTTTCTGTCTGTAGTGCATTCTTTATCTTCATATGTGCGCAGTGTCTGCTTGCAGGTGCCGTTCTGTACCGGTGTTTCGATCATTTTTCAATGACTTTTCAGGAGCCGGCGCAACGGTAGTCGGTGGACGCAGCGACCAAACCGGAGACAGCGGGAGGGCAGACGTGCTCACGGCAACGGCAACAGAAGAAGGTGGGACCGGTACCGCTGTCATGGAGGCCACAATCTCCCAGAAAGCCCGGCACGTTCAGCCTTCCCACCCCGTGGGCCGTAAGAACCTACTGCCGGCCATCTTGCCCAGCCCGCTGACGAGCGTGTTCACCGTAGTCAGGGGCGCTCCGCCGCTGCCCTCCGCCACCCGCAGCACGGGCTACGGCCACGTCCGGTCGAGAGTGTTCCCTCAGAGGCCCGCCCAGAAGGTGCAGCTCTCCGAGCCATCGGCAGAAAGGTCGCCGAAGAAGACCGCCAGGGTGAAGAAGGAGGCATCCACAAACACGACGGAAGTGGCGAGCAATCAGGCGTCCAGACTGAGGGTGGAAAGGATTCGGAAGCAAAGGGAGGAAGAGGAGCGTCTTAGGAGGAGGAGAGAAGAGATCGCGTCCAGGGTTATGGTAACGGAAGCGACATCGAGGCATCACGGTTCAGTACAGAACCTGCGCAGGATCTCGGAAGAAGAATCTCTGGAAAGGGCGGCCGCGACCGATGGGGCTCTGTCGGAGCAGGAAGGAACCACCGCTAGGAAGAAGTATCGCTCGACGTCTCTCACGAGGGAAGTCACAAGACGAACGGAACGCGAAGTTCGAGCGGGGAAGACGACGACAAGGGCAGTTAAAGAAGTCCCCGCGGTTCGAGGTCCAGCTCCGGAAAGGAAAGTTGACTCTGTGGGCAAGGCCTACACGAAAGCCCGGGAATCTTCTCAAGCAGCAGCCGACGATGCCGGCAAGCAGGTGTTTCCTTACTTGAAGAAACACGAAGGGCGCCTCAGTGTGAGTAGAGCGGATGAATCGAAGGAACCGGAAATGCCCAGTCCTACGAGGGCTCGGCAGGCTACATGGTCGCAAGAAAGGAGAGCCGTGCCTCGCGTGGGCCAGAAGACGACGGAAGTACCGGAAGAACTACGGGATTTCTCACCCGCAGGGAGGAGACCGGAAGAACCCATGACTCCAAGGCGGCAACCATTCTCGAAGGCGAGAGGCGCGGAGGCCACGACACCCAAGCGAAGCTCGGCGCTGTTGCCGTTCTGGGTGCCTCACGACACGAAGCGCACCGACGCGGTGGCCATCGACGAGCACGAGAAGCAGCAGATCCGTTCGAGCGTACGCGAATCGCTGGGCGAGCAACAGGCCGTGCGGTTCAAGGACTGGATCAAGGCTCGCCAACAGGGAAGCAACGGCACGCCGTTGGCCGAGCGTCGCACTATCGTCACGGCGGATGCGGCCACGGAGGCCCTAGCCCGAGAAGTGCGGCTACGCGAGGGCGACTCGAGCGAGACGGACTCGGGTCACGAGGGCGACGGCATCCTGCCGGACGACCGGAGGGTTGACGAGGTGGTTCTTCTGGAGCGAGTGAGCCGGAGCCTACGGAAGAATGTGCTCCCGCAAGATGTGGTCACCATGCGACTCAAGCCCTCGCCGCCCGCTGCCGTCGCGGCCGCCACGGCAGACCAGATCGAGGCCATCACTCGCACCGTGCGCATGAGCGAGTTCCTTGAGGCCGCCCGGAGGGACATCGTGGTCAACTGCGTCCAGCTCAGACCGGACAACGTGTCCGAGGGCTCTTCCTCGCAGGAAGAAGTTGCCCCGAGCCCGGCGGCGAGCAGCGGTGACGGCGGCAGCGTGAGCGATGGCGTCGACGACGACGATGGGGTGCTCGAGTTCGAAATACGCCACGGTCGCGAGAAGAACGTCTTCTGGCTACCCACGAACAAGATCAGGGACAACAAGAAGTGGCAGGTGACATTCATCGTCGCCAGGACTGACGCCGAGTAGAAGTGTCCAGTCCGCTTACGTTGAGCAACCAATTTGCTTTCTTCGCAATCTTGCTAGGGGTGATAGGTAGTGAATGACAGCGCAGGATTGGTCTAAGCCATAAAGGCCATTTCGCTCATCGCAGATCTACCTAGAAGCCGTGTGGGTGGACTGGTACAGTAAACATGCCGGTACCGGGGGTCTGAAGACTTTATTCACTCATACCAATTAGCATTCGTGTCTAGAGCATCGCTGCACTACGATTGCCAGAACGACTCTATTTGATATTCGTGTGAGAGCTCTGGTCACGGCAGCGTAAGATCCATTATGTAATATTTGCCGTATCTCCGCAGCATACACGGATCAGCACTGTACTCTGCTAGTGCTTTTCCCAAACGTCCCTACCACCTTTTGAATATCAGCTTCTGGTAAGAACGTGCAAAAGTGCAATGGTGTTGTAAAGGTTTGAAAAAGAACAAAATACCGGCCATTTCAGATCGACTAAGCTTAGTAAGACATCATAATCTACCGGAAAACAAAATAAATCAAAAAGCGGCAGCGTGAATTGTCGAATACACTTAGAAAAACGTGGCAGGCAATATGACTCGCTTACTGCGACGGTCTACAAAACTATCGAATACTATCGAATGCTAGTTCATTGCGACCATTCATTTCGGAACTCTTGTGATGGTTGTAGCTATGTGTTATAATATACAGTTGCATTACCAACTATAACAACTATGTGCTCGCCTCATAAACTTACTGAATATTCGCCAACGGCGAGCATTGATTCACAAGTGTTCAAACAGAGAACCTTCACAGCCATCTTAGACACAGTACATCACGTTGCGGATGTTCTCAAAACGCGCTCAATCTGATAAACCTGCGGAATAACGATTATGAGTAATTGTGCCGTTTCTTTTGAGCTCAACAGTTTCAAAAGATTGCAAAAAAATACGAAGAAGCAGAGAACTTCGGTGTGTCACTTGTACGTCACGAAAATACTACGCGAGCGCAGTTGGGCATTCTTCGATTTTAGCATCAGCTTGTTATTCACAGCATTAACAGCTACAAGTGTTGCCAGTTTCCCAAGGAATGTCGACCACCAGGGTACAAGTGCATCGCAACCGAGCGATGCGATTAGTTGGTCCGACTTGTTACGATTACAGGCGGCTTCATCATCAGGGTCATTACTATACAATAATGTCATTCAGACGGTGTACAGAGAAACTCTTCACATGTTGTCTTTCACATCATATGTTCACCGGCATCTCTGACAGGTAGCGCAATTTCTTGAAAACATCTTTTGTGAACTTGCTTGCTGCAATTTATCATTATCAAGGGAACATGACGCGCTTTTGCCGTGGCGAAATTCATCATCATATGTGCACGCGTGGCGCACATCTCTAAAGGAGCATTTTTGTTTTTATACAGTTCACATCCTATCGCCGCTGCTGTGATGCTCCCACTAACATTATGCATACCAAAGTTTTACTGATCTGTTACAAGCGAGTGTTTCATTTATAAGTACATTCACATTGGTGTATCCTGTTCAGTGTCTGATGCGTATGCGAGCGGATCGCAGGCATGCTTATTAAATTCTAGTCCATAGTGAACCAAGAACACTAAATGAAAACTGTGTCACCACATTTAACAGTCAACATCCAAGTGTCGAATATATGCGCTTGGCACCCTGCGTCTCTGTGCAACGCCGAATCAACAACTTATACCTAAATAGAGAAGACTTCCCGTGAAGACATGATTGCTTAATGATTACTTTATTGTCGCGCACTTTTCAAAGTGTCATATGGCGAGCTTCCCTTCTCCACAACGTCCTCGTCTCTATTTGTTCGCCATTGTCAAAGCTTGGCCTCCGCGATTAGCTGCGGCAGCGCTGCCGGAGCTAATCGCGGAGGCCACGGTCTAACTTAAGCTTGCAAGCTTATGAAATAGTATATTGCAGTTAATGTCGAATATTCAGCATGCCAATGTGCTTAATGAAACCACCGCAACATTTTCCCTGGACCAACAGCTGCCGCATGGCTGTTGAGATAAAGGTGTGAGGAAGCAACTTCAATTTGTCTTTCTATTGTTACATTGTGTGCAGTGTTTGATATACTATTTATGGCTTCTCTGCTCGTCCTTCCGGTCTAAAGAACTTCTCGGTGCCTGCGTATGTCGCGGTGTTAGATAAATAAATATTGTTTGTTGTAAATTTAGGTCAATCATTCTTGTATCTCTCTTAGCTAGTATACGATATACTGCCAAGTAATAACGTTAGCATAGGATTGTATGTTCATATAATTATTCTCATTGTTTATATAAAGCTTCTCACACAGTTTCGTGTGCGCACATAGCAATAGATTTAAGAAGACCTGTTGTATGAGCTGTCGTGTTGTGACAAATACATCCGTAGGCTGCTCTCTATGGCTCCTTGTGTTTTCTTGTTATTCTGGTGTGTGTGTGTGTGTGTGTGTGTGTGTGTGTGTGTGTGTGTGTGTGTGTGTGTGTGTGTGTGTGTGTGTGTGTGTGTGTGTGTGTGTGTGTGTGTGTGTGTGTGTGTGTGCGCGCGCGTGTGTGTGTGTGTGTGTGTGTGTGCGTGCGTGCGTGCGTGCGTGCGTGCGTGAGCGAAAGAGAGAGAGAGATACATCCTTACAAAGCTTGTACAGCCGGGAAAAACAACCCTTCAGAAAACTGGAAATCCATATGGCAGGTGTATTTTTGACCCAACAACATGTTTACTGCGACAGCAGTTGATAGCTCAATATTGGGTACGCGTTGTGAGAATTCACAATTGGAAAAATATCTGCAATACACTATTGAATTTTTTTAATCATATTGTTTACTTAAACCATAGTTTTGAAAGACGTCGTTGCACTTGTTGATAATCTGACGCAATTGACGGACGCGATACGAGATTCTAAGCACCCATGCCTTCGTGCTGCTGAGCGAGGACGTGTTTCCCACAACATGGGGGGGGGGGGGCAATGTTCTATAGCCCTGATTAATGATTTTTCTTTATGTGTGGATGGTCCTCTGTAGTTGAGGTCCATCCACACGCGTCACTCAGCCCTGTGTAGTTCATGTCACTACTCTTGCTGGTGCACCAGTTATACCACAGCAGCCGACGATTTTCCTTTGTTGCCCTTGTCACCATGAGCAGCGTGGGGTCTAAATCGTCCCATGCGCCTCCCGTCCGTGCTTGCTGGCCATTCTGTGGCTCGAGTACAACACCCGCGCCTGTAGAGGTACACTAAAGAACCTCCCACCTATCGTGCATACTGGTATGTGCGTCCTAGTGTGAAAGTAAAGGTGATCGTTGTCCGTGACTCGGATGAGCCTATCGTGTTTCCGTGTCGCTCTTCACTGTCAGCCCACTTGGCCTAACCAGGATGCGACAGTCCCGCCCCGTTGTGGTCAATCCCGGTTTCTTCTTGAAACGACCCTGGACCCGTTTCCCGGGACCGCAGTCACGGGGTTCTTCGACACGACCGAGCGACTCTTGTCCACACCGACTTCACCAGGAAGAAGACGGTCGGCACCCACCTGCGAGACCCTGCGGGACGCGATGTAGTTGCGTACGTCCTCGACGTTCTTCTTCAGCTTGCTGTAGTTGCCGAACGAGTAGGCCAGGGCGCATGCGCAACCCAGGATGGTGACGCCCAGGACAGCAACGATGACGTGCAGTCCCGTGCGGCTAATCAGCACCACCGTGACGTCCACTTCGGGCTCGGGCTGAGCGATCGTTCGAATGCAGGCTTCGGCGCTGCCTGTGAGACGAGGCTCGCCGCTACGGTGCACGCCGCGCCACATTGTGAGCGACAGCTCCCGATTTGAGGAACTGCAACGTCCGAGGGTGCTCAGTACTGCGCAGTGGACCTTGCCTGCTCGCTTGAACCTTAATTCTTGCCTCCTACCCACTACGGGGGATTGGCCATGAACTCGGCGGTTAATACAAGAGGAATTTCTTTTTCATTGAGTTGAAGGATGAGGAATAACTCGGTCGCCTAGGGTATAAACAAAAATCAAAGGATAACTAGTTTTCTGCAAGCAGAACGCCGGATACGTTGTCTTGGAACGCCAACTTGATGATGATACCTTTTACAATGGTATGAAGCCGCTGTGCAGGTTCGGCCAGGAACCGGGTGATATTTTTTGAGAAATAGCAATAGTAATAAATGCAGAAAAAAAAAAGCCGGCAGATCCCACGCATTGTGGGAATCGATGTAATGCGAAGCAGCCAGCAAAGAGCTGCATACATCGTCTTGTATGTCATTGAGGAAAATGCGTGTCATGGTTTTCATGTTAACTCCTATTATTTATGTTCGTCACACAGCAACGTCGCGCAATACCAACTTCGGGGTCGATCAAGCTAGAGAAACGGCCGCCAGCGCACCATGAGCGTGGCACTTGTCATGCTGTACATGACATGTGTGTCATGACTTTCATGTTAACTCGTGTTATTTATGTTCGTCACACAGTCACGTCGCGCAATACCAATTCCGGGGTAGATCAAGCTAGCGAAACGGCCGCCAGCGCAACATGAGCGTGGCACGTAAGTCATGCTGTACATGACATGCGTGTCATGATATTCATGTTAACTCGTGTTATTTATGTTCGTCACATGGTCACGTCACAAGATACCAATTTTGGTGTATATCAAGGTAGCGAAACGGCCGCCAGCGCAACATGAGCGTGGCACGTAAGTCATGCTGTACATGACATGCGTGTCATGATTTTCATGTTAACTCCTGTTATTTATGTTCGTCACAGAGTTACGTCGCAAGATACCAATTTTGGTGTATATCAAGCTAGCGAAACGGCCGCCAGCGCACCATGAGCGTGGCACGTAAGTCATGCTGTACATGACATGCCTGTCATGATTTTCATGATAACTCGTGTTATTTATGTTCGTCACATGGTCACGTCACAAGATACCAATTTTGGTGTATATCAAGGTAGCGAAACGGCCGCCAGCGCAACATGAGCGTGGCACGTAAGTCATGCTGTACATGACATGCGTGTCATGATTTTCATGTTAACTCCTGTTATTTATGTTCGTCACAGAGTTACGTCACAAGATACCAATTTTGGTGTATATCAAGCTAGCGAAACGGCCGCCAGCGCACCATGAGCGTGGCACGTAAATCATGCTGTACATGACATGCGTGTCATGATTTTCATGTTAACTCGTGTTATTTATGTTCGTCACATGGTCACGTCACAAGATACCAATTTTGGTGTATATCAAGGCAGCGAAACGGCCGCCAGCGCAACATGAGCGTGGCACGTAAGTCATGCTGTACATGACATGCGTGTCATGATTGTTCATGTCAACTCCTGTTATTTATGTTCATCACAGAGTTACGTCGCAAGATACCAATTTTGGTGTATATCAAGCTAGCGAAACGGCCGCCAGCGCACCATGAGCGTGGCACGTAAATCATGCTGTACATGACATGCGTGCCATGATTGTTCATGTTAACTCCTGTTATTTATGTTCATCACAGAGTTACGTCGCAAGATACCAATTTTGGTGTATATCAAGGTAGCGAAACGGCCGCCAGCGCACCATGAGCGTGGCACGTAAGTCATGCTGTACATGACATGCCTGTCATGATTTTCATGATAACTCGTGTTATTTATGTTCGTCACATGGTCACGTCACAAGATACCAATTTTGGTGTATATCAAGGTAGCGAAACGGCCGCTAGCGCCACATGAGCGTGGCACGTAAATCATGCTGTACATGACATGCGTGTCATGATTGTTCATTTTTAGAATAACAGAGAGCTGAGCTAGTTGGTACGTATTCATTCTAAAAAGAGACAGGGCGTGCAAACACGGACACAAGAAAGAGATCAGGACACCACAAACGCCGACTAACAACTGAAGAGACGCACAACGGCTGAAAAGAAAGAAGGCACGAAAACTTATCTGCGCATGCCCATGCAACCGGCGAACCTATCAATCCGGCACGCGTGGCGGTCTACGTAGAAGATAACTGTTAAGGCATTTGAGTTCATCTTTATGCAAGTTAATCGACGGTTGGCTCACGCATGCGCTACCACTATTCTCGATATGCCATGCTTCAATCATCAGGCGCGTTTCTTCATTTCTATGCCGGTACAACACTGCGCATTCATCGAATTTTGGCGTGCACTTACAATCTCGACAATGTAAAGATAGATTAGAAGGTGAGCCTCCTGTTAGCGATCTCTTATGTTCCAACAATCTCTGGTTAATGCATCTGCCCGTCTGTCCTACGTAGAAGCGGCCGCAGCTGAAAGGGACCTTATACACCACACTCGTACGACAATCAGTGAATTTGTTGGTGTGTTTTACGAAACAATTATCGGTCCGCTTCTTGTCTTTTACTCGCTCATTCTTCCTCTGCACAGCGGCACAAATCTTACCTAGCTTATTGGCAGCCGTGAAAACAACATTAACGCCGTATCTACTTCCTACTTTCTTTAGCCTGTGAGATATGCAATGGATGTACGGAATACCTACGACACGTTTCTTCCTATCGCTTTCTGCAACCATGCTCGGACTTAACACAATAGACTTCTTTGAACGCTCAGCGACCGTGGCCACTGCATCACGAAGATACCCTACATCTAAAAGACGCGTAACCTGTGCGCTAAAGCTGTCACTCATTTTGTGCTCACATGACTTGGTGAGGGCTGACTTAAGGCAAGACATGGCGATGCCGTTTTTTACAACCTTCGAGTGCTTCGACGAAAAATTTAACAGCGGTTTGGAAGATCTAGGAGAATACTGCCAGCACACGTGGTTCTTCTGGAACGTTAAGGAAATGTCTAGAAATTGTATTCCATTATTCTGAGGCACCTCTTTAGTAAAGCTCAGCCCTCCTCCATTTAATTCAAATTTTTCGCTTACGGAAGTTACCACCTTTTCAAAGTCCTCATCACTACAAAAAATCAAGTAGTCGTCCACATAACGAAAAACCTTAATAACCGAATTACCTAAGGCGCCTTCCAAAAGATTGTCAATCTTGCTAAGGTATAAATCACTAAGAACCGAAGCAACCTTAGAACCAATACATATCCCTGATTTCTGCACATAAACGCCTTCCTTCCAACCTACCAACGTCGACTTTAAATACAGGGAAAGGATTTCTAGAAATGCCCCGGTAGAAACACCACATTTATCGGTGAAAACCGTCTGGTCGCCTTGTTCGTTAATACATTCATTAACACATTTTAACAAGTCCTTATGCGGCAAAGAATAATATAGGTCTTCAATATCCATACTAAAAGCTTTACAACAGCCGGGGTTCTCCTCTGAGAGGAACTGAACTAGCGCCTGAGAATTACGCATACGAAAAGGGTCTGAAAAACTCAAAGAGGTTAAGCAGTTCTGCAAATAACTAGATACAGCGACTTGCCAGGTGCCTTGCTCTGAAACGATTGCTCGAAACGGAATCTCGTTCTTATGTGTTTTGGCTGAAAAAAACAATTCTAAAGTAAGTGATTTAGCCTTCTTGACATTACAAGCTATTCTCTCAAGATTATGTCTTAACAAAAGGTCGACAGCACGTTGCCTAACTACCGATGGCTTAAGTTTTACCGTCCTAAAATTCTTTTCTATGGCTGTTAATGCTTTTTCTGAGAACAAACTGTCCGGCATAATTACAAAATACCCTTCCTTATCTGAAATTACTGGCCTGAGTTTCTTCTCGACACAGTAATTAACCAAAGGCCGGATAGTATCATAACACTTGAGATGCATATTAGAACCCTTGATGCTAGCAACGCAGTCTGAAATGCAGTGGGAACGCTCTTCTTCAGAAACAAGTCTAGAGATTGTACGCGGCAACCTTAAAACGTCAATTGGTTTTAGGTTCGGATTAAAACAGTATTTAGGACCTAAGGCTAGGGTTTTGCAGTGACTATCATCTAAGGCAGCTCCTCCAAGGACTAGCAAGTTATTTTGCGGTGAAACAGTAGAAATAATATTCCTCTTACATGGTTGAAGTTCTCGAAGTTTTACCCTCCATATGAATTCCGCATGCTGGTTAGCTACCCTCATCCAGTCGGCGTATATCTGCTTCTGGCGGCGGTCGTCACGTGAAGTCGAGCAACGGACCTTGAGGCATTCCTGGTAAAATCTCACTTGACGCCACGATTCCGCGGTCAATATGGCACATATCCTCCTGGCATGTCCGGTAGATGGTTGCAGAAAGCCGCACAAAAGCTGAACTTCAACTGGGCAAACTCTATTCTTTGAAAACCATGAAAAAGTTCTAGCACGGACCAAGCAAATAGCAATTAAAGAAGCCAAAGAGGCAGGATTGTTCAGATACGTAGGAGAACACGGAAAAGGGCTCAGAGTACTAGAAATGAAGCTTAGAATAACAGAGAGCTGAGCTAGTTGGTACGTATTCATTCTAAAAAGAGACAGGGCGTGCAAACACGGACACAAGATCGGGAATAGTGGTATCGTGGTATATCGAGAATAGTGGTAGCGCATGCGTGAGCCAACCGTCGATTAACTTGCATAAAGATGAACTCAAATGCCTTAACAGTTATCTTCTACGTAGACCGCCACGCGTGCCGGATTGATAGGTTCGCCGGTTGCATGGGCATGCGCAGATAAGTTTTCGTGCCTTCTTTCTTTTCAGCCGTTGTGCGTCTCTTCAGTTGTTAGTCGGCGTTTGTGGTGTCCTGATCTCTTTCTTGTGTCCGTGTTTGCACGCCCTGTCTCTTTTTAGAATGATTGTTCATGTTAACTCCTGTTATTTATGTTCGTCACACAGTCACGTCGCGCAATACCAATTCCGGGGTAGATCAAGCTAGCGAAACGGCTGCCAGCGCAACATGAGCGTGGCACGTAAGTCATGCTGTACATGACATGCGTGTCATGATTTTCATGATAACTCGTGTTATTTATGTTCGTCACATGGTCACGTCACAAGATACCAATTTTGGTGTATATCAAGCTAGCGAAACGGCCGCCATCGCACCATGAGCGTACATGTAAATCATGCTGTACATGACATGCGTGTCATGATTTTTATGTTATGACTTGTCATTTATGTTCGTCATACAGTCATGTTACGCCATACCAATTTTGGTGCACATTCGATTAACCAAGCGACCAGGGGAGCACAAAGTCGTAGGCGGCTAGATAGATAGATAGATAGATAGATAGATAGATAGATAGATAGATAGATAGATAGATAGATAGATAGATAGATAGATAGATAGATAGATAGATAGATAGATAGATAGATAGATAGATAGATAGATAGATAGATAGATAGATAGATAGATAGATAGATAGATAGATAGATAGATAGATAGATAGATAGATAGATAGATACGCTCAAAGTCGCAGAAGTTCGCTAAGAAATGCTTCGCATTTAAAAGGAAACACTTGGAGGACGCTTGAGCTTCGCCTTCAAGAGTAGAAGGCGATAGCGTAATCGGTCCCCGTGTGCATCGCCTTCTCAACTGCACGTGTGGCTTCAAAATAAGTCTGTACTTCTAAACATGAAAGAAAGTGGTACTAAATCTGATGTATACGGTGGCGTCCCACAAGTTCATTCCGGTTTTTCGTGGAATTCACGAGTTGATGATGGCGACGAATATCAGGCATTATATACCCTAAAACATTTTAACGCGACAGCGTTAAAGAGCTCGTTTCGCAGAAATTCTGGTGTAGTCGTTGGTGTCGGCGTCATTGGTTGTGAGCTAAAAATCATCATCTTGTCCAGGACCGAAAAATTGAGAATGATGCAAATAAGAAAAATAATTTTAAAAAACTTCGGTTTGTGGGAGAATTGAACCCAGGCCGTCGGCATGGCAAGCAGGTGTTCTACCACAGAGGGGGGAGGGGGGATGGAGAGGGAGGGAGAGGAGAGGCCTGCTTCCGGCACGAGACGAGCCGAGCATGCGCAGTGGTGGCGTGGACGACGCCGCCGACGCCGTAGGTGCGACTAAGAAATGCTCCTCATTTAAAACATTTGTTAGTCAGCGCTTTTGTCGTACGTTTCTTTTCTTCGTGGGTGTCTTGTGCGTTTGCGCTGTAATTATAGGCTCAGGATTCTGGTCGCGGTGCAACATAATACCGTGATTCTGGTTCAGCCGTCTCGTTTGTTCCCTCCTGTGTCATAAGTCTACAAGAGCCAAACCGTTCACACTGGTTGGTTGGTTGATCCTAGAGGAATGGCACAACCCATCACGGGGGATCGGCCACGAATCGTGCGGCAGTAGGATGTGTGAGTGAAAAAAAAAGGGGGGGGGGAGAAAAAAAAAAGGATAATTCTAAAGAGATAATTTTAGGTAAGCGAAAATGTTATTTGTGTTCGCGGTTTCCCAATTGAATGCTAAAGAGATAGAAAAAAAATGGAAGAGAAAGAGTTAGTTAAATAAAAGCATTAAATAAATAATGAACGATAAATGAAATAAATAAATCACCGGTGTGTACTAGAAATATTAGCATGGCAGTCTTTTTGATTCGTTTATATGGCTCGCGCCATCACGAGCCACAGGACGCACTTCTTTTTCGCTGGCCAACTGGCCATGAGTGGCCTGGCGCTACAACTCCAAAATGGAAAACTAGCCAAGGACACGACGCAAACGCAGCGCGGGCAGCGATGCAACATGACCCGCATCTCGCATAATTTTAATTTTGCCACGTGTGGAGTCCCGTGCTTTTCGCCCAACGCCTCGTGCTTTTGTATTGTGCGTTAGTGTCCTGGGAACGAATGAGGCATGGCGTAATTGTCTAAGGCAGCGAGCTGTAAAGCGAGGGGGTCTCAGGTTCGAAACCCCGTTCGAGCGCTTCGGAATTTTTTCTTCTGAATTATTTTCATTTGAGGCTTTTATTTATATATACATACATATACGTATCCGGGACATGACGGTGACAGCGACCGCAAAAATCCGCCGAGAGTGTCCATATAATTGCGATGGCAATAACACTACATGAATGTCATGTAGTGGAAGGAGCCTCCTTAACGCATGTAATGGCAGAAGCGTATATCGTCGCCAGGCTTCAAAACATGTGAATTACGGAACAAGCGGCTGTTTTAAAGGCCCACCCATTGCCAATCGTTCAGACATATTTTATCATCATCAGCCGCAAAAGCATCAATAAAGCGAGCAGCTGCGTAGGTTCGCGTCTTGCCTTAGACGCGTAGTGGCCCCTTCGCTGATACGCAAAATGAATAATTATGGCCTAATGGGCATTTAAGAACTTTAATTGCAGTAGGCATTCTAGGATACTTTGAAACGGCCAATGTTACGCGCACAGTCGTTCGTTTCCTTACGGCACTGTTGAGGCATGCACAGAGGACCAAAGCCGGGCTAGCAGTTCAGAAGGCGATGCGCACGGGGCCCGATTAAGCTATCGCGTTCTACTCTTGAAGGCGAAGCTCAGGCCTCCTCCAAATTTTGAAATATTTGCTCAAGGTAAGCAGCAAAGGTAGGTGATTAGCATGGTAACTACCTTTTAAACTTAATGTAATTACGCACGTGCATCAAATGCGTTCCTCTGGCTGAAAAAGCAGAGCAGAACCAACGTTCGCCATTTCACACAGCGGAGCTTCAAGTAACTTGTCCTATATGTGACGAATCGATGACCCTAAGAAAGCAATCATCAGATGAATCAACTACCCTGCTAGAATGAAGTGCACAGCGCGATGGTGGACACGGCACACAAATCGCCAAATATTTCTCTTTTACTAAGGTACCAATGAAACACAGCTGCAGCTCACGCTGAGGCATGAGGGGAGCCCATACGCAGAGTCCACTAAGAACGACAAAAAACACAAAGAAAAGCAAGCACAAATTGACGCTAACATTCTTCGGTTACCACAGGGAGCGCTAGGCGTACGGGACCGTATCCCCGCAATCGTCAATGACCCCAACAAGAGAGAAAAGGGAAGACATGAACGCGCGAGGAAGTTCTATTAGAACGCTGGAAGGAAACACTCGACGGGGGTCCGTGAACGCCGAAGGGTTTACCGAGCAGAAAATCAGCCGCACTCTCTTCTTTCCCAGCTCACAATGGCTACGATGGAGAAGAGACAGCACATTCTAGAGTACTGTAGTAACGCGAGTGGTGTAACCACAATGTCGGAAGTTCCTAGCCACCACATTGAATGTGCAGTTGTCGGCACTGTCGTCGATATGGGGTCATATGTTTGTTTCTCCCGTGTTCCGCGTCGTATCCACGTCTAAACATTCCAGTCACCGGACTGTTCCTAAGGCGGTGCAGGGCCTATCACGTTGCCGAACAGTATAGATGACTTGCACTGAAGTTACTGAATCAGCCACGTTGGAGCACAGACATGGTGGGACGCGAACTTTGTGATGTCACGTTAGTGTTATCAGTACATCGCGTGCTGGTTCTTTCACTATTCGTGCACAGAAGACCAATCACATTCCTGTGACGTCGTTATCACGCTGAAGGAGGTTAATCGTCACGTGATTTTACTGCCCTGGCGTCATCTAAGCCACCATGTTGGAGCCATGTTGTGCGTCCATGGCGTCAGGTTCAAGCTATGAATACGTCATCTGCACTCGTATGGCGGGCATTTTGAGCAGGACTCGAAGCAGGTCCAATTGTAGCGACCTGCACGTGGCCATCGTGGTCCCATATAGAGACTACACGATCCAAAGTTGCGCCTGGACTGGCCTCGCAACCATTGCTCCTGCCGAGAATACTTGCCACTGTCTGCACTGCAGGGTTGGCGCCTCGGTCCCCACAGTGCGCGATGTAGTTGCAGACTTCTTCGGCGTTCATCTTCAGCTTGCCGTAGTTGCCGAGCGAGCGGGCCAGGGCGCAGGCTCATCCCATATTGGAGACGTCCAATACGGCGATGATTACCTGTAGGCCCTCGAGGTTGACCACCTCGACTGGAAGGCTTACCGGTGACCGCACGTCGGGTTCCAACGTTCTTTGTTGGCTGTACCGCTGAAATATGCTGAGCGGAGAAGCCGTGCCGCCAGTTTGAACGATAGGCTTGTCGGGGGTTGCACCGAAAGCTATCACCATTCTCGTCCTGGGGCGACTGAAACCCGTTCCACGGTGTTTGTTGGTTGGTTGGTTGATTCTTGTAAACTGGCGCAACCCTCCGCGGGGTTGGTTCGTTGGTTGATCCTCAGCTACTTGGCGCAACCCACCAAGGATCGGCCATGAAACGGGCGGTGCCTTGTTATATAAATAAGATTGTTTATATTCTAAAATTGTTTAAAGGTACAAAACTTTAGAAATAACTCATTAGCTTAATTAAGGGAAGGAAAAGAATAAAAAAGGCATAAAAATTAAAGGGAAAGACTGAATTTAGATAACCTTAACATTCAATTCGCTTTGTCTCACGTAGGAAATCACATACGGCATTGCAAACGTTCCTCTGGCTAAAACCCAGTACAGTAGCGCCAAAGGAAAGAACCACCGGAAGTGATAAGTTTAGGCCCATCCTTCGGAGGGGTTTGTCTAGAAGTATTTTCCTTTGATTGGTGAACAATCTGCATCTTCAGAAGAAATGATGCAGACACTCACTCTCATTGCAATGGAGACATAAAGGTGACTGCACAAGACCAGACCTGTGTGGGTAAACGTTCAGTGGGGGGACTCGGCATCGTATTCTTGTAATTCATATTTCTGCCCTTCTAGCGGAGCACCATCGATTTTTCCAAGGATAATTAAGATGAGGAAACTCAGTTGCTGACAAATCAGACTTAGCGAAGTTATCCGACGTGGCAAACTTTTCAAATCGCGCCGCAGAGATAAACGCCAACGTCGGCAATGTAGAAATTATAGAACCATTGTGTGATGCTGCTAGTGCATCCGCATATTCATTGAGAATTAAACCTTTATGACCTGGTACCCTTTAATACATGGTGACCTGGTACCCAAACCAAGCGAATAAGGCGTAAATGTCTTGGGATAAGAGAATAGAATACTTCTAAAGTATTAGAAATTTTTGATGCAGTTAATGAAGCAAACAGAGAGTATGCCAGAATTATGGCTTCCGATATTGATAAGGGTAATTCGCGTAAAGCTAAAACAATTGCAAGTAATTTCGCGTGATAAATAGGCGTAAGGTCCGGTAAACAATTGAAAAAGACCAATCCTGAGATAACGATGCAATTTCCACCACTACCTTCATAGGCGTGAGCAGGGTTCCCCTTCAGGGGGGTTGAAGGTGGGTGAAGGTTCATCGCAGCGCCCTCTCTTCGCTATTAAGTTAATCTATGGAGCAAACTTTGCGCCCCCCCCCCTAAGCCTACGCCTATGCCTTTTCTTCAAAACCTGAAGCATCAGTCCCTATCACGATGGTTGTTTCTAAATTTGCCAAATGGTCTTCCAAAATGCAGTTTAAGTATCTATTGGGAAAATGTTTGCAATTCTTGGGAAATATATAGTCAAATTCTATTCTAATTGTTTGTGCAGATCTCTTTAGGATAAGTACTTCACAGACCTGCACTTGTAATGTTTCCAATAGTTTCTGTGCGAAAATGATTTGTGGGCACCGTAATCTTCACCACTGATGGTTAAAAAATACCGTCGGTTGATTAATAAAAATATACAGCGACCTCCTCAGTGCTGATGCATATATCTTTAGGAAAGGTCGTACCGTTAGGATGTGAAACCGTGTAAGAAGAGAAGGCAAGCGCGCTTCTTTGTATAAAATATTATTTGCGACAAATTTAGGAAGTCCAAGACATAAACGTAATGATTCGCGTTCTAGAAGGACCAGTGGTCGAAGTTTGTAGGCAGGTTCACCACAGAACAAGACTCAGCCGAACTCTGATATTGGGCGAATATACAGGCAATACATCATAATGAGCACATCACGATGTAAACCTGAACGCTTGCTGCTGATTCTACGAAGCATCCCTACTGCACGTGCTCCTTCAGCTGCCATATTTTCTATATGCGGACTCCAATTATGTTTTTCGGTATAAGTGACCCCTAAATGTCTAACCGATTCTACCTGCGGAATAACGTCTTGCCGATAAAGCAATGAAATTTGAACAGGAACACTTAGAGGGAAAACTTCTATTGGCTTTTTCTGATATTCGGCGATAAATTAATATCTTTCAACCATGTTTCCAGTGTATTCATATACGCCTGTAGTATTTGATCCAGCATATGTATATCTACAGCTGTAGCAAAGAATGCGATGTCGTCGGCATATACATACACCTGCACGCCCTTTTATATAGGAATTGTACATACTAAAATATTAAATAGTAATGGTGACAACACTTTTCTTTGGGAGACATCTAGTTTGCTTATGCCTTAAAGAAGACAAAGCAGATTGTGAGCAATAAAATTCTCTGCCGTTTAAAAAGGAATATACCCATGTGACGAAGTAATGTGGTAAGCCTACGTTCTTAAGCGAAATTATTAGTTTGACATGTTCCACGCTGTCGTAAGCTTTTGTAATATCCAGGTTTACTAAAGCGGTAAATTGCTTATCACGAGCAAGTTATATTCCACTTTCAAAGTCGACATGGGCACACCAAATGGAGCATCCACGCCTGAATCCCATTCGGCATGAGCTCAAGATCATTTTTTCATTCAATCAATTATCTATCCGACTGTGTAACATCCTCTCGATTAGTTTTGCCAGATTAGATGTGAGCGATATAGGCCCTATGTTATCTAACGTAAACCCAGCGCCTTGCTTTTTTAATAAATGAATTATTTTCGCAATTCTCCAATCAGGTGGAATCCATGAATTTCTAATAGAATGGTTAATGACTGCCAGTAGTTCTAGGGGTAGAACCTTATGGATAATTTTTTTCATCGATGTAGTGATGCCATCAGGACCTGGCGCAGAATGGGGCAAAGTCTTTACTACTTGTGCTAATTCCGAAGCGGTTCTCTCTTCAAAGTGGTCACTTTTCTCAGGATACCGTGAGTAATATGAGTAGGGAGGCGTGAAACAACTTTGAAGTCCTTCAGCAATATTTTCAAGAAAACTAGACAATTCACTTGGCATTAAAACCACCGATTCAATGTTTATGGGTGAAGGTATGACCTTTTTGGTTCTAAGGAAGATCCTGTTCACCTTCAATCAAGCTCACACCCACTGTGGGGAATTGGCCAAGGATTGAGTGGTTTTGTAGCGTTAGCTACATATGCCTAGCCGGAGCCGATTTCGCGTGGATCCTCATCAGCCGTGCTGTGGATGCGCGAGGATCAGTGGTGTCACACAGCTGGCTCACTGGAGCCGGCATCTCACGCGCTCTCCGCCACCGCCACGCGCGACTCGCCGCTGCTGGTCTGCGCGTTCGGGAGGAGTGGCGTCGTAGCCGCGGCAGACACACTGGCGCCGGAGCGCGCGCAGACTGCCGCGCGCGACTCGCCGCCGCCGGTCTGCGCTCTCCACAGTGACGTCGTAGCCTTCGCAGACGTATTGGCGCCAGCGCGCGCGCAGCTATTCGCCTTCGCTGTGCAGTCGCCATCTGACACTGCGCTGGAGCCGCTTGATAGCGCCTCTGACTGGCGTTTGCAGGTGGGTAACGCCATGGAGAAGGAGAGCGCAAATGCTGCTCAACGGCGCAGAAGAGCCGAGAAGCTTATCTCATCGGATCCTGAAGTAGTTGTCTGGCAATTAGCGGTTCAGCGTACGAAGAATGAACAGAAGAAGGCTAATAATCCTAGACAATCTGGAAAGCTAAGAATAATCAGCTGAACATTTGCTAACGTTACGTATATAATGGCATAGCCGAGCTAAGCCACTGTAAATTTTATAAAATGTTATATTATTTTAGAATTTAGAAGGCAGGTTACAGAATAGAAATATTACAAATATGTTAGGAAATTTTGGCGCTCGATCAAATATGTAAAAAAAGAGTAATAATAAAATGAAATAAATTACACATCATCTGCCCCAGAGGGCAACCATGGTGGGATGCGAAAGCATCGGGGGGGGGGGGGGTGCGCATCGAATTTCCGTTTTTCTTTGTGACTTATGAGACGGTGGTTGTCGAGGCGTTTGAATTACCGCTTGCCGACGCTGACGTTTACGTTCGGCTTCCCGAGCCTTCCTCTGCTCCGCGGCGGGGGCGCTGCCGCTGCAACAAGCGCCGACGTTGACGTTGTTCATGGCGTTTCGCACACCGTCATCCAGAGAGGGAATGACGGAAGCACAGCGAACGCCCGCTTTCGCAGGTCGCAGCTTCGAGATTCGCTTGCCGACGTTGCCGTTTACGTTCAGCTTCGCGAGTGTCCATAGCGCCGTGGAGAAGGAGAGTGCAACGGGAGCGAGCGAGCGCCACATTATATACGAGCGCACAGATGTGGCGGAGAGAAACGGGAAAGGAGAAGCGAAGAGGAGGCAGCGCTCACGCCACCTCCTCGCTCTCACTCGAGGAGTGGGGAAAGAGTTGGCACTTGCGCAGTATGGGTGCAGATGCCGCGGAACGGACGCTGCCCCGAGCACAAGATGCTTTCGCATCTGATAAATCAATACCCTATTTTTTGTATATACATGTGTCGACACAGGAGGGTAATAATATAAAAAGGGTTTTCCTCTTGTCCGGACGACGACGTCGACGATAATGATGATAATGACATCATCTACGAGAGTTCGTTTTCTTCTACTACAACTCACTAGACAAGCGATCGAAAATCCCAGGAACACAGTGCATCGCTGGAGCCAATGTTTCGACAAACAGCCTTGTCCTTTTCAAGCGGTCTCGTCTCTTTCAGCCTTGAAGAAGAAAAGACCACTTGTCAGAACATTGACTCCAGCGACACGCCGTGCTCCAAGGGTCATCGCTTCATCGCTTCAGCTTCCATTTTCCCCTGCACTTCTACCTTACTTAAAACTCGCTAGACAAAATATACTCGAGATAGTGGAAAGCCCTAGAAATTATGGTAATTTATATAATTCTTAGCTTATCTTCAGTATTAATAATGTAAATCACGGGATTCGTGCAAAGATAAAGGCAAACAAAGAACTGGATTAAACATTGAGCAAAGTGACGCGTAAGAAGTACTGTGACTCGTTCAGTGCTTGAGAAAAGCTACCCCAGGCTTCAATGGTCCCTTCGGCCCCGAACACATGCACTGCGACAGTGCGAAGCGGGGCGTTGCAGGGCTTCAAACGCCCCCAACTACTCGAAAATTCTCAATTTTACATGTGTACGTATACACGAACACATACAAACACACACACGAACATGCATAAAGTGCAAATACCTCTCCGCCCCACCCCCCCCCCAAAAAAAAAAAAGCTTTACTGGCTACGCCCCTGACTGCGACTGCAGCACTTCCCAGTTACCTTCTTTGCGTTATTGTGCGCTTTGTTTTTCCGCTGAAAACGACTCGTATCCACTACATAGGATACATCATTTTTAAGATCTACGTCTGTGCAAATATATGGCATAATGTAGCCGCTCTGAGTCGTGTGGCAAGAAATTGTGTCGCGTTGTTCGTCTGCCGTTTTCACAGCGAAGCTCTTCTAGCTTGGCGTAAAGTGTGTGGAGTGTGTGACCGTGCCCGAAAACTATCATCATCGTAGACGGGTATGTGCCACAGAATTTGCACAACACACACTACTCCCCGCTACGGCGTGGCGTGTAATAATCCTGAGAAAGAGTATGGAGAAAGAGAAAACCATCATCATCATAAACGGGTATGTGCCACAGAATTTGGGCAATACCCACTACTCACCGCTAACGCGTGGCTTGTAATAATCCTGAGAACGAGTACGAAGACAGAAAAACTATCGTAATCATGAACGGGCATGTGCCACAGAATTTGGGCAATACCCACTACTAACCCCTACGGTGTGGCGTGTAATAATACTGAGAACGAGTACGGGGAAAGAGAAAACCATCATCACCATAAACGGGTATGTGCCACACAATTTGGGCAATACCCACTACTCACCGCTAACGCGTGGCCTGTAATAATCCTGAGAACGAGTACGGAGAGAGAGAAAACCATCACCATCATAAACGGGCATGTGCCACACAATTTGGGCAATACCCACTACTCACCGCTAACGCGTGGCCCGTAATAATCCTGAGAACGAGTACAGAGAGAGAAAAACTATCATCGTCATGAACGGGTATGTGCCACAGAATTTGGGAAATACCCACTACTCACCGCTACGGCGTGGCCTGTAATAATCCCGAGAACGAGTACAGAAAGAGAGAAAACTATCATCATCATGAACGGGCATGTGCCACACAATTTGGGCCATACCCACTACTCACCGCTACGGCGCGGCGTGTAATAATACTGAGAACGAATACAGAAAGAGAGAAAACTATCATCATCATGAACGGGCATGTGCCACAGAATTTCGGCAATACCCACTACTCACCGCTACGGTGTGGCGTGTAATAATACTGAGAACGAGTACGGAGAAAGAGAAAACCATCATCATCATAAACTGGTATGTGCGAGAGAAGTTGGGCAATACTCACTACTCACCGCTAACGCGTGGCCTGTAATAATCCTGAGAACGAGTACAGATAGAGAAAAACTATCATAATCATGAACGGGTATGTGCCACAGAATTCCGGCAATACCCACTACTCACCGCTACGGTGTGGCGTGTAATAATACTGAGAACGAGTACAGAGAAAGAGAAAACCATCATCATCATAAACGGGTATGTGACACAGAATTTGGGCAATACCCACTACTCACCGCTAAGGCGTGGCCTGTAATAATCCTGAGAACGAGTACAGACAGAGAAAAACTATCATCATAAACGGGTATGTGCCACACAATTTGGCCAATACCCACTACTCACCGCTACGGCGTGGCCTGTAATAATCCCGAGAACGAGTACAGAAAGAGAGAAAACTATCATCATCATGAACGGGCATGTGCCACACAATTTGGGCCATACCCACTACTCACCGCTACGGCGCGGCGTGTAATAATACTGAGAACGAGTACAGAAAGAGAGAAAACTATCATCATCATGAACGGGCATGTGCCACATAATTTGGCCAATACCCACTACTCACCGCTACGGCGTGGCGTGTAATAATCCTGAGAAAGAGTATGGAGAAAGAGAAAACCATCATCATAATAAACGGGTATGTGCCACAGAATTTGGGCAATACCCACTACTCACCGCTAACGCGTGGCTTGTAATAATCCTGAGAACGAGTACGGAGAAAGAGAAAACCATCATCATCATAAATGGGTATGTGCCACACAATTTGGGCAATATCCACTACTCACCGCTAAGGCGTGGCGTGTAATAATACTGAGAACGAGTACAGAGAGAGAAAACTATCATCATCATGAGCGGGCGTGTGCCACACAATTTCGGCCATACCCACTACTCACCGCTACGGCGTGGCATGTAATAATACTGAGAACGAGTACAGAAAGAGAGAAAACTATCATCATCATGAACGGGCATGTGCCACACAAATTGGGCAATACCCACTACTCACCGCTACGGCGTGGCATGTAATAATACTGAGAACGAGTACAGAGAGAGAAAAACTATCATAATCATGAACGGGTATGTGCCACAGAATTTGGGCAATACCCACTACTCACCGCTACGGTGTGGCGTGTAATAATACTGAGAACGAGTACGCGCGTGGGCGTACTGAGAAGTGCGCGCGTGCGATTTGCCGCTTGTGCGCGTCCCAGATAATTACTTTTGCGGCAATAGTGTGCGCAAAGGTGCCGCACTTTAAAATAGTGGACATGTGTGCGATGTCGCAGGTGTATGGGACGACAATGTCACCATACGCGCCAAGTGTTTGCCACAGACACGCGTCAACAAGCTTTCCTACGAAGTGGAGCTCATCGTAAGTACACCGCTTTCTTTAAAACGTCCCGATCACTAAAGGCTCTGATATAGACCTTATGCAAAATCTGCTGCCATCTAGCGGCCGCAGTGCGCAATTCCGCCATGTCGAAGGCTAAGCGCGCTCCGCATGTGCACACACGGAGCGTACTTATCGACGTGTGGCGGCTGATAGGAACGGCAATGCCGACATATTTTCGTGTGCCGTGTTGCTGAGATTGAGGAAAATGGGATTCTGAAAAAAAGGTTAGCAGGAAACTAGCCTACATCTGTTGTTAGATTTCCTTGAGGCCGACGGGAAGCGGCAGATCGTTCCGTTTCTCCGGCTACTGCTTACGATTAACGTCGTGTTTACGTTCGCCGTTCTTAATAGATGCGGTATGTGACAGCATCGGCACTCATCGGAGAACACTCTTTCGTGTCATGCCGGAACGAGACAGTTTTCGCGCCGTGTACTTTTGCAGGCACAGACCAACCGACTTCGTGTACAAGCTCCAAAGCTGCATCGCGGCTACTCGCGCATGCCTGCGCTGCTGTTGACAGCATTACTTTGTTTATTCTATTGCGATAACAATTACATGTTAGACGGGTAGCTAGTGCGCGATTCTCAGCATCGATTCTCATCGAACGATCCGATTGTGCTGGAACGTGTTGTTTGTAGTTTGTTTTCGATTGTGTAGTTTAAAAAGGTAGCGTCTGGCGGGGTGCTTTCCGCGCGTATTGCTTCACTATGCGTATTTTTCAAGCATTTCACGTGCTATCACTGCCGAATTCAGAGGGGCGGCCCGGATGGCCTGACACCTCGTCCCCCTACTTTCCTTTTTTTATTTATACCCCAAGAAGAGCACATGTCAGCAAGGGCGTAGCCAGAAATTTTTTTCGGGGGGGGGGGGGGGGGGGGGGGTTCAACCATACTTTATGTATGTTCGTGCATGCGTTTGTATGTGCGCGTGTATATATACGCAAGCAAAAGTAAAAAATTTCGGGGGGGGGGGAGGGTTGACCCCCCCCCCCCCCCTGGCTACGCCCCTGCATGTCAGGTTCTCCCAGCTGACGCTGATCGCCCTTTGGAAAAAAATCCTGTATCCACCCCTGTGTGCTATGAAATATTAACAGATGCTTTTGTGTGGCACTTTTCGTATGAAACTGAAAAAAAAATGCTTTTACTTACAATAAAGTTTCGCATCCATCCATCCATCCATTCCTGCAGATGTGTTACATTCGACCATCGGTGCGCTACCGTTGGTTACGCGCTGAAGTGGTTTCGCAAGCGTTCAGTCGGCGACGCAAAACTGCCTTGCTGCAACGGGTTGAAATTGCAAGGCGCGAGTAGGCCCCGAAAGCGACGATGTGAACGCGAATACTCTTGGCGGATCGTATTATCTATGAGTACATGTCGGAAGGCTATTTAATAAAATGCTAGCTAATCGGCGCCTACTTCTTGGATTAACTAACGCGTTTCATGTTCACTTTTCACGTGCGTGAGAAGCGGTCATTTCTTGCATGTTAATCGTGCGGTAGCTCTAGGCAAAGCATACATCAGTGACTACATTGTTTCAAAAACAACAAACAGGATAACGTTTTTTTATTAAGATGCACAATGCATTAGGTCGACGTAGCTGTCAATTTTGAAATACACTTTGCAATGGGTCAACAGCACTTGCTTACCGTCATCGCTGGGCTCAGCCGCGTCGCGCGCTAATGCCTGCTCCCAAAAATCCTACACCACACGCATGATATTCCGATAGCTATATAACAACGCTTCATTCGCTACACAGAAAACGGACAAAATTTATAACCAAGCGCAAAGCTTCAGTCTCAGCGACGACCGGCTTACATCGGTGACAAACATGTACCTTCTTCTCGTTGCGAGGCAGTTCTTCACACGTAATAATTGCCAACGTAAAAACTAGGAAATTTTGCCGGTAACGTGTACAGGCTTGTCTGACATTTTTATGCCCCGATTGCCGACTATCAACGCAGATACAAGCAAGAAGTTAGAGCAGCGATAGCAATACGATTCGGACACAAGCCTCCAACATGGCGCCGAATCGGTAGTTTCGTCGAACCTCCGACAGATGGCAGCAATTTTGCATAAGGACAACATGAAACAAGGAAGTTTATTTTTTTTCTTTCTTTTTTTTCGCCTTCGAGCCTGGTGGCAGACATGTCACCGCCCCGTTATAAAGGGGACGCTCATAGCATCCATCCATCCGAAAAAGCGCTAGAAGGTAGCAACATTGGATTTAATTTGTCACACAAACAGGTCGGAGCGATGGTTGAGCAGAAGATTCCAGGTCTATTTTATGCTGATGATATTGTCTTATTTGCGGACAGTCAAGATGATATACAGCGACTGGCAGATATATGCGGAAGGGAGTGTGAGGCTCTAGGACTAGGATTTAGTGCAACAAAATGTGGATTGATGATATTCAATGATCACGGAGACCATACGGTCTTAATACAGGGCCAAAAAATACCGAGGGTAAGCGAGTACAAGTACCTCGGAGTATGGGTAAATGAGGGGGATAGATATATGGAGGTACAAGAGAAAGCATCGGTAGCAAAGGGAAAGAGGAATGCTGCAATTATGAAGCACAGAGCTTTATGGGGATACAATAGGTACGAGGTGCTTCGAGGGCTGTGGAAGGGTGTGATGGTTCTGGGGCTTACATTGGGGAACTCAGTGGTGTGCATGAAGTCAGAGGTGCAATCAGGAATGGATGTAAATCAAAGGACGGTGGGCCGCCTCGCCTTGGGCGATCACGGGAAGACGACAAATGAGGCGGTGAAGGGTGATATGGGATGGACAGGCTTTGAAGTGAGGGAAGCGCAGAGCAAAATGAGATTCGAAGAGAGGCTGAGGAAAATGAAGGAGAGTAGATGGGCAGAGAAGGTTTTCAGGTATTTGTATAGAAAAAGCGTTGACACGCAGTGGAGAAAAAGAACTAGGAGGCTCACCAGTAAATATACGGCTGGCAGTGCGGGCGATATGGCAACAAGGAGCATTAAGCGGAAGGTCAGAGAGGCGGAGAAGACTTATTGGATGACAGCGATGGAAAAGAAGCCGGCTCTGGGTAACTACCGAAAGGGAAAAAACGAAATAAGGAGGGAAAGGTTTTATGATAATTCAAGGGGAAGCGCTTTACTGTTTGAAGCAAGGGCGGGCTGCCTGAGAACGCGTAGTTATAAAGCGAGATTCAGTAACGAAGAAGAACTATGTACATGCTGCGGGGGAACTAAGGAAACGATGGAACATGTACTGATTGAATGTGGCGATATTCACCCAGGTATACGTGTGGGCACGAGTCTACATGAAGCCTTGGGTTTTAGGGACAACAATGGAAAGCTGAACACGCCCGCGATAGAAATAAGTAAGAGACGGTTAGAGTATTGGTGGCAGAAAAGTAGAGATAAAGTACAAAAATAAATAATTGGGGGAAAAAAAGGTTATTCTGCCTTAAGAGGCAGAGAGATGGACTGTGAATTTATATGTTTTGTTATAATAACATAGATTTAATCAATGTAGATAAGGCATTAGGACAACATGAAACAAGGAAGTTTTTTTTCTTTTTTTTTTCTTTTTTTATCCTTCGAGCCTGGTGGCAGACATGTCACCGCCCCGTTATAAAGGGGACGCTCATAGCATCCATCCATCCGTCTATACTCCAGCGTAACGTCGACGAGCGAGCGCGCGCGTCACGGCGACGTTACGTCAGCAAAAAGCAGCCCTCTATAGTCCGACGTCGGCTGACCGCCGACGCGGCTGACGGCTGCTGGCGCGCTCGGGCGTCGCGCGGCGCAGAATAGATCCTGCTGCATTTCGCGCCAGACGCGCCAGACTCGCATGTATAGGAGCCTGCTTCGCGGGCTGTTTCGTCGGTTCCTGACAGGTGGCGCGGGCGTTCTTCGCTTTACTGCGCATGCGCTCCTCTAGATGTGATCGCACCGGCGCGTTGGAGCCGGCTCGACTGTAGCGGAGACTGATGGCGTAGCGTCGCCAGCTCGGCGTGTCGAAACGCAACGTCCTCGCGGGCGCTCGCGTCGGACGTCGGAGTATAACAGAGCCTTAATGCCTGCATGCGTTGACGCATGAACCAACGTTTTTTTCTCGACACAGTAGCTTCGTTTACGTGGCATGTTTTTATAAAGTAGATTTTGAGGGAGCGCTGTCGCACCGGCGCATGGATTTCACGGGTGCGGCCGCGCGAAGGGTCAGCGTTGGTAAAAATTTGAAACCAGCACGATATACTTGTGAAAAAATATCTCGGCAGCTTGCGCTAGTGGCGCGGAACTGAGTCACTGCGGAGCTGGTGGTCATCTTGCTTGTCATAGCAACTTGGCTACGTATTTGCTGGATGTGTTCAGATAAGAAAGTCGGTGCATGTCCGTCGACCAGGCCCGTAGCCAGGAATTTTTTTTTTTTTTTGGGGGGGGGGGGGGGGGCACTTGCTGAAAACCTTGACTATTTGAGAAAAACGCCTATTTTCATTATTTATTTTTGGTAAAACACCATGTATCATAAAAATTTCGAGAAGGGGGGGGGGGGGGGGGCTCGGGGTCCCCGAGCCCCTCCTGGCTACGGGCCTGCCGTCGAACCTCTGTAATTTTGCTGAAAAGAAATATATTGTGTTGTCTATAAACGAAGGCAGGCGTTCTTTTATTATTCCGACCTTTCTTAAGCGAATTGAGCTGTTTCTTGCTTATGTTATTTTTTTTATTTTTTTTTATTTTTTTAGGGAAAAAAACACGGTAATCGTTCTAACGCTGCCGTAAACAAAGCGCGATTGCTTACCTTCTACGTCGTACAGCCACAATCCACCGCCGCCGTCGCTATCGCTGATGAAATAGCACCGGAAACCTGTAGAAGTGCGTTCCTGGCGATTTGTTTCCGTGTGTTTGAGCAGCCGACAACGCAGCAGTTATTTTCAGGGTGTCGGAACGAAATGTTTTTCGTTTCGGTTTTAGTTTCGTTCCACCGCAAAAAGTTCCGTTCCGTTTCTGTTCCGGAACGAAAAAAAAAAAAACGTTCCGTAACGGTTCGTAACGGTTTCTTTTTTTGTATAAAAAAGTATGAAAAAGGTAACGCAATCATAAAAAACATTGGAATCGTGATGTAGCTTCTTGCCCTCCTCTTAAAAAAGTGGGACAAGGGTAAAAGACGTTCTTCAGAGGAGCGGAAGTAACTCTGTACCACGTATTCCTACCAACTAGCCCAAACCAGTATTCATTTCAAAGTCATGATTTTTATTTTCTCACAAGACAAATACGAATTTTTTTAGTTGGCTTAATGCTTTGTGTCAAGGGAGTGAGCACGATATCAGAAGCAGCACGTCATTTAGTGTACTCTCTGATGTGCGAGACCGCTGTTCTGATAAAATGATTGCCATGCCTGCGCGGAACACGCAGCACAGTCACAGCTAAAGCTAGAAGAGCGGACTTTGTAGAGCCCGTTGTAGAGTCTCTTGGGGCAACTAATACAAGTAAACATGCAAGGTACCCACTATGCCATAAATTGTCGCAATTTTTTTGAAGTACCGAAGTTCCCACTATGCCATTTTTCGTCATTCTTCGGAGAATCGCAGTACCCGCTACACATCTGTAAGGCATAATTTGCACTTTGTGCTGTGGCTGATAATGAAGAATGATGGCTGAGCACTTTGCAGTGGGTGGGAAGGAGTGTTGCGGAATGGGCGCCTCCATTCCATTCCAATTCCAATCCGGGGAATAAGAATTTGCCGCAATTCCATTCCTTTCAATTCCTCGGAATGAAAAAAACAGCCCATTCGCACTCTTGGAATGGCCTGGCAGTTCGATTCCATTGCTGTAATTCCTCAACGTAGGAAAGGCATCTTGATAGTTTTATCGAGTTAAGAATGAACGCCCCATAAAGCTGACGTCATCAGATGCATTAAGAACTGCAAAAGTACGCAAAATACTTTACCAGGGTCGAGGGATAGTAGCTTGGTGACATATCTCGTGCAGTACAACCACCCTACTAGTTGCCATAGGGGCAGTTCTCCCGCTACCTATTATTTGCGTGGTCAACATGTTTGAACGAATGGTGGTGTTTGGATATTGTTTAAGCTTAAATCTGTTAATGTTAAAGTGACGAAATAGCGTATTTTTATGCTGACAAAAGCGCATTTGCATCGAATACGGAACACTGGGTTGCACTGCTCGTCAGCACTCACGCTTGTCAAGCGCCCCTCGCAAGCATGGATGGGGTGATGAGAACTTTCTGTGTTCGCCTGTGCGCAGGTATGCAATGTCTTCCTTGTCGTAAAGGTTATTTACGTGTGTCAGGTACTAAACTGCTCGTGAGATAAAGATCAGGTTGTGCATAGAGTATTCGCCACTTTCGTGTGGGGGTATCAATGGGAACCAACGCGCAGGGGTAATTTGTTTCTCCCTTCGGTATCTGCTGGGATAATGCATTCGTTTGTACACTAACTTATGCCTCTGTTTGTAGTAGGCGCGTTACTTATAAATGTACCGTGTTTGTAATCAGCCAAGCCATTTTAAGAATACTGCTTTAGTGTTAATTTGAGAGGTTCTGACTTACTAACGTTTGAAGTTTGAAAAACAGCACATAGACAAAAACGTCCTCTATTTGCGGAAAAAGACGTAATTCCATTCCCATTACTTTCCGTGCAAAAAGCGCTTAATTCCATTTCCATTCCATTCCTCCAAGCATTGTCCCCATTCCGTTCCGGGGTCGCGAAAATGTGGAATGATTCCGGAGTCATTCCAATTCAGGAGTGGCAACTCCGCAACACTGGTGGGAAGCTCTAAACCACACAATCTTTGCGCTATTAGCATTGTGTGATGACTGGTTGTTATTTTACTCTTCTGCAACGCTATATGACGCCTGTGTAGAGTATTTTTGCGACGGAGTTATAAGCAGCAGTGTGACACTGTGGTGGAAGATGCGACTGCCACGCAGAGGGCGCGGATCCTAGAAATTTGTTTCTCATTTAATTTTTTTTATATCACGCGATAGCGGTCAGGTTCACCGGCGGCGGCGGACAACTATGGCGCCAAAATCGGCTGTTGTGATCTAATAACAGCTTTCGCTGCAACAAACTTCAGCGCCGACAATGCCCTCTCCTCTTTCGCCTGCATGACAGGCGCGCAAAAGTTCACTTGCGTTAATATAAACATTTCTGGTTGCCACTGTTTTCGTTTTTCGCACAATTTCAACATAGCTTTGCTCTGGAATTCCCGTATGAGGTACGCGCTAATACTATACCCTGAGATATGCTTACATTGCATGAGCTCAGTTGTTCCGGATTGCGAAATTTTCTCGTGAACCGAAAAACTATTGAAAAAATTTCGGTTTCACTCCGGAACGAAATAATAAATAAAGTTTCGGTTACGTTTTTGTTCCGGTCAAAAATATCGTTTTTTTCGTTTTCGGTTTTCGTTCCGTTCCGACACTGGTTATTTTAACACGAAAGTGTTTTATGCCGGGGTCCACCACGGCTCCACTGACGTATTTCCGTCACGGATATGATGTAAAATATAAAGACTAGTGGGCAAAGAAAAAAACCAGAAGAAAAAGTTCCGCCACCGGTAGTCGAACTTACGACCCATAGCTCCGCAACGCGGGGAGCGAAACGATTCGGCCACAGACGGCATGTTCCTTGCCATGCTAACGGCGAGCTATTTATATACACCATTTACCTACGGCGGTCAGGGGCGCAGCCAGAAATATTTTTCGGGGGGAGGTTCAACCATACTTTATGTATGTTCGTGCGTGCGTTTGTATGTGTGCATGCCTATATACGCAAGCAAAACTGAAAAATTTCGGGGGGGGGGGGGGGGTTGAACCCCCCAACCCCCCCTCTTGGCTACGCCCCTGATGGCGGTTCTCGGATATCGGTGGCACCTGTTTTCGTTACCACTAGCGAGATGGCGCGAAGAGCTCGAATAGCGCGCTTTAAAAGTCGTCGCCCCACACGGATGACCGCGCGCCTCTACAGGGCTCACGCAAAAATAAGTTACAAATGTGACAGTTCGCTCTCATCCTGTGTATGTTCGTTCCGTGCGTCCTTTCTGCTTAAGAAGTTGAAATACCTCCAGCCACAAATTCTTGGAGGAAACCCGACGTTTCGAGACCGGCTTGGTCTCTTCTTCAGGGGTGACTGTGCTGATCAGGGGGGCTTCGTCGCAGCTTGTTTTTGGCTCCGCCTTTCTCTTTCCCTCACATTCCGGAGGCCGTGCACGTAGATCGGAGGCATTGTTCCGAGGGACCGGTTCACATTCGCAGGTGTGTTCTGGATGTGCCACGACTCGAGTAAGAGCCTCCTTCCCAGATTCCTTTCCGTTTCTATGATGGAAGCGCCCTCGAAGTCAATTTTGTGGTCGTGCTTCTCGCAATGCTCTGCAAGAGCACTGCGTTGCATTTCCATCTTTCTGACGTCGTTTTTGTGTTGGCGCATTCTTTCTGGGAAGCGGGAACTAGCGAACAGCTCGCCAGGGTTCTCGGAAAAGCTGGGGTCACGGTGGTTCACAAGCCGGCCTCAACGCTCGCTCGGATACTACCGCGGCCGAAAGATCGACCATCCCGGGAGCAACACCAGGGCGTGGTCTACAAAGTGTCATGTGCTGACTGTCCAGCGAGCTACATAGGCGAGAGTAAGTGCTTCCCGGAAAGAATGCGCCAACACAAAAACGACATCAGAAAGATGGAAATACAACGCAGTGCCCTTGCAGAGCATTGCGAGAAGCACGACCACAAAATTGACTTCGAGGGCGCTTCCATCATAGAAACGGAAAGGAATCTGGGAAGGAGGCTCTTACTCGAGTCGTGGCACATCCAGAACACACCTGCGAATGTGAACCGGTCCCTCGGAACAATGCCTCCGATCTACGTGCACGGCCTCCGGAATGTGAGGGAAAGGGAAAGGCGGAGCCAAAAACAAGCTGCGACGAAGCCCCCCTGATCAGCACAGTCACCCCTGAAGAAGAGACCAAGCCGGTCTGGAAACGTCGGGTTTCCTCCAAGAATTTGTGGCTGGAGGTATTTCAACTTCTTAATTCTTCCACCCAGCCAGACAGACTTCTGTCGAAATGTTTACATTTAAGTCTTTACGCACTGACTTTGGTCAAGAGGCGGCTCTTCTCGCAAAGCGTTACGTGAACGTAGCACGAGGCATCACGACCTATCGAACTCATCTCGACTTCTCGAAGACCTGCCTGGAGATGAACGCAATACCGCAAAGCCTTCAACTTAAACGCGTGGTGCACACGGCGGAGGGCAACAAGATCGTCGCACAAGCTGAACGACGCCTGCTCAAAGCCCGAATCCATGAGTGCCACAACGTGATCAAGAAGAAGGAATTAGACCTGTTCTTCCTTCGACGACAGCTACAACATCGACTGCCCAACATCTTTCCGTCGTTGGAAGAATTCGCGCGGGATGTGGCTGCAACAACAGCTCGGAAGCAACAAGCAGCTCACAAAGGCAAGCTTGCGACGCTTCAAGGGAAACGCCACCGCAGTCCGGTCAACGAAAATTTCGTCGTCAACTTGTCCTCCAGACAACTCTCCCCGACCGAGCACGACGTGCTGGCAAAGGGACACAATTTTAACACGACCACGACGTGTCCGCCACTACCAAAGATCATTGCGGCTGCCGAGGAAGGCATCAGGAGACTCGACAGTGGAATTCGAGAGAACATCCGTCTCAAGGCCATCGGTGTACTATCAAAAATAGGAAAACACCGTGAGCACAACCTGTCGAGAGAGGAGAGCAATGCGATCCGTGCGCTCTGAAAGGATGAAAAGATTGTCATCCTCCCGGCCGACAAAGGCGACGCGATGATCCTGCTTGATAGGGAGGCGTACGACGACAAAGTTCAGGATTTGCTCCAAAGCCCGGCCTATGAAAAGCTGACGAAAGACCCCACACCAAGAGTCCAAAGGGAACTAAACAAGCTTCTGGCGGATATCTTCAAAGGACACCAAGAGGCAAGAGCCATCTATCTCCAGCTCATCTGCAGGAACGGCTCTGCACCAGGATTTTACGGGCTTCCAAAGATCCATAAGCCCACCATCCCGCTCCGTCCGATCGTGGATTTTACATCTTCTCCCACTCCGTGCGCTGTCCCAATATCTCCACCGGACTCTGGCACCGCTCGTGGGAAAAACGCCAACCCACATACGCAACGCCAGCCACTTCGTGGAGCGCATGAAGGAAGTGAACGTGAGCAGTGATGAGTGCCTCGTCTCGTTCGACGTCGTGTCCCTGTTCACCAGCGTGCCCATAACACTAGCGGTGTCTTGCGCACGGGCAGCTTTGAATGACGACGAACTCCTGAGTGAAAGAACCTGCCTGAGCACCGATGAGCTGTGCCGCCTACTGGAGTACTGCCTCAAGGGAACATACTTTAGTGTCAACGGGGACTTCTACAGACAGGCCAACGGGACCGCGATGGGAGCAGCCGTCTCCGTTACAGCTGCGAACCTCGCAATGGAGCACGTAGAAGAGGCGGCACTGCGTTCCTTTATTGAAAGGCCGAAAGTATTTGTGAGGTATGTGGACGACTGCTTCTGCATCATAAAGAGAACAGCGGTAGACAGCTTCCTCGAACATCTTAACTCCGTCGACCAAGCAATCCTGTTTACGGTGGAAAGAGAACAAGACGGAGCGCTACCGTTCCTCGATGTTTTAGTACGACGACAAGGCGAACGCATGACCTTCTCGGTGTACAGAAAACCAACGCACACCGGCAGGTATTTGCATTTCACCTCGAGTCACCCCACTGCCCACAAAGCTTCCGTGGTGTCGGCACTCTTTTCACGAGCAAGAGCCATTTGCACATCAGAAGGAGAGAGAAAGAGAGAAGAAGAGAGGGTCGTGGCCGAGTTAAGAAAGAACGGATACACGACAGCTTTCATCCGCCGTGTGGCACGCCGCATGCCGAGAGATCAGCTTCCCCACCGCGGAGACGCATCTGCGAACGACACACGTGACCCTCCTACCACGCTGGCCACCCCACCGGATACAATGGTATCGAAGAAACCAGCCCAACGAGTCGTCATCCCGTATGTTCCGGGAACTAGCGAACAGCTCGCCAGGGTTCTCGGAAAAGCTGGGGTCACGGTGGTTCACAAGCCGGCCTCAACGCTCGCTCGCTTACTACCGCGGCCGAAAGATCGACCATCCCGGGAGCAACACCAGGGCGTGGTCTACAAAGTGTCATGTGCTGACTGTCCAGCGAGCTACATAGGCGAGAGTAAGTGCTTCCCGGAAAGAATGCGCCAACACAAAAACGACGTCAGAAAGATGGAAATACAACGCAGTGCCCTTGCAGAGCATTGCGAGAAGCACGACCACAAAATTGACTTCGAGGGCGCTTCCATCATAGAAACGGAAAGGAATCTGGGAAGGAGGCTCTTACTCGAGTCGTGGCACATCCAGAACACACCTGCGAATGTGAACCGGT
This sequence comes from Rhipicephalus sanguineus, assembly GCF_013339695.2. Lineage (NCBI taxonomy): Eukaryota > Metazoa > Arthropoda > Arachnida > Ixodida > Ixodidae > Rhipicephalus > Rhipicephalus sanguineus. The sequence goes on along the minus strand of NC_051186.1, from coordinate 130,286,311 downwards.
CCCTCGGAACAATGCCTCCGATCTACGTGCACGGCCTCCGGAATGTGAGGGAAAGAGAAAGGCGGAGCCAAAAACAAGCTGCGACGAAGCCCCCCTGATCAGCACAGTCACCCCTGAAGAAGAGACCAAGCCGGTCTCGAAACGTCGGGTTTCCTCCAAGTTTTGTGGCTGGAGGTATTTCAACTTCTTAATTCTTCCACCCAGCCAGACAGACTTCTGTCGAAATGTTTACATTTAAGTCCTTTCTGCTTGAGCAGCGCGTTGGAAGTTTCGAGCTGCTTGCCGTTCTTCGCGTGACAACACAATTTGTTGCTATAGCATTCATTCCTTCGCCCTTGGGGCGAAAGAATGCACAACAAACGCTCAGCTACGTCAGTGAAGACACGTTTCACTTTCGTGTTATACCGATTGCTATGACAGAGGGATCAGCCATGTTTTTTCGACATCGCTGAGGCCCGACAGAGTCGTTAAATCACGATGAAAACACATCCATCCGCGCACTGGCGTAGACGCTCGCGGGAACACTGCTCGCCCGGACCCATCAGCGCTTCCGAGCCGTGGCAGCAGATGGCGTCGTCGGCGCTTTGCGCATCGCCTATAAAGAAAGAGAAAGAGGAATAATATTGCCGAAAAAAAAAAAACTCTTCACGAGGAGGGACTCGAACCCGCGTAACCTCGATCCGAAGGCGAGTGTCCTAACCATTCGACAATTTTTTTTCTTTTTTTCGGATAGTTCTCAATTTCTTGTCACAAACACATATATTCAATGCACAAAATACAAATAACACGCACAACAATGATGGTGCTATTTACAAAGATCAATCTGTCGAAAATTCAACACCGCTTCAATGAAACCAAGTCATCTAACACAGACAACCATATTGGTGGTTCTTCCTGAACTCGATACGTTTCTCATAAATATATTGCATATTCCATGAAATACCCTCTGGCGGAACGAGCTTCTAGAGCAGCATTTTGCACCGCCATTCTCGTTTTCCATATGCTGTGCATGCATACCAGCATAACCATGTCATAGGAGAAACCTGTTGTATCTGCGGGAAGGAAGCGACTACCATAGGGAGTAACCGTAGGGAGTAGGGAGTAACCATAGGGAGTAACTTTGAAGTTCGTTGAACCACTCGACTCTCCAGGCACGCTAACAGTGCATAGCATAGCCTTGTATAGTATAGTGTAGCAAGAGGGTGGGAAAGGGAAGTGATCGTAAGGAGGAGAGATGTGATGGTGAGGAGGAGGGGAAGGCGGAGGCCAGAGAGTAAAGCGTAGCACAGAAAGAATAAGAAATAGAGAGAAAAAAATGTAGAAAGAAAAATAACGAGAGACAGAGAGAGCATCAACGAGAGAGAGACAAAGAAATAGACAGAGAGAAAAAATATAGAAAGAAACAGGAAGCAAGCATCGCGTCGTCTAGCGACCAGATACCGCACCATCTGGCCCAGCCACGCATGCGCAGTAGCCAAGCCACGCCCACCGACGGAGACATCGCGCGCAACCTCCGCTCTAATGTGCATAGCCGGCTGCGTACTCCCGAGGAGAAAGCCGCGCACCTCGAAGCTAGACGTGTCGGTCGACGGGCCCGTCCCGTGCCTTAATGCGAAGTTCCCGCAATTTTTTAAAGGGGCCACGACACCCAGTCTTCGATCATAATCTGTGTTATGTGGTTTAATCCTAGTGCGTTCATAAACAAGCTGGCGAACGTTTAGCGCATTTGGTCGAGCACTTAATTGATGATTGCACATTTTAATAAACACGCGAGCGGCCATTGAGTCGGACAACGCTGATGTTGCACACACACCCTGCGGCTCTCCGGCTTCGCCTGTGTACTGCGTCGTCGCTTACGACAACGTTAGCCTGTTTTCTCCTGAAATGCATGAGTTAACCGATCCCCTAAATGTGATCCGCTCTAGCAAATACATCCCTGCGTAGTTCATCAATGTATTTCGCTTGTACGTACTTTTTCTATGAGTTAGTCTGGATATATAATAACCATGCCATGCTGCCTGGCCTGCAACGTGCAAACTTCTAGGGCGCGTTTCTTCTAGTCGGTTGCCAGTGTTCTCTGAGGCAGGGCATTTCGAGTGACGCACATTTTATTTATTAGCACTCGTACGCACAATAACCAAAATGCTCAAGCAAGCGATACAGAGCGCAATAGAAGACTCGCCAAACAAAATGCGCGAGCAAAAAGTTTCGATAAGTTCAATAGCCTGCCGGTCCGAACCAGTCAGTTGCAAGTATTTCCTCCTTACGAATTGTTTCCTCTCGAAATATGTTTCCTCTCGAAAACGTGACCAACGCAACGCCTTCCGATGAACGAAAACATCGACCTCTTCAAATGGCTTCGACAAAAGCGTTGACTGTCATGTTCGAATCCGTCGCGTTCCCCACAGAATGCGGGTAGTAAACCATGTCCGTCGCAGATTCAGGCGCGGCGGAGGCCGCTGCAGCTAATGAGACGTTGCCGTCGCTAACATGCAACACGCTCACCTGCTGCACATCTTGCGCATCGTTACCGTACACTTCTTGCGGGGCAGTGAGGGTGGATGTGGCGTTAATGGCACCGTCCTGGAGGCCGGAGAATGCGTCGGTCCAACTTGCTGCGTCACGCTGCGCTTCCTTGTCAACGCTAGACTCATTCAACAATGCCACCGACATCGACGAACTGTTTGCGGTGGCCGAGACAGCGTCGACGGTCTTAGTGTCTTTGTCTTGGACACGCTGCAAGTCAGTGGCTGCGTTAGGACGAAGGGATGTGGCGACTTGGCTTTGCGGGATATCGGTATTCATCTTCAGCATGCCGTTGCCGTTCAACGAGTACGTGAGTAGGCAAGTGCCTATTACAATGGAGACGCCCAGCAAGACGATGACCACGTACGTGCCCTCCCGATTGGTCGGAGGCACTTGGACTTGAGCCAACGGTTGGGACTCCATGTGAAGAGCTTGTCTTGGCTAAGCCGACTGCGCAAGCGTTGATCCCTTGGTCTGGCCCCGAAAAGGCTCACCGAGGCCGACTCTTCTTGTTTTCTCGCCTACTTATTTGAGAAACGGTAAAGGCGGATGCTGCAGCGGGGACGTCGAAAGCTCCGTCAAAGCCTTGGGGTGCATAAATCCTTCTTGATGATGATGATGATGCTGATGATGATGTGCCTCTACACATGGCTCATACCCACTCTGGGGGATTGGCCAAGAATTGTTGATATGAATTTTTAAAATTACAACTAATGATTACACACAAAAGGCAAGCAAACATAAAAAAGAACGAGTGCAATAATTATTTGTACATTCAGCCCAGACTTCTCATCCTTCCTAGAAATTAGAATATTGAAATTATTGTGGTACCGAACGTCTTATTCTTTTTATTGATTTTTTTTCTTGTTGATTCATTGCTACTATCGGGACACGTTTGCAATTACGAATTTAAAAACGCATTCGTTTTGTTTCATGATTGATGTTGCTTGCTTCGTCTTTCATTGGAAAAATGGTGCGACCCACTATGAGGGATCGACCGTGAATCCGGCGCTACAAGGGGCAAAATTTTTAAAAAATCCCCGCCCAAGCACTCCGTACAGATCTAACTGAAACTTGCGGCCCCAGTGTTTAGCAGCGGGTTAATACCGACGGAACCAAAGTGCCTCTCGAGAAACTCCCGCCGAAAGGCGCGTTGGGCGCGACGAACGCGTTCCCGCCATTGCTACGTTGACGCTACTCTTGAGGGGCTTGCTGCCGGCACGAGATGAGCCGAGCATGCGCAGTGGGGGTGTGGACGGCGCCGCCGACGCCGCAGGTACGACTAAGAAATGCTCCGCATTTAAAAAGGAAGCAAGTTAGTGAAGTTGTGAAATCATGTGCTGTTTTAGATATTGTCACGCGTTTCTGTTTTAGATATTGTCAGATTTTAGATATTGTGACTGTTTTAGATATTGTGAGAATGTTCCCAGACATTCTGGCGCGGCTAGCGCAAGACAGCGGTCACACGTGCAACGGACCATTAACACAAACATAGCAAGAGAAGCGTGCGTGGCAGCTGTTTTAGATATGAAGCACATCCTAACTAAATAATTCAGATCTTGACTCATTGTTTTTCTTCATCGCGCATGTAGCTCATGCCAGTTATAAAATATGACTAGCAAATGGGCGGGTTATTCGCAGTTATCAGAAATGAACTAAGTTAAGGAAACGACCACGAGAACGCCCAGATGTAGGCGGCTAGACAGGCGGAATGATAGAACTGGTCAAAATGTCTTTGTGCTGAGAAATGCTTCGCATTTAAGTTGGCTCGTTTTGATACGAATACGCGTGAAGCGGTAGCATGGGTTCGGCACCGGAACACGACGGCACGACGAATGAACTGTGACGATGACTTTAAAGATTAAAAATTAGTCAGATCCCATGCCATGCGAAGCAGTCGGCAAGTATCTGTCTATGCTGCATTTTTTTGGCTTTGAGCTGAGCGTTAACGAGCTGGATCGGCGTGTTTTTGTAAGCGTAGTAGTCAGGGTCGTAGTAGTTGTGTGCACAGTAGTTGTGTAAGCGTAGTAGTTGTGCGACGTGCCTTACCAGGCACGTCGACCACATTGACGTTTAAGGGGTATCTTATGGTCTGATGTCACGTCAGCACTAACTTTACAGCACGGACCTCAGCTTTATCGAAACAAAGTGCACTTTACGGTGCGATGATGTAGAGATCATACATCTCCTATAAATATCTTGGTGTGCACATCACAAATAACTCAAGTTGGACAACTCACGTAGAGTACGTCATTAACAATGCTAATCGCATGCTCGGCTAAGTCTTCATACGCTCCAAACTTGAGTATGCATCTGCCATATGGGATCCCAGTCATGCTAACCTTATCACCTCTCTTGAACTAGAGCAAGATCACTCTGCTAGATTCATCCTCTCTAACTACAACCGCATTGCAAGCAGGGCTGGGCAGAGATACTCAGAAGAGTATTCCGGAATACAGATATCAAAATATATGAACTGGAAGCCTGAAATACAGATACTGAGATACATTCGCCTTTAACGTAACCGGATATTTCGGAGATACTTTTGCAATAAGACGAAAAAAGTATTCCGGAATACAGTTACAGCGATACAGATACTGGAATACTTTTTTTTATTTCAAGGATGCTCATACTACGCAAAGACACTTATTAGTGCAGCATAATGTTCTAATTAAAGTTACAGCGCATAGAAACGTTCAGTTCATTTATTTATTTATTACAGTACCCTCAGCGTCATTAAGACATTGCAGGGGAGGGGAGGAACGGACAAAGTACATAATTAGTAATGACATAATTACAAGTATCAATTGCAATAAAAATACACTATTTCACAGCAACAGTAACAAGAATTGGACACCGAAATCGACATACTTGGCGAACAAACTAAGCTATGCTAGACATAGCACACTTTAAGCAAATCACTCGAATCACTAACGAACACCAGTGAATTGAGAAAAAGCACGCATTTATTTTGAAGATCTGCTTTGCTGAGAACGTTGCTGTGTGAGCATCTCAAATAGGCTGTCTTCTAACAGCGTCGGTTCAGCCTCAGCACAAGACTCACGAAAGAAAAAAAGTCTGTCTACCGCTGAAGGCGAGCAAAAATTCGTGTTATAGTGAATAAATTTCGCCTTCATAGCCGTATTGCCCTGCAGCGTGGCGACATCTCTTCGCCGGTCATCTAGATACCGAAACGCTTCCGCCCTCACTTGGGTTGTTCTGACTGCTCAGAATCCGAAGCCTGTCCCCATCTTCGGAATCCTAAGCCGTCTGACCCTGTCGGCTTCAATGAAGCTGTCACCACCACCGACGCTACCAGCACCCATTTCAGAAAGCCGCAACAGGCGAAGTCGGCTCCGGTGGTGGGGGAGCCTGCTACCACAAAAGACCGTTTCACGCATGTAATCAATTAGGAACGCACCCTGACATTGGAGAGGTGGTTGAAAGCGCGTCAAAGATAGCCATCTTCTAGTCACTTCCGCCGCGACTACGGGAACTGCTTTTGGAAGTGCCGCCGCTTTGAGGACTGAACGCACGCGAAGCATTGCAAAGCCTGTTCCAAGGCGGCATCCGCGCGGGGGGTTGCGAAGTAATGGCTTGCCTCCCGAAAAAAATGAGGCGTGCTGCACTGACCTTGAGAGACAGCGACTTTCGTCGGCAGAGGCCGACAATACTGCCCCCGCGATTCTGACATCTGTGGCGTCGCGCGCTTTACCACATGGACCATTCTGTGCTTGAGGAGAAACCATCGCCGCTCTATCTGTCGGCGACCGGCGGCGCGCCTTAGCTTGTCTTGGCACAAAAAAGAAAAAAAAAAGCGCCATTCTCCCATTGGAAACACGCCTCAACTTATTTCCGACACAAAAAAACAATGTAACGAGATACCCGTGTCCTGCATAGTATCGCGATACAGGCGATACATCGTAACGGTAGTGCTCCGCAAGGGAGCACTTCAGAACGAAATGCACCTCGGCGTTCGAAACGGTTGCGTAAAAAACCCTCCAGGTTTAAGGACTTTGTGTCCTCAATTCTTCTTTTTTCACTCACTTGTTGAAGTCAGTGTGCCATACTTGTGCATTCTTGTGTGTATGCTGTGCATCTATTTATTGTATAATGGTTATAAGTTCTACCGCTTGGTACACTGGTATGCTGTCAATTCTTTGTTGTATTTTGTTTGTATCAGTGCCTTCAGCTAGAGTGCGCTGTGTACTTTGCTTTTGTTCCCTTCTCGTGCCGGTTCCTTCTTCACCAATTGGACGTTACACCAAAAAGAGGGGGGGGGGGATGTTAAGGTTGTGTAGTTTAAGGTTGTACACGGTATATTTGTCACGATTGCTTCTCTAAAGTTGTATAAGGTTGCACAAGTTACTGTCTATCAATTGGCGTCTCTATTAATCACTGTATAAGGTTTTAGAGCCCACATGTCCTTTTCATTCTAGGGGGGGGGGGGGTGATGTGGTGTGTTAGCTAGTTCCGATTTAATAGAGTTTCAGTTTCGGTTTCATGTCAAGTATTTTCGCCCTTAGGGGGCGCCACCTTGTATATATATGCGCGGCACTGTATCAAATAAATCAGTTCCTGCTTGGCTACCGGCTGCTGCTGTACTCCCTCCCGGCCGGCGCTTCGGCGCCATGCCCTTTGTTCTCCGGGCGTCGCGTTCGACGCCCGATATCACAAGGGGCAAGTGAAACTTCAGAAGACCTTCGCTTTCATTGACTTAAGCACAAATCGTCACCACGCGCATCTGCCAGCATCTCCATTATCATACCAGTGCAGGGTCCATTTCAATAGTCCATGAAGGACTAGTAAAAGCTTCCGACATCCCTGTTCCCAAGGCATGGCAGTCTTTGCTCTACGGACGTGGTTTCTACGCGATAATAATCACGCCCATAGACAGCAGTAAGGACAGTGCAAATCGACAACGTGTTTAATCAGCCTCGTTGACGTTGCGACCCTCCCTATTCCAGCTTACGTTTGCAAAGCCGGGGAGCGCAGTGTCGTGCGTGGATGCGGCTCCACCGGCGGACGAGCTCGAAGCGGCACCACCCCCACCGTCCGAACTTGCTGCGTTCGAGAGCTGCGCCTCTGATGCATCCGCGCCGGACACCTGCTTGGCAGCAACGGCGAACGTGTCGCTAACGCTCCTCACCACAGAAGCGAAGTCGCTGGTATTGCGTCCCGCTCCCAGCGACGGATCGGCTCCAATCCTGGACTCATTCGCCGACGCCATCGCGTTTGGGGTATCGATGGTTACCGAGCGGGCATCGCTCGTCCCGACGCCACCAGCAGCAGCACTGTATTCGCCGCCGCTGTGCTCACGCACAGGCGCCCGGCTACCGTGGTGCGCGATGTAGTTTCGCACTTCTTCGGCGTTCTTCCTCAGCTTGTCGTAGTTGCTGAGCGAGTAGGCCAGGACGCAGGCGCATCCCAAGATGGAGGCGCTCATCACGCCGATGATCACGTACAGTCCCTCGCGGTTCACCAGCACCACCGGAAGGTTGGCCCGCGCCTGTACCTCGGGTTCCATGTTGGCGCGGCTCGCTGCTGGCGGTGCTGATTGAGATGTGGGCGAACTGCGGCGCAGGGATGAAGCTTTCGATGACAGCCTTCTCCAACGGGAATCGCAAGTGTCGGTCCACGCTCGGGGAACCTCGAACGTTGGCGTCTGTTTCGCGAGCTTGTTCTTGTTCTTCTTCTCCCTCTTCTTTTCTGCGTCCTTGACGACGATGCAGCTTTCCTAATACAACGTATATACTATCTAAGCGAGCTGAACAAACATCGACCAGTAGAAATACTTGAAGTAAACGCCAAAATGACCAAGCAAAGAAAAATTACATGAAGTAACATTAGTTATAACCAATAGGAGTGAGAACGAAAAATTGGCACTGAAAGAAATTGAACTGAACGAACGTAAAAAAAAATATACGGCACATTCCACACATTGTGGGAATCTATTTTATGCGAAGCACTCAGCGAGTAGCTGCTTATGCTGCATTTTCTGGCTTTGAGCCAAGTCTTACGCGGTGAATCGAGCCAAGCCTTGCAAGATGCTATAAGAGACGATCGCATTAAACGATCACCCGTTACAAAAAAAAGGCCTGCCGATAATTATGCAACTGTTTGTCCACCAAAAGGTCGGACGGGGTATGGCTTTCACTCAAGATGTGCTCGGGAAGTGGCAGGCCCACGTGCCTGTCGCGTAAGCGCCGATTACTACAACCGCGTGCGCATAAGTCGACGCACCTCAATCGCAGCCACTCCAGAGTAATCTACTCGCAGCATGGTGGTTGCGGGTGACTTCAATGCCAAGCACACCGCCTGGGGTGCGCAGACGTCCGATCCTCGAGGGTCCCGTATGGTGGAGCTTATGGCCGCGCACGGCCTCCTTCTCCTAAATGACCCATGTTCAATTCCAACCTATGAGACTAAATATTCCATGAGCTGGCTTGACGTCACCCTCGTTACGCCTTCCGCGATCGTTGCCGGATACTATTGGCGGGTGCTCGAGGACGTTACCTACGCAGAGCACAGATATATTGAGGTTGTCATTGGAGAAGAGACGGTGCGGCGGCATAGGCGCCTCCCCAGATATGCGCACGACCAGATGCCCGATTCCCTCGCCAGAGAACCCTGGTTTATCGGGCCTTCAAGGCGCCCGTAACTGCCACCATGGCACTGCAACAACGCTTTAGGCACTGCAACACCACCTGGCTCAAGAAAGTACCCTTATAAACACTTGAGAAATGCATCTTATCGCCCACAGAGGCGTTGCATGGGAGCCCTATACAGGTAACACGGCAGCCCACGGCATACGAGTTCAGGTGATTTACACAGGACGGTTAGCTTACGTGACAACCGCCACAGTACCCCCGAGCGCGGGTTATTGAAGGGGTCAAAAAAGCCCGCGTTGCCGTCAAGCGGTGGTCACTGACGATCTTCGTCGCATACCATAAGGGACGTGATTATCTAAACAAGGAAAATCCAGCGAAGATAGCGGCAACCGTCTCTCAAGGGCGTTAATTGTCCACCCGTGATGTGTCACCTTGGGGAAGGACATATTCTTTTGACAAACGTCGGCGCCGGAGAAAACTTAACTCAGATATAAGGGCTACAGAACCTTTAGGTGTCTCGGGTGCGTCCCTTTCGCACTGAGGCGCAGCGAACAAAGGTGTGCACGTATGTACGGGCCCAGCAGGGTTGCCGTTGGTTGGACTTGAAAAAGAGCCAGAACTCACGCTAAAGGTAGCCAAAGTAGCCATGCGATTTGATTTTGTAGCCAGATTTTTGCCAAAGAAAACAGAATCGGTGTTATGAGTAGAGTTCTTTGTATTTAACAATACACAATAGAAACAATTAAGATAACAATGTTTTCTTTCTTTTGCACGGTCTTCAAGCCACAGATAAGCTGCAAATAAACAAATTAATTATAATAAATTCAGCGCCCGTGCATACAGTTTACGTATAATAGAAAGAGTTCTTACGAAATACTCAGTAATTATGGAACATTCGAGCCAACAAGCGAGTAGGAACATTAAACGTTAAAGCAGCTTTTCCCTTAAACCGCAAACGAAATCCCATTACAAGAATTTGCGTAGTACCAGTCGATCTTCAGGTAGTGAAGCCTGGTTGAAGGTGAACATCCCATGTTCATTTCGGTGCTGATGTCCGTTTTTGTCGAGCACGCGCTTCGCACCCGAATTAGGAACTCGGGTGGAGCATCAGCACAGCTGGCGGGAAGCGTGAGCAGCGTGCTAGATACGCGTTTGCCAACATGCACGAAGCTTCGCCACTCCGTCTCTTCCGGTGTGACGTGTGCTGCGTTGGTGTGGTTCCATGCGCACCAGCCAGCTTGCGGGGGGAGGACGCGAGAGCCCATCGGCTGACCCGACAGAAAAGCTTGCAAACAGTGCATTTTACCTGAAAATAATAAAAATGGCTACTTAATGTGCCAGAACAGAAGTTCAAAAGTAGCCAGAAACTAGCCATAGAGCCAACCTGAAATTTTCGTCGCCAGACGGGGTCGAAGAGTAGCCAATTTGGAGCAATTTAGACGGCAACCCTGGAGGGGCCAGAGTTGGCCCGGAGGACCAACTCTGGGCAGTGCGGCTGGTTGAAGACGTCGCCAAGACACGAGGTCTGGGCGCCAACTGAAGACGGGGGGGGGGGGGCTCCGGTATGGCTAGTCTTCTGGTCAACGCGCCTCCCTTCGCTCCAGCAAGGACTTAAAATAAACGTTGTCACTCTCTCACAAAAGAGTGTGGGATCTCTGACACCTGGAACCACCGGATTGGAGGAAGACGACTACGGCACTTTTCCCTCGTATAAGGAGGTAGCACTGAAAGGTGTTATTGGTTAACGAAGTTAACCGTACCAGAAGCGCTATGTTAACCGACCGTCGGTTAGTGTTATAGCGAATGGCGGCCGGTACTAGTTAATGTTTGCTGGTGTTGGCTGCTGTTACCATGTGTTGGTTCAGTTATGCAATTGCCAGTAATGCTTGCGGACCATGTGACAAGTCCCCTGTAGAGAATTTCTACCGCAAATTTTTTTATCCGGGTCTATTCATGATAGTTATATTTCATTGCATTTCCACTCCTGCAGTATAACTTCCCACCTGGCTCTAACATTATCAATTAGAAACAAAACAAACAAAAACCATAAGTCTACAGGTGTATTCTGTGGTACACACGTATTCACTCTTCCGTTGAACATTTTGTCCCCGCTAGCGTAGAAGGACGCAGTTCGGAGGGCAGCGGATGATCAAACTCTCAGTGGTCGTCCGTAACTAATACACCTCTGTCGTTCGTGCCGTTCCCGCTGGCGTTTGCATTCGTGGCGGAGGCCTTCTGGCGCTCGGCGGCCGCAGCTGCTCCAGTCGGCCGACTCTGGTCCCCACCGCCACCACCGTTCCTAGTCGTCGCGCTCCCATTCTCTACATGGTCAGACCCGGCCATGCCATCCTCCTCCTGCTTTTCAGCGTCGACGGGCGCGTCAGTCTGCACCGTAGGAGCATCGTAGACGCTGGCCCCGCCTTTAGCTGACATCGATGCTCCTACGCCCACCCTCGACACAGCCGTCGACGGCGTCGCTACCGTCCTGGTACTGACGGCGACCGATCTGGTATTCCGAGCAGCGGCGACGGCGGCCTTCTTGCCACCGTGGTGCGGTTCGTGGAAAGCAGCCTTGCCCCGTCGATGTGCGATGTTCTTAAACAAATGAGCGGCGTTCAACTCTGTGTCGCTGCGGAGGCCGATAACGAATACCAGGACGCAAGCGAAGACACAGAAGAGGAGCACGCTGATGATGAAGTACGGGCGCATGCAGGTGAGCTGAGAATTGAAAGGGCTCACCCGTGGCCCCAACTCGCCTTTCATGGTGCTAGCTATGGCTGCCTGCTGGCAACGATCGGCTGAAAAAGGACGTCGGAGAGCCGCGGAGCGCTGCCACAGCTCGCCCGATGGTCACTTGAGTCTTATGGATGAGGCGGTGTGTTCAGCACGACACGAAAGTTCAAAATACTGGTCGCCGCAACGGAACCTCGAGCGTTGGCATCGGCACAAGTTTTCCTTGTTTTGATGGTGATGATGATGATGATGACGATCATCATCATGATAATTATAATACTGGGATTATTGGCACCCACCCACTCTTGGTATAGAGCCAAACACTCAGGGCCAAGAGTCTGGTGGATCATATGGTCTTAAATATGGTTTTTCAAGCGGAGCTTGTGATGAGTTACAGATTTCGGTGGCGGGACGGCGTTTTACGCGCGAAACCCGGCGCAGGCGAATGTACAGGAATGCGGCCTTCGAAGGTGCGCTGGTCAAATGCATAACTGTATGCGCCGTTTTCCAATAACTGATGCTCTCACAATCACGGGGTTGTCGGTGATCAGCCACTTCTGATATGGCAGTGTGATCCAGGTCACTTGTCATTTCACGTTACCATATTTCATTGCAGCCTGGATATGAACGCATGACATTCGTTGTTGCATGTAGCAACTGAAAGGTTGCGCCGCTAAGTACGTGCATGAAGGTCCAATTTCAGGCATGGAGGAAGGAAAAAGTTAAGGGTGAGCATTGCGTAATGCGACCGAAAGAAAGAAAGAAAGAAAGAAAGAAGGAAAGAAAGAAAGAAAGAAAGTAAAAAAAGAAAAGCAAACTAGTAGATCAGGCACGCAGCTTTGGGCACGCACACGTCAAGCTTCGCTTGCCCCCATTTTCCCTGTAGGGAAAGGGCTCCCGTTTTTTATTTATTTATTTTTTTATTCCTGTAGCAGTTTCCTTACGCGTATACTAGGTTATTGTACTAGAGAAATAGGAGACGGGGACGAGAAGAAGAAACACGGGACCACGCTAGTTCTAACGCTTGGCACGTAACCGCGAAAAGAACGGAAAACACGTCAGGAAATAGAATGACCGTAAACGAATTTCTTTACTGTAGACGTCTCGCGCACAAGAAGAGCCTCACAAATATCAGGGAGAAGAAAAACGCGAGCCCAATATTGTGCTCTTGTGTTTGCACTCTGGTTTTACCACCGTCCTCTCAACGAGGAAGTAAATGGTTTTTCGTCATCCTACTTGTGCGGCGGACGCCTACAGATATGAGGAGCTACCAACTCGTCCGTATTAGTATCCTACTTAAAAACGAATGTTGAAGTTCTAAAAATACGTAAATAAAAAGGAGAAGAGAGTAATTAGTGCAGAACTTCAAGAAAAATTCACCGACGATTACAATACTTCCTAATTCGAAGTCTGAGCGCAGCTTCATGTTGGTTCAACGCCAACTGTGTTTGAAGTTTTGGCTATCCGGAGTTGTAGCAATGTAACATTCGTTACATATTGCCGCAAAAACTGCCAGCGCTCCAGTGCTACGCACAGCACTCTGTGCATTGCAGGCGTCGCGAACCAATCGAAACGCCGACAGCCCCGTTACGACAAGTGAAGCTAGCCACAGTGCATGTGCCAGCCCTGCATGCGCACGAGTTCCGGCCGAGGGGCCAGCGCGTGGCGGAGGAAGAAAGCGAGGTGAGACGCCAGTGGCTCGTGATATCGACAGACTCCGAGTTCGATCTCTTTCGTCCTCGTTCGCTCTATCGGTTACGCCGACGGCGACGCCGCTGGAACGGGTGCTGGAACGCCACCGCTGGAACGCCGCAGGAACGGGCGCCTAAGAGCTGCGCTCTAAAACTGCGATATTAACTTCAAGATAATCAGCCTGACTGCTCGTACTCTAAAGAACGGACGAAGCCTAAGAGCGGTCAAAGGAAAACTAGGCAATGGTAAAAGCTAGACGTATGCACAAAGTGACAAGGAAGGCAGCGTCACTACCAGTGTGGATAAGATAGTTAAAGTAGCTGAGGAGTTCTGCAGAGATCTGTACGGTAGTCGGGACAATTAGGACAGTATTGTAAGCAGTACCCCAGAAGAATCAGACATCCCTCGAGTAACGACACGGTAACCAAAGAAAGCCCTGGAGAGAATGCAAAGAGGCAAAGTCGCTGGTGAAGATCGAGTAACATCAGATCTGTTGAAAGACGGTGGGCAGATTGGGCTAGAAAAAGTTGAGGTGGTGGGCCACTCAAAAAAAAAATTTTTTAGGAGCAGCCAGCGTTGAAATAACTTTTTCTTCAAAACAAGCATGTTTTATTTAACTTACCCAGCCAATCATAGTGCAAAATATTGATTATTTATTTTTTGGCAGGTGATCTTTGTCAAAAATTCCCTTAAAAGTGGTAGTCACGCCAGCCGTGATAGGTGACTAATGGGTGGCTTAATTCAGTACAGCGTTCGAATTTGTGTAACTAAAAGTTGGAGCCATGCAATGAACTAGGCTAAATATTATGCAGCAAATATCAAGGAAGTAATGTTAAAAATACCAAAAAGACGGAGAAAAGAGCCTATTTAGACATATCTACTAGCGCGAAAAACACAAAGGACTAGGTCAAGACAGCAGACAGGACGCAGCGCTACGTCCTGTCTGCCGTCTTCACCTAGCCCTTTGTGTTTTTCGCGCTTGTAGATATGTCCACAGTTAATACGCACCAATTAGCCCAACTCGCTTCTCTAAGCCTATTTAGACTGAACCTGTATGCAAAATTAGCTGTGAATTTAAAAATATTCCATCAATTTCTTTTATTCTCGTTCACTGCACAGACATGTACATTGTAAACTATTATACAAAATTTCAGTTCGAAGTACACAATGAGAAAAAAGTTATGAAAGTTGGCGTCACATGACTTGGAGCAAATTCTTATTTTGAGAAAAACTTCAACAAAGATTTCAGAGCTTGCAAGAGGCGTGCGTCTCCCCTGTGGCCGTTTTTAGAGATTTAAAAAGAATTAGAAACACAAAGTTATATTTAATGACATCCTCTTATGTAACAGACGCAGTAAAATTTATATTTTTAATATCATTAATATGGACGAAACAACACTTCGAAGAAAGCACGAGTGGTTTCGGTTTCCCTATGCGAGCATGGGGTATGGAAAACTTGCTGTAACTTCCAAACTAATGATTATACGAGGATAATTTTTGTTACAACATATTTTTGAATGTTTGGGCGTGCACAAAAAACAAAAATTAAAAATCGACCTCGTGAAAAAAATTCGACTTTTGAAGGTGGCTGCCACCTTAAGCATGTGGCTAAAAAGATGATGCCGCGGCAATGACGTAACGAGTGGCAGTCCAACTTCAGTGAACAACACTGCAAAAGAAAATTGGCAGTATTGTTCACCGAAGGCTGTACGGCTAGGAACCGTCATTCAAAAAATTATGGCAGCTTCGCACTGGTGGCGCCAAGCCTGAAGGCCTTGTTTCTGTGTTTTTTATTCTTTATTTCTTCTCTTTCTTCCTCTTTCTCTCTGTTTCTTGTATCTGTTTTTTTGTATCCGTTGCTTTCTATTTCTTTCTTCCTCTTTTTTCTTTCTCTCTCCATATATTTCTTTCTCTTTGTCGCTCTTTCTATCTCTCTTTCTTCCCTTTCTTTCTTTCTATCTCTGCTTCTTTCTCCCTCTTTATTTGTTTCTGTTTATTTCTCTTTTTTTTTCCTCTTTGTGTCTTGCTCTCTATTTTTCTATCTCTTCCTCTCTCTTTCTATGTATTTCTCTGTCTTTCTATCTTTCTTTCTATCTCTTTCTCTCTCTCTCTGCTTCTTTCTCTCTATTTCATTGTTTCTCTTTAATTATCTATTTCTTTCTCGTTAGGTCTTGCTCTCTTTTTTTCTCTCTCCTTTTCGCGCCTCTTTCTCTCTTTCTATGTCTTTTTCTCTGTCTTTCTATCTTTTTATGCCTTTGTCCTCTTCTTCATTTCTCTTGCTTTCTATCACTTTCTTTCTCTCTTCCTTTCTCTATCTCTGTTTTTTCTTTGTTTTTTCTCTTTCTTTCTCTCTTTCTCTCGCTTTGATGTGCTTTAAGTGCTCCATGCACTTCGCGAAGCAGAGTTTTCGTTTAAAGCTCGAACCTGCTGTACTCGGTAGTGGGGCTCGCCCAATTCCTGTGGCGCATACCCAACTGTTGTTTTCTACGGACACCACAGTTTTTAGGGCAGGCTTAAAAAGGCATCACAACATATGAAAGAGTAAATGCTGATCGCCACTTCTTATACTGCAAAAGAATCAGAGGTCAGCGTAGCCGGTTCCGGTGACCGATACATCACTTTGACTTCCTCGCGATAAGCGGCAGCTGTTTCGTAAAACGACACAAACGTACTCAAGGAAGTACAGGAGAAAAAAATGTGGTTTTCGGAGGTTTTTAGGATAAACAGCTCCAACTTACATAAAGCAATCGATCCAATTCAGCGGAGCAAACGTTTAAAAGATGAAAGCTTGAAACTATCCAGTGACTATAACGAAAAGGCATAAACCCAGAGTTTGAAGGAAATGTTTAGAATCACTCTTTTGGAATTTTAAATCTCCTACTTTTGTTACGAAGGAAGAAAAGCGCAAAGTATAACAGTGTTGAGTCAATGAAGGAAACTATAATACCATGTTTTTTAGTACAGGTAACAATACACTTTTGTTCACAGATTCCCTTCGTCGTCGATTCTAAAGGAAACCTTCCGCAGAGTCCACTTCTTTATCGAAGGGGTGGTCACAAGAGGTTCGATCGTTCGCAGTGATTCAGTGACGTGTGGTGTTCCAGCTGACGTTATTATATCCACGAAGCGGGAATTATTTTGTGCGGTTGAGGATGTCTCAAACGGAGAGCTGTCGTCGCCGCCGCTGCCGTGCCTCGCCGTCGTAGGGTTCCGGCCTTGCAGGAAATACAGCCATGGCCACGCTGTACTCCGCCATGACGACAACCATGATCGCGTCGCTAACACTCCGCGCTACCGAAGCAGAGTCGCCGGCGTTGCGTCTTGCTCTCAGTGATGGCTCTGTGTCATCAACCCGCGACCCGTTCATCGACGCCGTTGACGAAGGAATCGCGACCGCGACTGAGCGGGCGTCTCTTGTCCCACCGCCGGTAGAGCTTTGCGAGACACCGTTGATCTCGTACGAACCGGCCTCGCTGCCGCGGCGCATGATGTAGTTGCGTACTTCTTCGGCGGCGTTCCTCGCCAGCGTGCCGTAGTTGCCGGGCAAGCAGGCCAGAAAGACGGCGCATGCCAGGGTGGAGACGTCCAGCAGGGCGATGATTACGAGCTTGCCCTCGCGGTTGTCCAGGTCGAGTGCATGGTAGGCCTAAACCCGCGACTCGTAATCCATGGCTTCCGCTGCTGGATTTCATTGCAGACGGCGTCGATTAATGGTGCTGAAGAGTGCTGCGCATCTGCCACACGTCGACAAGAGCCCTGAGTGCATTTGTGCCTGGCACTGCAGTCGTCTTCAGGGGGCACCCGGGTGTCCAAGTATCGGTCGCAGTCGCGGAGCCCCGAACGTCGGCCACCTTGCGCGTCCAGAGCTAGATGTCGTTGTTGTTGTTGTTGTTGTTGTTGTTGTTGTTGTCGTTGTCGTTGTTGTTGTTGTTGTTGTTGTTGTTGTTGTTGTGCCCCTACACATGGCTCATACCCACACTGAGGAATTGGCCAACAATTGTTGATATGAAGTTTTAAATAGGATTAGTAAGACCTCCGTCCAGACCGAGCGTAGCTGGCTCGCGGGTGCTCTGAACGCGTCCTCGATGGCACCCGCCAGTTACTCCTCGACTCGGAGTAAGTGTCCGCCAGGGCCTCTCGACAAGAGGGACAAGTAATCGTTATTAGTATCTTACAAAACTATTTTTTTTATTTACACAACGTTATACACTTGCACGCAGTGAACTCTTGTCAAGGTGCTCTGGAGGCGGGTAATAAAATCATCCCCTATCTCGGCCTTGAACGAAAGGACTTAAACTGTTTGAAACACTAACATGTTTCACGACTTAGCCGTCGCGCAGCTTTGCGATGTGGTCCTTCTGGAAGATCGAAGGGACGACGTGCCTGCGAGGAGGTAAAAGAGAGGGGTATCAATGGTAATCCAATGACGGCATATGATTCAAACACATTCATTTATATGGGTATATACCTTCAACACTTGGACTATTCAACGATTAGTGCGTAGGCATCTAAAGAAGGGGTCATTAATGTAACCATATCTGCATGCGAGAACAGTCCGACGTGCAAGCCTCTCAAGATGCGATATTTTTCATGGTCCTCTTCCTTACATATACTCCGGCAAGCCTCAACTTCCTGCTATTACATTGCGTTGTGAAAAAAAATTCGGCAGATCACACGCCTTGTGGGAATCGGCTTCATGCAAAGCAGTCAACGAGTCGTTCTATGCTGCATTTCTAGGCTTTGAGCCAAGCGTTACGAGGCAGACCTTCTTGTTTTTGTAAGTGTAGTAGTTGTGAGCAGATCGTGTGCTTACCAGGAACGCCGACAACACTGGCGTTTAAAGAGTAACTTATGGTCTGACGAAACGGCAGCACTAACGTTAGAGCACATACTTCAGTATTATCGAAACCAAGTACATTTTACGGTGCGATGATGTGAATATCATACGTAACTTTCGTCACCGTATCTCCGAGATCGAGCGACGCTTGAAAATAGCTTTCTGAATCATAGAAAAAGGCAGCTTCTCACTGGTGGTGTCAAGCCTGAAGGAATTGCGGAGCTGGGCAGCCTTCTTTGTTTCGTTTCGGGTTCCGCCACGGTGGTGTAGTAGTTATGGCGCTGACCCGAAGGTCGCGGGATCGAATCCCGGCCGCGGCGGCTGCATTTTCGATGGAGGCGAAAATGTTTGAGGCCCGTGTACCTAGATTTAGGTGCACGTTGAAGAACCTCAGGTGGTCGAAATTTCCGGAGCCCTCCACTACGGTGTCTCTCATAATCATATCGTGGTTTTGGGACGTTAAACCCCAGATATTACTATTATTGTTTCGGCTTTCTCTTTCTTTTCTCCTCTCTTTTTTTCTTTTTCTCTTTTCCAGTTTTTTTATTGTTTTCTCTCTCTCTCTCTATTTCTATTTATTTTCATTTTCCTTCCCATTTCTTTCTCTTTCTCTATCTTTCTATCTCTCGCTTGCTACCTCTTTTTTTTCTATTCTTATAGGCGTTTTGCCAGCGTTATGCCAAGCGATGACAGCATGCGACAGCCCGGGGCGCTAAAGTGCTCCGCACTTGATATCGTCATCAAGGCGCTCGAAGGACAAGAGGAAGAAGGCTTCTCTTTGGCGCGAGCGTGCGCTTAATATGCGCCAATGAAGCGCGCAGGCGTATGGCACGTATGACAAAACCACGTATGGCTATGCCATACGCGGTTTTGCCAGCGTTACGCCAAGCTACTTGAGACGACGACAGCATACGACAGCCCGGACCCCTAAAGTGCTCCGCACTTAATACAAATGTAATGTTTATCAGACTGCCATAAAAGCGGAGCCAACACTGGAACCTCAATTGACGTTAACCTGACATGACGCCGGTACCGTAGTGCTACATATGAAGTGTTTATTGCTTTGTTATAAAATTGGATAGCCAGCACTACAACTACAATTGACGTCGCACCGACATAACGCCTGCATATGGTGTTTTTTCAAAGCAATTTCTGGACCTGGCATGCTCTGTGGTGGAATACCTGATTGCCACGCGGAATGCTTGGATCCGATTCCTGCTGGAATCCTAATTTTTATTCTTTGGATTCGTCGGGTCAACGCTACCGATGTCGGTTTTTTCTTAAAGCTCTCGCATTTAAATTACCGATGTCTGTTCTCTGTCAATCACCTGTGGCGCATACCCGTATACCGCGGCAAGTGGTAAACAGGTATGTGCCACACGTGTCTGGAGGAAAGGGTTTGACGACGTACGCGAGAAGGTTTTAGATGCGAAGCAGCTTATGAACGAGGCCTGTCCCCCTAGATGTATGGAAGAAAGAAGAGAACGAAGTGCTGGCACGAGAGGAGAGCTCGCGCATGATGCGCAGAAAGGAATGTTTGCCAGAGAAAACGGTGCCACTAGATATATGGAAGAAAGAAGAGAACGAACTTTTCGCACGAGCGGAGAGCTCGCGCATGATGTGCAGAAAGGAATGTTTGCCTCACATATGGACGTGCGATAGAGGGCTCGCTCCACTACGGCGCGTACTCTAGTATAAGTCATGCAAGGTGCTGTTGTGCCAGAGCTCCTGACCAAACGTGGAAGCAGGGATCAACCCCTGCATGCTTTGTCTGCAATCCGGGGAAAACGGCGTCTTCACCCAGCCGGCCCCGTCAACTGACGCCAGTCGTTCTTCAAAGCTGCCCAGCTATGGAAAGGCTGCTCAACATACAAAAAGGAGCCAACACCTGCGTGCAGCTTCTGGCAGCGCGTCGCAACTGAGACTTCTAGCAGCGCGCCGCAACTGGGAGAACTTGAATAGGAGCCAACACCTGCGTGCGGCTTCTGGCAGTGCGTCGCAACTGAGACTTCTGGCAGCGCGTCGCAGCTGAGACTTCTAGCAGCGCGCCGCAACTGGGAGAACTTGATTAGGAGCCAACACCTGCGACCGGCGGACGGTCAACAGGACAATGGACGGCTAGACGATTTAAGGCCGTGCCGGTCCGTCGAGGGGGGGAGAAGGAGAACGACTCGAACGGAGTCGAACCAGCCGACGTGGTCGGGCTGGCAGTCATGTTGCCTGAGAGCCAAAATATGTAAATAGTCTGTATATAAAATCTTTTCCTTCTTCACTTTGCCCTTACTGACTACTCCGAGCACGATACACACCCGTGTTCGCACCGGCCACGCAACCCGAGTCCCAACAGCGGTTCCAGAGGAGGGATGCAACGACGCGTATTCCCAGCAGCGAGCCTGAGGGACGACATCGGAACCTAAAGGTGGCGGTAGCGATGGGCCACGCTACCCCAGTCGCAACAGTGGTGGCAGCGGTGGGATGCCACGACCTCGTATCCTACGCCGCGCACCCGAAGGGCCCTACACCAGTCGTAACAGTGCCCACTACGCCATAAATCATCGTCATTTATGCAAGGTACACACTACGCCATAAATCATGCAAGGTACCCTTAGATGCGAAGCAGCTTATGAACGAGGCCTGTCTCCCCGGCGTCGCGTTGACGAAGCCAGTGCCCCAGCCGATCCGGAGCGGCAGGCTCGCGAAGCCGAAGCGAAACGGGCGCGTTGACATCGCATTCTGAAACTTCAAGCTGCAACCTTTGCAGCAAGAGGCATTAAATTTATACTTTACGGACCACAAGGCCGTTACACTTAAGGGAAAACGTTCCCCTGAGCTTAAAGTCATATATGACGAGTAACAACATAAGGGGAACGTCCAATGGAAGGACCATGAACAGTGATGAAGAAACTAAAATATTTACAGAAATCTAAGTCGACTCATGGCTGCTTCGTATATAGCTCAGGGTTCCCTTTACGGGGAGATCGCGGGATATTTTTACGTTATTCATGTCATGACCAGACAATCTAATACTTCAAACACTCTCACCTTCCCATTCCAATTTTGGCCTACACCAATTAAGGAGGCAATCACGAGAGCACCCAAACGTAGGCAGATGGACGGACGGACAGACAGACAGACAGACAGACAGACAGACAGACAGACAGACAGACAGACAGATAGATAGATAGATAGATAGATAGATAGATAGATAGATAGATAGATAGATAGATAGATAGATAGATAGATAGACAGACAGACAGACAGACAGACAGACAGACAGACAGACAGACAGACAGACAGACAGACAGACAGACAGATAGACAGATAGATAGATAGATAGATAGATAGATAGATAGATAGATAGATAGATAGATAGATAGATAGATAGATAGATAGATAGATAGATAGACAGATAGACAGACAGACAGACAGACAGACAGACAGACAGACAGACAGACAGACAGACAGACAGATAGATAGATAGATAGATAGATAGATAGATAGATAGATAGATAGATAGATAGATAGATAGATAGATAGATAGATAGATAGATAGATAGATAGATAGATAGATAGATAGATAGATAGATAGATAGATAGATAGATAGATAGATAGATAGATAGATAGATAGATAGATAGATAGATAGATAGATAGATAGATAGATAGATAGATAGATAGAAACGCTCAAAATTCCTTGGGTTCGCTGAGCATTGCTTCGCATTTAATACCGCAAATATGAGCCCAATAGATCAAAGGGCACGTGGTAGTTCCGATATCCTTCTTCACTTTCAGAGTTGCAGATAGTTGTGTGTGACTGAAGCAAACATAATGGAGGGGGCCCTGTTTACTCAACTGAACCTTACCCAGCTAGACATACCGGCGTGGACATTGTATCCATTTCGCTCAAGGCGCAAACATCAAGCCTTGTTTGGGAGCAGGACAGCCGGTTAACCCAGTGCTTTGTCATGTCGTCTTCTTCCCAAATACTGAACGACCGTCTGATTTAAACTCCTCGAAATTCTACAACTATGCTTCCCCATATTCAAACTTGCCAATATCGAAATTGCCGTGTTACTGCTAGTGGCACTACCGCTAGGCTGAGACACGTTTAGTGCAAGCTTGGGTAGCCAGCATAGGATCTCATCTGCTTAACTTCCCTCTCTCTGGTTTGCCTTATTTTTCTACCTCTCTTTCTCTGCAACCTTGTACGTTCAAGGAACGGAAGGTAGCAGAGAGGATGTAAGAAGTCCACCTGTTGCACCTTAATTGCCATGTTCGTCTCAGGACCACCATCTTGTACAGTAAGATAAGATGGACAAGTGTGCATAAACTTTCTTCTTAAGTATCAGCTTCGACACTGTCATTGCAATCACCGTAACTATAAATGCAGTGAAATCTAACTCGACAGTCCTGGTGCTAATATTTCAACCTAGCTTACTCAAGCAAACGTACCTCCTGAAGATCGTGGGGAAGTACTGCGCCAGGTAGGCGTACACAACGAATGGCTGCGGACCGAACCAGATCTCCTCGAGCTTGTTGGCCACCGCGAGCACGATGAGTTGAGCGGCGCGGGTGGGCGCCATTTTGTTGCTCTTGCCCGGTGGCGCCGGCTTGAAGCTCTCGGTCTTACCCAGGACGTCGCTAAAGCACTTCTGGCGGATCGGCGTGGCCACGGGTCCCGGGCAGACCAGGGTAACGTTGATCCCCTTGTCGAACACCTCGGACCAGAGGCCTTCGAAGTAGCCCTGCGCAAACCCCGACGAAGCACGAGAACGAGGTGTTGTTAAAGAAAGAACAGCATGACCTCTAAGGACTATACGACTGCCTCCGTTATCATCATTAGGTTTATATAAGGACATGCAAGGTGGACCAAAATGTCAGTAAAGGTTTGTTATTGGGCACAACACACGTCTTCTTCGAACGGGAGGAAGCAAAAGAAGTACAAACAAGAACGCTTTCTGAGTTTGTGGCTGGAGGAGTAGAGCTCTGAAAAAATCATGCCAGCTTCGCACTAGTTGTCACAAGACTCGAGGAAGAGCACAGCTGGATGGCTCTCCTTGTTTCTCTTTATTTCTATCTTTCTCCTTTTTAAATGCGAAGCATTTCTTAGCGAACCTCTGGCACTTTAAGCGTTTCTATCTACGTATCTATCTATCTATCTATCTATCTATCTATCTATCTATCTATCTATCTATCTATCTATCTATCTATCTATCTAGCCGCCTACGTCTGGGTGCTCTCATAATCGCCTCCTTAACTTGGTGTAGACCAAAATTTGCATGGGAGGGTAAGAGGATTCGACGAATATGATTGCCGGGTCCTGATATGAATAACGTTAAAATTCTGTCGCGTACGTCGTCAAACACTTTCCACTAGACACGTGTGGCACATACCCGTTTACCACGAGCCGCGGTGTACGGGTATGCGCCACCGGTGATTGTCAATTTATATCTACCCAGGAACGGCGAGAACAGACATTCGTAACTTAAATGCTAGAGCGTTAAGGAAAACCAACATCGGCAGCGTTGACTCAACGAATGGAAAGAAGGAAAATTAGGATCCCAGCAGGAATCGAACCCAAGCATTCTGCGTGGCAATCAGGTATTCTATCACTAAGCCACGCCAGGTCTAAAAACTGGTCTGGAAAAATAGCCTACGCAAGCGTAATATCAGTGCAACGTCAATTGTGGTTGTGGTGCTGGCTATCAAATTTTACAAGAAAGCAGTAAACACTACATGATGCTCCTACTATGTGTACTCCTACGATACAGGCGTCATATCAGATTAAAGGGGTCATGAACCACTTTTCCAAGTAATGATCTAATGATCTTAGTATCAGAGTTTACTGCCTCCCGAATCGATTGCCGCAAAAATTTCTCGAATCCGTCAAGAATCAGCGGAGTTACGGGGGTTTGGCGCACGCTCCCAGCGCTTTCTCTGTTCTCGTGCCGACGAGCGCACTCGAAGCTAGACAGGGAGGGATGACACGGGGGAAAGAAGTTACGTCAGTGCGCGTCATGAAACGCGATCGCTCTCCCGCTGTGATTCGCTTGCGCGAGTGCGGCTACCGTGTACTGAGGAGTGCGGCGCCGGCAAGTGGCGGCACCCCGCGGCAAGAAGCGCATCTGATCCGAACGCCGCTATCGATTTACGTCGGCTATCGGCCAATAAGCATGCTATGTCTCTTGCGACGTAAACTGCCAGACGCCCCGCCCACCGACGAGAGTGAGAACCGGCCTCTGTTTGAAAAGAGGGCGCCTGGGGAAACGGCAACTTCGCGCTCCGCTTGTGGCCTTTACGCGGCGCGCACGAATGTAGTATTTGGCAGAGCATTTCATAGCCGTGTCAGCTTTCCGCAGGATGTGTTTCTTCAACAAGCCCAAGGGGTGCTTCATGACCCCTTTAACGTCTGTAGTTCCAGCGTTGGCTCTGCTTTTATAGCAGTCTAATGAACATTACGTTAGTATTCCTATGATTCAGCAAGCTATATTGAAGCATTGCTCGACCCCGGAGGAATACATTAACGAAAGTTGCATGTGATATCCACATCACCGCACTGTAAAGTGCACTTCGTCTACCAGAACGACGCAGTGTCCTCTTTATTTCTTACGAGGCTGGGCGATGGCCTCATGCTGGCCGAGGATGATTCCAGATTGATTGACAGCCGCTTTGTAGACTAGGCTACGTAGGCGACATACGCCCAGGTAGTCTACGAATACGACAAACACCATGCACTGATGTCGGTCTACGTAGCACTATCCAGGACTACCAGCCTCGACGGCCTATACCTCACCAACGCGAAGGGTGGCTTCAGGTTCCGACTTGTCACCTGCTCTGTCGACGGACAATTTGTCGACGAAATGACCGAGGCATCCACGAATTCCAACAGCTCTACTATACCACATACTATACATGGACCCCTCGTCACCACGATCACGACCGTATCCTATAACAAGTCATGACCAGCTGCTGGTGCTCACTCATCATGGTGATGATGTCCTTGTTCAAGAACTGTCAAGAAGTTCTTGCACACATGCACACGGGTTCGTGAAACGTGCGTGCGTTCTCGGGACACGTATAAGCACTACATATCAGCTTACAGCTTCTGGTGTTGGTGATACCAACGTTGCCATTGGCAGCGTTACCCAACCGTAAACAACTGATTATATAATACCTATGTGGCTCTTCAACATATATATGTGTGCGTATAAAATTTATACAAATCTGAAGCGTCATTTTGTAACGTGTCGCCCAGTAAAAAAAGTTACGCCACGGTCACCTACCCACTGCATGCTTCGCATAACATCGACTCCCACGGTACGTGGGATCTGCTGAATTTTATTTCTCTTTCTCTCTGCTTCAGTTATTTCCTGTGTCTGTTCCTTTCTATTTCCCTCTTTATCTATTCCTCTTTCTCGCTCTTTCTATCTTTATTTTTTCTTTCTTTCCTTTCTTTCTCTCCCTGTCTATCTGCTTCTTCATCTCTCTTTCTTTGTTTCTCTTTATTTCTCTCTCTCTTCCGTGTCTTTCTACCTGCTCCCATGTATCTCTCTCTTTTTCTATCTCTTTACATCTTTATTCCATTTATTTTTCTCTTTCTTTCTAACGCTTTCTTTCTCTCTCTGTCTATGTTTTTCTGTGTCTTTATATTTTTATCGCTCACCGCGCCGTCGCTTCGCAGCCATTTCTTGGGCTAACTGTTGCCTTCTTCATTTTTAGTGGCCGCTGGTGAGTG
Source organism: Rhipicephalus sanguineus (assembly GCF_013339695.2). Classification (NCBI taxonomy): domain Eukaryota; kingdom Metazoa; phylum Arthropoda; class Arachnida; order Ixodida; family Ixodidae; genus Rhipicephalus; species Rhipicephalus sanguineus. The sequence goes on along the minus strand of NC_051186.1, from coordinate 130,260,178 downwards.
GTGGGATCTGCCCATTTCTGAGGCACTTACCCATTGATGATGATATTTTTCTGGTGTCCATGGACAACTTACGGCTGGCTATAACGGTACACCTTGCTGGGCTTGTCGGGCTGGGCGCTCCCATTGACCCTTTCCCTCGTTATTTCCTTGCGCAGAAACAGCCATAATTTTGGGGCTATAACAGCTTCGCTGTTAAAAAGTGAAATGCCAAGAAAGAGGGTACGTACTGTGCCCAAATCCACGTCCTTGCTACCGTTACCTCTGAATGATAGAAACAGATCTCGAAGCTTATGTATTTACTGGCTGCATGAGCCGGAGAGTAACCGGGAAGCGAGGAAGGTTCCCACAGTGATCATGAGGGCAGTTCTCAACGCATGTGCCGATGCAGAAACTTGTAGCTTCTACTTGCGAGGGAGAAAGGCTATCTGCACACATGTATTTGTTTGTTTCCTGGCATTTCTTACGCGCAATACTCAGAAGTTCTTCAAGTGCCTGCCACTTAGGAATGCAAGAGATGTCGGGCAGTGGCGCATTATGCAATGCAAATTTTCTCTCGCCACCATAGTCTGCGATCCTCAGTATTTGGTGTACTGTATAAGCGATTTGCTATATTAACGGAATAGTTTTCCTAGAAAACTGTACTGTTCAAAGCTATATGGAAGACAATAACTGCAACGGAAACAGCACGGAGCTGTACGCCACTTCACAAACAGACGAAGTGTCGTGGCCAGCAGTTCTTTACTTCGCAGGTGTCTGCAGCCTTAGAATGACAGAAAGATGCGCTAGCTGGTAGGGATTCACGATAAAATGCGGGTAGTGCACAAATACGGACATAAGAGAGAAGTCAGGACAACACAGAAGCACTGAAATTAGATGTGTTGTCCTGACTGCTCTCTGGCGTCCGTGTTTGCACCCCTACCGTCTTTTATCTGCAGCCTGTTCATAACTTTGGCTATACTTTCAACGTTGGTTGGTTGGTTGGTTCCTCAGTATCTTGGCGCAACCCACTCCGGGGGATACGTGCTTGTAACATTGGTGGGCATTCTGACACTTCGTTAACTTTACCAGAGTGCCAATGTCCTCTGAACTGAACGCGATTGCGAACTCTTCGGTTTGCTCCAACAGTGCGCAGGAAGCATTTAAAGAATTTCGATGTCCACGAGAATGACACAAAATAAGGCGACTCATTTTCACGGTGCTCTGCGACAGTTTCTGGTGAACCATTTCATAGGCGAAGACGGGAAAGCAGAACTCACGTGCAGAGCGGCCTTGGTCGCGTTGTATGTGGCCGAGTCAGGTAGTGCTGAGGAGAAAGCATTGAAAGTAAGTGAGAACCAGTAGCTGCAATCAAAAGTCACTACACAACCGACAACGGCACTAAAAACTGATGAGCCATCATCATCATCATCATCATCATCATCAGTCTAGTTTAAGTTCACTGCAGGACGAAGTGTTCCTCCAGTGACCTCTAAGTGACCGTCTTGCGAGAACTAGCTGCTTTCATATTCCTCCTTCGAATTTCTTAATTTCATTACACCGCCTAACTCTGTGTCGTCCTAAGCAGTGTTGCCAAACAATTTTTTGAAAAATGCCTTACGTCACGGTCAAAATTACGCTACTTTTCCTTACACAATTTTTTTACTACCCTACATTTTACCGTACACTTAAAAATAGCAGAGTGCAACAACAATAAGGTACAGACTATACTTCAATGTACGAAATGAAGACCTGTGAAGGCGCTGATGTCGGTAGTGACATCGAAAATCGGTTTGATAAAGACAGCAGATGGGAAGAGAAAGCGTTCTGGTATTCCCATGGGAAAAGCGTTGACTCAGGTGGAGAAAAGGAACTAGGAGACTCACCAGCAAGTATACTGCCGGCAGTGTAAGCAATATTGTAACAACCAGCGTTGGGCGAAACGTCAGAGAGGCGGAAAAGATGTAGTGGATAGCAGCGATGGAAAGAAAATCGGCTCTGAGTAACTACCGAAAGGGTAAAGACGAAATGAGCAAGGATAGGTTTTACGATAATTCAAGGGGGAAGCGCTCTACTGTTTGAAGAGAGGTCGGGTTGCCTTAGTACGCATAGTTATAAAACGAGATTCAGTAAAGAAGAGAAATGCACATGCGTGGGTAAGGTAAGGAAACGGGAGAGCATGTTCTAATTGAATGTTGAGATATACACTCGGGTATATGTCAGGGCGCTAGCGTAAATGAAGCCTTGCGTTTTAGGCACAACTTCAGAAAGGTAAACGGGTCGACGATAGAAATAAGTAAGAGACGACTGGAGGATTCGTGGCAGAAAACTAGGCAGAAAGCAGAAAAAAGCTGAAAATTGTGGTCAGTCTGCAGTAAGGCACAGAAACTTGGGCTATCAGATTTCATAAGGTTTTTTTTTTATATATAGAAAGAGAGCCTTAATTCAGCTGGGCAAGATTAGGCCATAATGCAATAATAATAATTATCATTACAAAATATTCAGCTTGGTGGAGCGCAGGTCACCGCCCCATTTAAAGGGGACGCTCTTTCATCTATCCATCCGCTGTCATCAGAAAAACTGTCCCTTAAGCCTGTTTCACATGCGAGCGACTGAGCGGCGGGGCCCGCAGCGATCGAGCGGCAGCAGGACGCTCGGACGCGGCTTCGTTTCACATGCACCGCTTTTGCGCGGCGCGCGCCTCTGCGAAGCGCAGTGATGGTTGTGGGAAGCGCCCGTTATCCGCGGGTTTCCTTTCTCCGGGCTCGCTTGTTTTGGTGCGCTTGGGTTGCAAGTTTCACGAGCCTTCTACTTCGGTGATCGATTTTCACGCGCCTTGAATGATGAAAATGTGCAGTGTATCAGAGTGCAATTAAACAACTTCAGTAGTCACGTTTATTTCTGTTCCAGCTTTCTTTTTTTACCACGCAAGTCATGTTGCTCGCCCATACACTTGGCCATGGAAAAGCAAAAGAAAGAATTTGTTTTTGGGGTTTTAAGCTTTCACAGGGCTTTCGGTGGCTTTTACTCTCGAATGCCGCAAGGCGTTGGTGCGCCGTATGGGCCCGGCAACCGGATGCAAGCGGCCCAGTCAACGACATTGTGGGTTTGTGAAGGAGCTCGTCTCTCTTTTTTTTTTTTTTTTGCCTATTGACATTCTGCAGTAAAGAGGCGGCGGCATTTGTCGTCTTCGGGGTACGTGACCACTAAAAAAAAAGAAAAAGAAAGCAGTAAACTATTCGAACGTGCTGCACCAGAGTAGTAAAAAAAAAAACTGAAACATCTGCTGCGAACAAGTGCGGAGTGTCGTAGGTTCCCCCTGTCCGGACCTATGTTGGTGTCACGATTAGATAAAAATACAAAAGAACAAAATGGCACGTGCAAACGATTTGTCTGCTTTGATGGAAGCGCAGTAAAGAACAACAAAAGGAAAAGAACGGCGTTTTCTACACTGCCAGCTCGTTACAGCAAATGTCGTCTGCTAGGAAACCGAGTCGGAGCGAGTTCCTCCCGGCGCGCGCGGCTGCTCTCGTCTCTAGAGTGCCTCGATGCGCGCGCCGGGCATCAAGGCACCCTACTCGTCTCCATCCCTACAGTCACGTGCCCGCCACGTCACTGCTCCCCCATTGGTTGACCTTGGGCAGACGCTCTAGACGCGCTGCCGCGAGCGAATTTTTCCAAATGGAGCGAACAAGATCGCAGCGTCCTTTGGTCGCCCTTAAAACCTGTTTTTGGGCTTCCGCGACGGCAGCCGCTCCGCTCTTGGAGCAAAATCGCTGCATGTGAAACAGGCTTTACGCATTCGCCTAAGATGACTCGTAGGCGAAAGCCATCTTCTACTTTTTCTCAGTCGATTGCATTGATCTCCTCGCCCTCGAAAGATTCCTGCACCTACCGTGGTTTTGTACTGCCTCCTGGATTGGAGGCATTGCAAGGTTTCTGCACCTCACGTGCCTCCGGGATCGGCCCACCTATGACCAAGTGACGTGTTATGTGATGACGTCATCATTTTACGTCACATTGTGATGTCACAGTGACGTCAGTATGACTTCACGATGATGTCCCAAATTCTGGCAATTTGTGACGTCACGATGACGTCATGAGGTGGCGTCGTTTATGATGATTTTTTGCATCACTCGCGTTTCCGCCGACGGTCACTTTTCTTGTTTGCGGAGGCATCTAACGCTTTCGCCTCAATCACTGAAACCGAGTGCCGTCGCAAAACTTAACAGCCCCTCCACGCAATGAACGACGGAGAGGGAAGAAACCATCCATGGGAAAAAACAACAATGCTAGCACAGGTATGTGTGACGTATTATCTTTCGTCTCTGCCCTATGGTGGTGACATGTGAATTAAGACAGCTCCAATTTTATTCGAAGAAAGACTTAGTTTGCGGATCTCTTTAGGAATGTCACCCATGGATATGTTGCGCGGATCGTCTACATTTTTCGCCTATTGATGAGCAGCGAAAAGTTGAAATTACTCTACGTCTGATAAGAAAATTGTATTACCGCCCAACTACCCCACGCTGCCCGAAAAATTCGAAAAGTACCCTACAAGCACAGTAATTATTCTATGGTCGGCAACACTGGTCCTCGGCTGCGTTTACCATCTTTTGGTATCCATTCTGTTGCTGTGGCTGTCCACCGGTCTTATGCACTACATGGCCTGCCTTAAGCACATTTCTATTCTCTCGATGTCAACTTGAATAACGCGACCCCTGATTGTACTCTGAACTTCTCTGCTGACTACAGTGCGCATGAGCAAGGGCATGCGAAAAAATATAAACTACCAAAATTCAGACAAAAAAACACGTCCACAAAAATCGCAAGAAAATTCACAAAATAGTCACGTAGCACTCCTAATATTACGCCCAACCATGTGTGTGCGTGTGCGTGCGTGCGTGCGTGCAAAACCACGTGCAGACGCGGTACACAATCGTCGTTTTCCACTCACCGATCTTGGAGGCAACGCTGCTGATCACGACCACGTGACCACTCCTCCGCTCCAGCCAGTGCGGAACCACCGTCTGAGTCAGGTGCACGTGGCTGAACACGTTCAGGTCAAACATGGCCTTGTGTACCTGTCAGTAAATAAATATGCAATGCAGCACATGTAGCGTGGATCACCAACGGCAGCAGGCCGCATTCTCGGCCCTGCATACACGCAACTGTTATCGTCGCTGGAGCATTCCCCCTCAGTTCCGTCTAACTGCAACGATAAAAGGCGTGAACGCAAAGTAACGTGTTCATTCCCACTGTACGCGCACTATGCAGTGTTTAAAAGTGTCCTCCTTTAACGAATGATGACGAATTGAACGGATGTACATCCGAGGTTTCGTGTTGTTAATGCTGTGTGCACTACGTTTTATTGCCGACATGCGTCAAGCGTGTTGCGTTAATAGTGACCGCAGTACAGCTATCTTCACGGGACGGCTACGCCCTCCCATGATAGAGTATGTACCACTCTAAATCGTTACCATTTGTTCTAAACACAAGAAGAGATTAATTCCGATTATTCCGATAGCGCTCTCTCAGCAACAGCTGCCCATAACTCTCCCGTAGTAGAGTGCACAGTACTGTTATCTAAGCCATTAATTGGGACAGCTCTACATTCCCATGGCAGAGTGCGTGTAGACCCCCCCCCCCCCCATGAAGCTTTCTGCATCTGACATGATGTTGCACTGTCTCCGGGATTGGCCCACCTTGGCCCAAGCGACAATGCCAGGTGATTACGTCATCATATGACGTCATTCTTAGTGATGTCATCATATGACGTCATTCTTAGAAGCCATGACGATGGAACAAATTTGTCGATATGAAGCGTAATGATGACATCGCAGGTGACGCGTCATGCCGTCATCTGTGATTACGCGATAGTACTCTTGGATTGATTCCTATCGACGTATCGACGATTTTCGCGTTTCATGAGGCTAGGCCTTAATCCCTAACCACACGTACGCATTACAACGCGTCAGCGCGTGGCGTGTAGACTCAGCGCCGCGCCCTCCCCCTATGGAGTGAGAGGGCGTGCGGCTACACGAAGCTGCACGCCCTCTCTCTCCATAGGGAGAGAGCGCGCGTAGGGAGAGGGCACGCCACGCGCTGACGCATTGTGACGCGTACGTGCGGTTAGGGCTTTAAAATTTGTCCCTAGTTTGTACGCATATGCTAGCCCATAACAGCGCTTTATTCAGGTGAGGGCAATGGAGCGCAGCACGTGTATTTTGGCCAGGGTGTCGGAACGGAACAAAAACCGGAAACGAAAAACGAAAAAAAAAACGATATTTTTGACCGGAACGAAAACGTAACCGAAACTTTATCTATTATTTCGTTCCGGAGCGAAACCGTAATTTTTTCAATCATTTTTCGGTTCACGAGAAAACTTGGCAATCCGGAACAACTGAGCTCATGCAATGTGAGCATATCTCAGGCAGGAATTCCAAAGCAAAGATATGTTGAAATTGTGCGAAAAGCAAAAACAGTGGCAACCAGAGGTGTTTATATTAACACAAGTGGACTTTTGCGCGCCTGTCGCCTGTCAGGCAGGCCAAAGTGGAGAGGGCATTGTCGGCGCTGAAGTTTGTTACAGCGAAAGCTGTTATGAGATCACAACAGCTGCTTTTTCCGCCATAGTTTCCCGCCGCTGCCGGTGTCCGTTTCCGCTATCACGTGATACAAGAAAACATTAAATGAGAAATTTTTGTGATCGGATGGGATTTTAACCCGCCCCTCTGCGTGGCAGTCGGGTCTTCCACCAGTGCCACGCTGGTGCTTGTAACTCCTTCGCAAAAATACTGTATACAGGCGTCATTTCAGGCAAGGAATCGTGTTAACCTATGTAATATAGCGTGGCAGAAGAGTAAAATAACAACCAGTCATCACACAATGCTAATAGCGCAAAGAGTGTGTGGTTTAATGCTTCCCACCAGTGTTGCGGAGTTGCCCCACCAGAATTGGAATGACTCCTGAATCATTCCACACTTTCGCGACCCCGGAATGGAATCAAGACAACGCTTGGAGGAGTGGAATGGGAATATTATTAAGCACCTTCTGCACGCAATGGAATCGGAAAGGAATTACGCCTTTTTCCGAAAATAGAGCACGTTTTCAAATATTAGGAAGCCAGAGCCTCGAAATTAACAATAAAGCAGCATTTTTGAAATGGCTTGGCTGATTACAAGCACGGTACATTTATAAGCAACACGCCTACTACAAACCGAGGCATCAGTTAGTGTACAAACAAACGTATTATCCCAGCAGATACCGAAGGGAGAAACAAATTGCCCCTGCGCGTTGGTTCCCATTGATACCCCCACACGAAAGTGGCGAATACTCTATGAACAGCCTGATCTTCATCTCACGAGCAGTTTAGTACCTGACACATGTGAATAACCTTCTGCGACAAGGAAGACACTGCATACCTGCGCACAGGCGAACACAAAAAAGCTCTTCTCACCCCATCCATGCTTGCGAGGTGCGCTTGACAAGCGTGAATGCTGTAGAGCAGTGCGGCCCAGTGTTCCGTATTCGATGCAAAGGCACAAGGTGCCCAAGGGGCGCACTGTTCCAACTAATACCAGCAGATCTAGAGGGCTTTGTTCCCCGTTACCCAAATCTGAGATTTCTCCATATTCACGACCGCTCCAGGTGCGTGGCAAAACTGCTTAGTCTTCTTGAATATTACTTTTGTATAAGAATACGCTATGTCGTCATTTCAGCACTAACACGTTTAAGCTTAAACAATATTAAAACACCACCATTTGTTCAAACATGCTGACCATGCAAATACTATAGGTAGCGGGAGAACTGCCCCTATGGGAATTAGTAAGGTGGTTGTACTGCAGGAGATATGTCGCCAAGCTGCTATCCGTCGACCATGGTAACGTGTTTTACGTACTTTTGCAGTTCCTAATGCATCTGATGACATCAGTTTTATGCGGCGTTCATTCTTAACTCGATAAAAGTCTCAAGATGCCTTCCCTACGTTGAAGAATTACAGGAATGAAATTGAACTGCCCGTCCATTCCTAGAGTGGCAATGGGCTAAGTTTTTTTCATTCCGAGTAATTGAAAGGAATGGAATAGCAGTAAGTTCTAATTCCCCGGAATGGAATTGGAATGGAATGGAGGTGCCCATTCCGCAACACTGCTTCCCACCCACTGCAAAGTGCTCAGCCATAATTCTTCATCATCATCAGCCACAGCACAATCTGCACATAATGACTAATGACCTACACATGTGTAGCGGGTACCACGATTCTCCGAGGAATGACGAAAAATGGCATAGTGGGAACTTCGCTACTTCAGAAAAATTGCGATGATTTATGACGTAGTGGGTACCTTCCATGTGTACTTGTATTAGTTGCCCCAAGAGACTCTACAACGGGCTCTACAAAGTCCGCTCTTCCAGCTTTCGCTGTGACTGTGTGGCGTGTTCCGCGCAGGCCTGGCGATCTTTTTATCAGAACAGCGGTCTCGCACATCAGAGAGTACACTCAATTACGTGCTGCTTCTGAGATCGTGCTCACTCCCTTCACACAAAGCATTGAGCCCACTAAAAGAATTCGTATTTGTCTTTTGAGAAAATAAATACTATGACTTTGAAATTAATACTGGTTTCTGCTAGCTGGTAGGCATTCGTGGTAAAGTTACGTGTGCTTCTCTGAAGAACGTGTTTTACCCTTGTCCCACTTTCCTAAGAGGAGGGCAAGTAACTATATCACAAATCCAATGTTCTTTATGATTACCTTAACTTCAACTTTTTGCATACAAAAAAAAAACCGTTACGAACCGTTACGGAAGATTTTTTTTTCGTTCCGGAGCAGAAACGGAACGGAACTTTTTGCGGTGGAACGAAACTAAAACCGAAACGAAAAACGTTTCGTTCCGACACCCTTATTTTGGCTCACCCTCGCCCATTTGGCTTCGAACAACAGTCGGGTTCTTTCTTAAACATAGCACCTTCGCATCAGACTTGTTGTGTGGCCAGCTACAGACGTCATTTAACCTCTAATTCATACAACCGCATTGTCTTCGGGTTGTTGAAAGTCAAACCCTATTTAAGATACTTAAAGGGCCCTTCACCAGCCTCTGAAAATATGCGTACTTCGTGAAGAAGGAACCGGGATTCCCATGACGTCATTACGATACATATTCTCGATTGGTCCATATACGCGAAATATCAATTGTGAATTGTATTCATGGCACTGCTTTGCCATGCAGCCGCCCATCTATTATTCCTTGTCTCGCATGACAACCGTGCGCGATCAACTGATTTCACCTCATTTTGTGCATTTTCGACTGCGCATTCGGTGATAACAGCGTATAGCCGACGAGCGCGAAATCCCGACAGGCTCCAAGCTTAGCGCTGGCATTGTAGTTATATGCTTATAAGAAATAAGTGGCGGGGAGCAGATATCGCATGTAGGAAGGGTAGTGAAGGCGAGAAGGAAACCACTCTTTCGTCTTTTAACTCGGGGTGGTTAAATCAATCGGTCACGGTGAATGGCACAAGAGTTACCCGACCGAGCGGCACGTATGATCGAGATTGTCGAGGCGCGTCCACGGGAAATTACACAATTAAGTAACGTTGTCAATGTAAAACCCTTCGCTGCTCTGAGAGAGGCGATGTGATAGCGCGCCACAAAGCTGAACCACCACATATGTAAAATCGCAACGAAGTTATTCTAACACGCAAAAGAGAGAGAGAGAGAGAGAGCGAAGAAAACAAGACAGTCGAGTAATACATTCGTCGTTCCCGTACGGGCCGAATGGCTAGAGGCTGTATTCCGTTTTAGTTATTTTAGTACGGAAATCGACGGCTTGCAAAGCTTAAAGTGAAACATACGTAGAGTATTAATATGTAGAGTTATTAATGAGCGCGACACTATGCCTCATCTCACACGTTGGAATCAATGCCGCTCCCTCAAGAAATGTCCGGCTTCTGTTTTACAGCGCAGTGCTCCTAACATCCAAAATGTTAGCGTTATTTGCCTCAAATACTTGTTGGTCGGTCCCTGCCCATGCAAGAGCTCCTGAACACTGTCCTCATCAATAGGGAGTTTTCGAATAGGGGCCCCAAAGTCCTATGAGTGTGCTCGCTTTGGGTCAAGCAGGAGCTAGGAGCTTTCGAATAGGGTCTGCGGTGCTTTGGACATTCCCCCTATTCTAGGTCACTCTAGTCTTGGCCAAGAGCCGTCGCTTCAGTGAGTGCCGTCCTGTTTGCTTGACGCAAAGTTTTTGGGGCAGGCTTTGGGGCTCCCGCTCAATTCGAGAAATAGCGTTTGGGGCTCGCTCATGCGCAGTGGCCTCGACGCTATTTCTTTGGGGCCCCTAAACGATTGCGGCCCCTATTCGAAAACTCCCCATTATTTCCTGAGATTTTACATGCCAAGCCCACGATATGGTTATGAGGCGTTGCAATGGGGGACTCTGGATTGTCATTAACCACGTGGTGTTTCTAAGTGCGTAGCATTCTAGGGGCCCGGCTTGTCGTCCATCCGCAGATGTCGTGTGACGTGTGAAATCATGTTGTCAATGCAGCCCTAAACCAAGGCCAGCAATGCTCAAAACCGGGTAAAAATAAACGAACGAGGTGAAAATAACATCATTAACAGAAATAACCATGACGTAATCGCAATAATTAACTTAAAATCGCTGAAAACACTTCGGGAACATGCGGCTCACAACCGCGCCGCGCAAGAGAGGGCGCCGCCGCCTCGCCAAGCGATCGATTGCTCCTCTGATTGGCGCTTCTCCGGCGCCTTCGGCACTACATCTGAACGTGGAAACAACCTGACGGAACTTGCTGCAGACGACATGATCTCTCACTGCCATAACAAGCAGGAAGCCGATAAAGCGCAGCAAAAGGTAGCGCGCATGTAGCACGCCGACTTTGCGAATCTCCCTAACAAGACTCTACTAGTGCCGGGGAAATCGTACATGCTTACCTCAAACATTGACGTCATCGACGGTTTGATAAACGGAGCAGTGGGAACTCTACGAATGGGAATCGCCGGGTGCCCATGCTGCGCACTTCCTCGGGTTTCACAGTAGTCGAGCTGTATTTAGCGCGGGATTTAGAACGACACCAATCGCTACACAAGAGTCTTTGTAGCGTTAGCTACACTTGCCTAGCCGGAGCCGATTTCGCGTGGAGCGTCATGAGCCGTGCTGCGCATGCGCGAGGATCAGTGATGTCACACAGCTGGGTCACCGGAGCTGGCATCTCACGCGCTCTCCGACACCGCCGCGGCTGGTCTGCGCCGCATTCGAGAGGAGTGATGTCGTGGACACAATGGCGCCAGCGCGCGCGCAGCTATTCGCCTTCGCTGTGCAGTCGCCGTCTGACACTGCGGGGGCCGTTTGATAGCGCCTCTGACTGGCGTTTGCAGGTGGGTAACGCCATGGAGAAGGGGAGCGCAAATGCTGCTCGACGGCGCAGAAGAGCCGAGAAGATTATTTCATCGGATCGCGAAGTAGTTGCCTGGCAATTAGCGATTACTGTGTTGGGGCCATAGAGACGGCAGCGTGTTACTTCACTGACCACCGAGACGTCTTTGTGGCAAAAACTGGGCAGACCCCACGTACTGTGGGAGTCGATATTATGCGAAGCAAGTGGCGGAATGGTGACTGTGGCGCAACTGTTGCGCAACGTGGGCATTACCAACACCAGAAGCGGTAAGCCGATATGTAGTGCTTATACGTGTCCTGAGAACGCACGCATGTTTCACGAACCCGTGTGCATGTGTGGAAGAAGTTCTTGACAGTTCTTGAACAAGGGCATCACCACCGTGATCAGAGAGCACCAGCAACTGGTCATCACTTGTTATAGGATCCGGTCGTGATCGTGGTGACGAGGGGTCCATGTGTAGTGAAGTATGTGGTACAGTAGGGCTGTTGGAATTCGTGGATGCCTCGGTCATTTCGTCGACAAATTGTCGGTCGATAGAGCCGGCGACATGTCGGAACCTGAAGCCGCCCTTCGCGTTGGTGAGGTATAGGCCGTTGAGGCTGGTAGGCCTGGAGTGTGCTACGTAGACCAACATCACTGGAAGGTGCTTGTCGTATTCGTAGACTACCTGGGCGTATGTGGCCTACGTAGCCTATAGTCTACAAAGCGGCTGTCAATCAATCTGGCATCATCCTCGGTCAGCATGAGGCCATCGCCCAGCCTCGTAAGAAATGAAGAGGACACTGCGTCGTTCTCGTGGACGAAGTGCGCTTTACGGTGCGGTGATGTGGATATCATATGTAACGTTCGTTCATGTATTCCTCCGGGATCGAGCAATGCATCAATATAGCTTGCTGAATCATAGGAATACAAACGTAATGTTTATTAGACTGTATAAAAGCGCAGCCAACACTGGAACCACAGACGTTAATCCGATATGACGCCTGTATCGTAGGAGTACACATCGTAGGAGTATTATGTAGTGTTTATTGCTTTCTTGTAAAATTAGATAGCAATCACCACAACCACAATTGACGTTGCACCAATATTACGCCTGCGTCGGGTGTTTTTCCAAACGACCTGGCGTGGCTCAGTGGTAGAATACTTGATTGCCACGCAGAATGCTTGGGTTCGATTCCTGCTGGGATCCTAATTTTCATTCTTTCTATTCTTCTAGTCAACTCTGCCAATTTTGGTTTTCCTTAACGCTCTAGCATTTAAGTTACACCGATGTTTGTTCTCGCCGTTCCTGGGTAGATATAAACTGCAATCACCTGTGTGCGCATACCCCCTTACCGTAGCCCATGGTATACGGGTATGTGCCACACGTGTCTGGAGGAAAGGGTTTGACGACGCACACGGCAGGATTTTCATGTTATTCATGTCATGACGCGATAATCATATTCGTCAAATCCTCTTACCCTCCCACGCCAATTTTGGTCAACACCAAGTTAAGGAGTCGATCATGAGAGCACCCAGACGCAGGCGGCTAGATAGATAGATAGATAGATAGATAGATACGCAGATAGAAACGCTCAAAGTGCCAGAGGTTCGCTAAGAAATGCTTCGCATTTAATAGAGAAGCAACCTGACGTTGAGCAAAAATAAATATGCATGTGCCACATAATACGTATACCATGTGTGTGTGTCATTGGAGCAGCAGTAAGCATGACAATCAAGCTAATCCTAGACAATCTGGAAAGCTAAGAATAATCAGCTGAACCTTTGCTAACGCTACGTATATCCTGGCATAGCCGAGCTAAGCCACTGCAGTTTTTTAACGTGCACAGAAATCTAATTGCAAAGCAGTTTTCGCCTTTCGGCCCCATCGTAATGCTGCGGCCACCATAGCCGGGCATCGAGCCTTCGTCCACCAGCTTAGCAGCGCAACGCTTTAGACGCTAAGCTTATATCACGGAGGTGTGAAGGCAGAATGTCGTCGCATCATTGTTCAACTCACCTCCATGCTGATGTCCTGGAATCGGGCCGACTGGGAGCGACCCGCGCAGTTGACGAGGATGTCGAGGCGGCCGAACCTCTCGAGCACTTTTTCAAACAGCTTCGAGTGCTCGTCGAACTTGGTCACGTCCATTGGAAGGACCAGCACGTCTTTTTCGGCCAATAGTTCCTGCGCTGAAAGCGTGCGGATAGTTTTAAGTTTTCATCATGTATGTGTATCGGCTCATTCCTACAGCTTACAGCAGCTATCGAACGGTTTTAGCCCATATTATACATTGTTCCGACGTTCCATTTCGCGTTTCATCGCCTAAGCCAGTAGTTCTACGATAAACAACTACAAAAAAGACGCAGTTTCGCCGCAAGCGCGAAGCAATGACTGCGATAGCAAGAAAAGCGGCCCGTGATGGACGCGCTGCTACGCTGCAGAAACATGTGCCCCCTCCCCCCCCCCCCCCCCCGGCAGCGACTACCGCTCGAGCAGACAGCGGAAGGGCAAGGTTCTCCCTGCGCAAATATTAGGAGAAGCGAACGAGCTGGTTGACGACTTTAAATGTGCCCGTCGCGCTCCTCGCGCCATCTCGCTGGTAATGAAGAAACGCTTAAGCACCTGCCCTCTCGGAGTACTGCCAGTGGTAAAGGGTGTGTATATAACGCTCGCCGTTAGCTACCTGAAGAATCTGCGTTTTGTGGCGTAGTGGTTAGCGCCACGCGCTGCGGAGCGAGAAGTCGCTGGTTCGATTCCGCGCTTCGGAAGCATTTTGCTGGATTATTAGATGCGAAGTATCTTAAGGCGGAGCTCAATCCGGTGGTGGTGGTAGTGTGCGGCGGGACCGCCCTTACTGCGCATGCGCATACCCTCTCCACACACCTCCTCTCCACTCCCCCTCTCCAGATACCCTCTCACCTCCCTCTCTCCCATACCCCTCTCCACTTCCCCTCTCCCTCCCCCTTTCCACTTTTCCTCTGAAACGCGGGCTAGACATGCCGAAATTCTCTCCTGCGCAACGCCGCGATGAGCTCGAGCGCATGCGCGTCCCCTCCCCTTCTCTCTCCTCTCCTACACTGCCCCCCTCTCGCCCGCCTGTAGACCGCGTTCCCCGGTCGCCCTGTGAGAATTTACGGCCAGGCTAGCTGGAAGATACGACGCGCGTAGCGTCCCTCTTCGCGTTCCACGACGCGAGGTCGGTAGCATGCCCAATGAACGCCAACGGAATTTTTCTTTGGGACTTTTATATATACATATATATATATTGCCACGTGCGTTTCTTTATCACTTTTGCTGTATTCGGTTTTCGGCCACAAAGACTGTCAGCAACGCTCAGCGCGAACCGCGCCTCGTTGTTCGAGAACCTTCGCGATCAATGTAGATCGTTTTGTTAAGATTGCGCGCAAGACGCGCACACTCGAGCTTATTCTAGAATTTGCACGACAGCCAGCGATAACTGCTCACTGCTGTCTTCGTCGACGTCACGACCACGTGACAATATACACATACTTATACATATACGGTGCATGACGCTGGCGACGGCAAAAACCAGCGGAGACTGTCCATATAATTGCTATCGTAATAAAAGACGTTCTTTAGGGGCACACTATGTCCCGTGACAGCAGCCCCTTCTCATTTTTGACATGATTCACCGCATAACAGCTTGCTTTGCGGCGTAGCTTACTTATGTTTCCCCTTCTCCATGAGATGGCTGTAAAGCTTTAGTTGCATGTGAGCTTGCTTTTTCCAGGCTTGCGTATTTTAAAAGCAGTCATAGCTAGAAGCAGGTTGAATGCAGCTGCAGACGGTACAACTTAATGACACGCTGTTCAGATCTAATTGTCGTGGCACTTTAGTTTGAGCATTCTTTGCGAGGGAGAAATAAAAGGCACCTATCTCACGCTTCATGTGTTAACTTACGACTCCCCCCCCCCCCCCGTTTTCTCTTACTGCAAGTGGCCCCTCATCACTTCCACCAGTCCACAAGGGGTCCCCAAAACATCCATGGCTGAGAACCACTGGCCCAAGCCATATATTTATTGCCAACGCGAAACACTCACCATGGTTTTGTGGCCCTGTCGTAACAGCGATGAAATGTCTTACAGTAAAATTTTCGAAACTTTCTACGTTCCGCTATTGGCTATTTTAGGATATACAATGCGTATTTACAGCCATATTTTACAGATAAGAAATGAACTATGCGTAGTGCGGAGCAGGTCGGAGTCCGCTGTACCTAACCGATCCCTTGTGAAAGAACCTAGAGTGTATACATTGAAATGCTTCATAATAAAATTAGCCAAATTGTCCTACTCGTGCAACCAGTAAATACATCGTATTGGTCGCGCTCTTGCATAACTCTCAAAACAAACGAGTTCCTTCCTTCAAGTAAGGCTGAAGTCTGGGTCGGTTGATAGATAACGCTAAAGGGATGAACGAGTCAAAAGTACAAAACAGAGACGTGGCCCACAACAAGGACAGTTGATAGTCCAGTCGTCGTGCGTCCCATTTATCTCCTTCGTCTTTCAGACTGGTTCATTCCTTCCTTCAAGTTTGAGTGCTGTCCTCGCGGCTGAAGATTTTCTCAGCACCATCTTTTAAGGCTTCTCGCATACACCTTACTACACCGTCCGTCACTTTCCAAACTGACTAAGTTCGTTAGTCTTTGCCTTTTACATTTCAGTTAAAAGGCCGAGAATGGAGTTGGTTTAAATATTGTTGCAATTCGAATTTTTAACAGTGAAGCCGTTAAAGGTCTAGGTGAAACGTATGACCACAAGAAACGATCATCATCATAAACGGGTATGTGCCCCAAAAATTGGGCAAATCCCACTATTCTCCACGGGTCCACTAAAAATGAAGAAAGCAAATAAAGACATACATCGAAAGAAAGAGAAAGAAAGACAGAGAGTCAAAGAAAGAAACATATAGCATGAAAAGACAGAGAAAGAGAGAAATCGACAGAAAGAAATGGAAGAAAAACAAAAAGAGAAAGAAAGGAGAGAAAGGCAGAGAGTCAAAGGAAGAGAGAAAGAACTAAAGAGAGAGAGAGAGAGAGAAAGAAAGTAAGCAGCGTTAGCCAGATCGACTAGCTTCGCTGCGCCAAGGTTTGCGCGACTTAGTGCGAACTTCTCGCATTTCTTCTTTCTTTTTTAATATGTGATCTTTACAGCGGATTTTGGAACCATTAATATGGACGCCGGCTACTCCTTTTCACTGAAGGCTCTAAATAACGAAGGCCAGAGAGTGAAAAAGAAAATGTGTTTAAACGTGGTCTTTATATTGAGTAGCCCGCAGGGATAACAAAACAGCAGGGGCTCCAGTGGCAAACAAAAGCACCTTGTGTTTTCGCTTGTCCGTCTCACATCTATGTTCAACCTGCGTTGCAGAATCTAAAGTGGCTCTTACAGAGGAACAATGGCTCAGCTTGTTCGTACAGACTCCCAGACAGCTGTACACTGTTTGAAAGGAATCATGCCTCCGCCGAAGGCTAGTGAACGGTTAAGCTCCGTTCCCTCCTCGTTATCCGGTGTCTCCTTCGAGCAATGTATACGAAAATAAATAACAGTAATTTTATTTCCATTAATACAACGTTGATGCAAGGTGTGAGAATAAAAGCGACTATCCGCTTGACCAAAGGTCATCACCCCCATGATATGCATCAGGCAGAGGTGGGGGTGGGAACAGAACACATGATGCAATATACAATAGCAGACACAAATTTAGATAGCATACATAAGCCAGACAAAGCGCTGGCCAAACATACCAGATACAGTAATTATGCGTGACAATATTACAGGATATACACAATTTAAAAACTACGAAAGCCGAAAATAACAATCATGAAATAAATGTCTTGAACGAAAGTTGTTGCGAAATAGTTTCGATAAAAGAACAGACACATTACTTGGCGTACATTGAAAGATGCAGCTTTTATCGAGCACTTCTAAATTTGTGAAGAGTTCAGGGACAATTCGCGGAACTGAGAAAGTGTAACGTCTATGACTTCAGTGCCTGTAAAATTTAGTTTGCTTAGCTGTGACAGTAGCTGATAACAAACTCTTTGTAGTTCATAGTTCTTGTGTGGCCCGCCGTTCCTCCGATCTCGGAGGTCGTGTGGCGCAGTATTCGGTCAGACTATGCATTAAGCGGTATACGCAGGGCAAGGCCGGTACACCTGTCATGTTTATCATGCTACAGGACGCATACAGACACAGGCTGCAGCGTCGCCTTACCGACGAGAGTGTACTTGACGTCTTCGATGGCCTGCTCGTCCACGTCTGAGAGGACTACCTTGACTCCGTGAGAGGCGAGCTCGAGCGCCGTGGCACGGCCGACGCCGCTCCCTGCGCCCGTGACCCATGCTACTTGGCGCCTGAGGGTGGCTGCATTAAAAGCCAATAGAGACACTGTTGTACTTGGCGCGAATGATAACGCACTAAGTTCACGCCACTGAGCCACTCGCATATTGTACAATTCTTAGCCAAATAACCATAGGCGTGCGCAGGGTCCTCCTTTAGAGGGGGGGGGGGGGGGCAAGTGTGTCCCTGGAGCCCCTCCCCCCTGTTGGTCGAGTACGAAAGATAACGAGCTCCGCAATTCCGCAATGGATGCAAAAATGCAAATTAAGCGATGTCGTGCTTCTCACAAAGGCCATTCATTGGTCCCCAGCTTTCCGGTGTGGGAAGTTAACAGTTCTTTGAATGCAACACGAGGAGTCCTTCGTCGTCATTATCGTCAAAAAACAAAAACAAAAAACATGCATAGCCGTAACCCTGCGCATTAAAAAATGACGTGAAAGGTACGGCTGAGTTAATGTATGGGACAGAATTGGCGCCCCCCCCCCCCCTTTAGATGATTTCCTGCACCCCTCGTGCGCACGCCTATGCAAATAACCATGACGCTCACCTCAGCGATGGTTCGTGGGGCATTAAATGGACACTAAAGAGCAACAGTGAACCGGCCTAGATCGATATATTGTCCTCTAAGAACTCTAATGTCGTTAATTTTGCCATCGTATGTTTATTAACAGAGGAGAAAATAAAGTTCAAAGTTTCATTTTTAAATTTCGCACTGAAATCTACCCACGTGATGTTACGGATTTCAAAATGTTTTTCTCGTATTTTGGCGCCATTGGCTCAACAAAATGCCCCCAAACTTGGTATGTTAAGACTATGGCCCCCTCAGAGGACAATGTACTTCATTTTTACCGATTAGGGACTACGTAGTCCCTAGTAGGCGCCGTCAAAACATGTGACCTCACGGCGAATGGTGCGGACACTTCAAGGTGGCGTCGCCACCCACATTGTGTTTTTGCGCGTTTTCTCGCTTTCTAAGCGCCTTCTCGCTGCAAGCGTGGTGTTTTTGGTATCGTGAAAGAGTACTTTACTATTATGAGAAAAATCGTTTTGCTCTTTAGTTTCCCTTTAAAACAGCTGCATCTCCGCTTACCTTCTCATGAAGCGAAACTACAGTGTTTGTTTATTTTGGCCTCCTATACTAACTCCACGAAAAAAGGGCCAGTGGAATTCTCTACATTACTTCGGTTACATCGGTAAAATCATATCCCACCGGCGGTAATATTTTTCTTTTGTCTACTCTCATTTCCCTACATTTTATATTTACTTAAATGGTAGAGGCCCGTGTACTTATATTTATGTACACGTTAAAGAACCCCCGGGGGTCGAAATTTCCGGAGCCCTCCCCTACGCCGTCCTTCGTAATCATATCGTGGTTCTGGGACATTAGACCACAACAATTATTATGTTATTACTGCCTTGTGACCGCACTCTGTCCGATAGGCTTCAGTGCAGACATATCGAAAAGTGCTATTTTCCTGAAATGAAATTAGAGTTCTGGTAGATATAACATGCACGCCTATTTCCGATGGCGGCACATGTCTACCGATAAAGCACAATACAGAGAATGGCATACGCAGGCGTACGTCTCTTGGAAAGTACGCGATTTAATTGTTCTGGAAAGAAACACTCCTATATCTTATCTGCGCTTTCAAGTTACATATTGTCTACTACTCTCTGTTTCTGCACGTCCGCCCCTCTTAATATCGCTGTACTGCCCGTCCGTCTACGTTTTACCTCCCCTACGTGACTAATGTAGGCTTCCACGGAACTCTAGAACGCTATACTTCTACAATTGTGGCTCAAAAATATTAAACATGCATGTTGTATCCAGTGTTGTCGGTAACGCGTTACAAGTAACGGCGTTACCGGTAACGCGTTACTTTTTTCGGTAACTTAGTAACGTCCTCGTTACTATTTCGCAACTGTAACGGGTAACGTACTTACGTTAACATTTTTCAGTAACGTGAGGTGTCACGTTACTCGTTACTTTTTCATCCTGTAGGTGCCTTTTTCCCAGAGCTCGCCCCGACGAATTGTTTTGTCGCAGCCTCGGAATGCTGTCGGCCTGCCAGGCATTAACAAAGAAAGTGCGGGCGGAATCACTTTTGGTTGTGGAAAATGCGGGGACCGATTCCTAAGACGCGCCGACTGCCTTTGGAAAAAGTTGGGCCATCGCCACACGAAGCTTAAAAAAAGCCGCGGAATCCGCCATGAGAAACTGTACAGACATGTTTTTCGTCGAAGTGGATTGTAGCAGGTGGACTGCTGGCACCTGCGCCTTTTCGTGCCCAAGAGACAGGCCGCCCGAAGAAAAAAGCGCAAGGGCTAGTTTATACTCCATACCATGTGCTGATCGTGATGCTTCGTACCCCCGCGGCGGAAACAAAGAACTTCCCCAAGAGGCAACATAAAGAGGACGTCCGCAAGTCCGGGTGACAAAGTAGTGCACTCGCTGGGCACAGCGTGGTGAAAGACCACCGCATCGAATTTAACAAGTCCCGCGTCGTTGACTTAGAAGCCAATTACTATAAGCGGCTTTTTGTGGAATCCTTACCCATCCAGGCGACAGCCGGTAACGTCAACCGGTCTACAGGTGCGCTGCCGATCGAGAGTCTGCCTCAACGGAATTCTGCACATCATGGAGAATAGGCGCGACCCCACGGCAGGAAGAAGACCCTCAAAGGAGAAAACGAGTGGGACGCGAAACGTCTTACTTTTTCTTGTAACGAAAAAAAAAAACTTACTCACTATCTTGGTTGGCGTCGCTCTGTTTCAACCAAAACCCATGAATACCGCTGTCAGACGAACAGCTTTAATTGCGGTTAAGCTAACTACGGTTACGGCTAACCACACTTACAGGTAGCTACACGGCAGGTGGTTATCGCAAACGGGTGATTCCAGGAGAGATTGTCACGGATCCGAAAATGGATGTTTTAGATTTAATTGAGTATTTTGTATTTTATGCACATGCCACCCAGTATCCTGAAGAGGAGCCTAGTTTTATTATTAGCTGCGTAATTTACGAGCAAAAAATAGCGAACATATTCAATACAGAGGGACCGATTTTACTACCTGTCGTTCTCGAACGTTCACAGTAATGAAAAACGCAAATATTACCGTTACAAAGACATTTTGTGTATGACATGCATGCGCAAAAAAGAGTAAAGTAACATTGTTTGAAACTTGTAGAGCGAAGGAAACTATTTTTGAAAAGTGTCTAAATATGCGACATTTTTTATAGTTGCTACATAATAGTTGCTACAACGTTGATAAGGCTTATCAACTTTTTTTGAAAATGAATATTGCTTCTTTCTATCTAAAACTACAGTTAAGTTTCTGGTTATTGAACTCCTGAGCGAACGAGGCTGATCTTGAACACTCTATACAGGTTAACAGGTTATATAGGTTAAAGTGAACAAAAAATTCACAGATATTTTTTTCCGTGACTAGGCCATTAAATCATTCCTTTATTGCTACAAAATTTGCGCATCTATTTTGCTAGTAGAAGCACGCCGTCAGAATTACTGCAAACTTATTGAAAGTTCAGTGATGCTTTCTTTGCGGATAGCGTTGATAATTGAATCTCGTAGTGTGTATAACGTCACATTGAGAAAAATGGCTTCACCATGTGCCACAGTCAGAAGCCATCACATGCAATTCTACAGGCAACTTTAAGTCACTATAACGTAGCTAAACTCCGGTACATTTGTGCAAATAATTCTCGTTAAAACAGCATTTTGGGTATAATTGTTGTTTGGGTTCTAAGTTTAATGTGAAACGTAAATTTGAGATTTAAAAAAATTCCTATTGCGGGTTCCTGCAGCAAAGACACATTGATTAAAATTTATGATTGCGGAGTAACGGCAGAGGTAACGTCCGTTACTTTTTTTCGGTAACGGTAACGGTAACGCGTTACATTTTTTTGTAGGTAACGTAGGGCGGTAACGCGTTCCTTTTTTTATAATGTAACGAGTAACGTATTTAGTTACTTTTTTTCAGTAACGCCTACAACACTGGTTGTATCGTAACATGAACGTTGAAAATTGTTCATGTGCAGTGTGCTGGTGATATTGTTGATATCTGGAAGCGAGGTGACCTGGTGACGTATCAATGCATTCGTGTGAGTGAGTGAGTGAGTGAGTGAGTGAGTGAGTGAGTGAGTGAGTGAGTGAGTGAGTGAGTGAGTGAGTGAGTGAGTGAGTGAGTGAGTGAGTGAGTGAGTGAGTGAGTGAGTGAGTGAGTGAGTGAGTGAGTGAGTGAGTGAGTGAGTGAGTGAGTGAGTGAGTGAGTGAGTGAGTGAGTGAGTGAGTGAGTGAGTGAGTGAGTGAGTGAGTGAGTGAGTGAGTGAGTGAGTTAAATGTGTCGATTACATCCCACACCTTCCATATTTTCAAGGAAGTTTCAAGTACAGAAAAAAAAAACGCTGTATACTTGTATGGAAAAAGGCTATACTTAAAGGTACATGGCGTTTAGAATTTCGCTGGAGGTAATGTGGGTTCGTACTTTTTTTCCCAAACCAACGGGAGTTTTATAAAATAAAAGATAATAAAACGCCCGTTGTCGTGAGAAAAATAAACTGGGGAGGGGCGAAGCATGCAGTGTGCGCCGGTGTTTCCCACAGTGAAATAGCTGCTAATTGGCAATGAGAGACAGAAGAAGAAGATGCACGGTCGGACCGAGGTAATTTACCACATTGTTTTGAGAGAGATTTCTTTGATGAGGCACTGGTGGTGCCAAGCCTGAAAGAGGGCACGTAGGGAATGGTGTTTCAGCTCCACTAACGTCGTCGTAAAACTGCGTCGGAATGCAGCTTACCCTAAGGTGCTTCTTCTTCTTCCCTACATGCCCGGTTTCAGTTCCCTACGGCATGTAAGGCAGAGAGTTTCAGCTCCACTAACGTCGTCAGCTATTTGTTGAGCTAACTGTTGCCTTCTTCATTTTTAGTGGACCGGTGGCGAGTAAAGCCCCATCACTTTGCAGATATCTTTCAAGAAGTGGGGTTTCAAATAGGTGACTTTAACGGTAGAGATCCATGTTTGTGTCGCTGGTTTTACATAATAAACTTGAGCGCCTTGGTGAATTTCGTCGGGATTCTGACACCACTGCTAAGCCAAACATAATGTTATAGGCAGTAACAACGAACCTTTAACTCACAATATGCATAGTATGGACCGGTGGCGAGTAGTGGGATTTATTCAATTTTGTGGCGCATACCCGTTTATGATGAACCGTGACGGCGACATGACACACCTACAAGCCGAGACTAATAAGGTGCTTCGCCCCTAATAGCAATCCCATACTGCATAGATGTGCATGTGCCACGTACTACAAACCAGGGTTGCTTAACGTACACTATTATTATTATTATTATTATTATTATTATTATTATTATTATTATTATTATTATTATTATTATTATTATTATTATTATTATTATTACGCAATCAAAACAATTTATAAGAGTTTCTCCAGTTCCGTCAAAATTTCCTGCAATGGCTGTGAACAGCATTATCTTTTTCACATACCCTCTTTTTTCTTTCTTCTTCTTTTCGCGAATTCTACTGCCGCACAATTCATGGCCGATCCCCCATGCTGGTTGGAGCCATTCTTTTGGGAACCAACCAACCAACCAACATACCTCGATTGTCTCAAGAACGTCTTCTGCGATGCAGGCAACACTGTCGCGCTGCAAATAACAAAATGACTTCAATCTCTACGCTCTAGCTAAAAGCTTTTCGACCTTTTGGGGCCTCTTTTTTGGTGAGCAACAATGTATATAATGTATTTTGCGTATCTTAAGTTAACGCAGCGCGTGGTGCTTTCCAGTGACGAGTTTTACGTGCCGAAACACCGACATGACCATGAGGTACGTTGTAATGGGCCACCTGGGGTTCTTTAACGTGCACATAAATCTGAGTACCCGAGTGTTCTAGCATTCCGTACCTATCGAAATGCTGCCTCCGTGGTACGGGAAATCCAACCCGCACCCTCAACATTTTCAGGTCACGAACGGTGTGCGCGCTATCAGCGTGACATAGCATTACGGTTACTCACACTCGCCAGTATTCTACCCTTCTATCTCTCTCTCTCACTCTCGAACACGGCGTTGCTCCTAGTGTGGGACAGCCAATCTCATAGCTCGACCAATTAATCAATCAATCAATATTACTGAGCAGCCCTCCCTATTCACCATGGCTTTATGGCTTGTTAGTTTACGTGTGCCGCATTTTGTGTGCTGTTTTGTGACGGTGCTATAGCTAACGGCAACCTTCCGAAAAAAAAAGAGTGCTAAGCACACTGTCGCGAGTTCGATGCCCGCACACGGCGGCCACATTTCGATGTAAACGAAATGTAGAAAGCACCCATGTACTCAAATATATAGGCGCACGTTAAAGAACCCGATGTGATCGAAATTGGTTCGAAGTACGCCACTAAGGCATGCGCCACAATCATGCCTTGATGTTGCATGCAATCCTCACCCCTCCCCCCCATCTCATAAAAAAAAATGCAGAACCCTGTGACTACTGTGACCACGGAAGCCTGCGAAGCTGTGACTATGGTGGGTCCGGTATAGTGACATGCGTTCGAAGATTCCGGTGTTTCTCTCACGCGTGACGAATATTATCTCATCAATGGCGGCTAACGGCGGTTTCACTGTGAAATACTGTAGTATATAAAAAAACACATTATTTCAAAAATGGAATGATGTTCGTTTCTTATGCAAGTGGCCTTGTCTTTGGGCCAAGATTGTTCATGCCATTTTGCCATGTCTGCGAAGGCATACACATTTACATTTACTTTTACGCCACGTGAATGTTTTCGACTCAAAAACGCTGCATTAGTCCGAGTTAATCGGTTCGCCGAAAATTGTTGTTGTACGCGTCTTTTGTCCGCGGACGAGATCCGCCAGAAGATAGTCGTGTACCTGTAAAGTTAATTAATTAAATATTTAATCGGACATCAATGAGTCTGGCTCACCGGGTGAAGTACCGAAGTGCTCGGCGAAGATGAGACTCCAGCAGGCGTCGGCGTAGTACCGAAACCAGTAAGCGACCGCCGCCAAGGCAGCGACGCCCACCGCGGCGATGGCGAGCGCCACGCAGCACACCATGATGGCTGCAGCACAGCTATAAAACCGGCGAACAAAACCAGCTCGAGGACTGGCACGCGAAAAAAGAGACAGCCGACGAGGCGTTATCAAAGCCCCGGAATGACCTAGCCGAGGGTCACAGCTCTTTCATTCGTTATCTACCCTTGCAGTCACTCTCTCGGGCCAGTCGAGTTTCTTTTTTTCCCTTTCTTATCGGTGAGAGTTATCCCCTGTTATGTCCCGAGTGCGGGCGCTCTGTATAGTGGTGCGCGCTCTTTCAATTATTGTTTTCCGCTGGCGAGCAATCGCGGGAGGACGGTTGCAGCTGTTGTTTCAAACCCAGCTGATTCAAAAGCGGGTTGTTATCCCCCCCACCCCTGCGTATATTATCTGGTTCGTCTGGGTGCAACGTACTACTGGTGTCGCTGTCGTATCGGTCGTGTTATCAGTGCGGAGACAAATAAAAGTTTCGGGGCCATGAGATCCGAGGAAAACCTGAATATTTACGCAATCCGTCGCATAGGAGAAAGTAACGTGGCAGGCGATCTAATGATGTGGTACAAAAACCACGTGACCTCCTCCGAGCGAGAAGTGCGTGGAGAGGGAACGATGACGTCTCGTTGTCGCGTCATCATGCGACGTCATTTTGACAATAATACTTTGACTTGGGCGAGTTGGTGCATACTTTGGACGGATGCAGCGCGATTCTGACGAAGACAGGAGACACGGAGAAACCAGACGAGCGCCTACTTACAACTGTGTTTATTTGCACTTTAACGGGCCTTTTTATGCATCATATCCAGGTGTATCACCCAAGAATGACAAAATAACAAGAAAGAAAACAAGATATTGTAGACAGAAATAATCGCATGTTTACAAGCTGGAAATGCGTCGATGCGCACCAATATTACACAAATCAAACTTA
Organism: Rhipicephalus sanguineus; assembly: GCF_013339695.2. NCBI lineage: Eukaryota > Metazoa > Arthropoda > Arachnida > Ixodida > Ixodidae > Rhipicephalus > Rhipicephalus sanguineus. Next base: position 130,234,430 of record NC_051186.1, on the reverse strand, counting down.
TTAGCGGTGAAAAGACCGACAACACTGTATTACACTTCGAAAACGTCGCTTCAGATTAACAAATATGAATACGTGCGGGGCGTGATCTACCTAACTGGTCCTGGTGATAAGTGAAGGTACATCAATAAACGAACGTGTGACCAACAAAAACACGGAAAAAGCGCAGTGAAGGTAAAACGACTAAACAATCTAGAGAATGGATCTCGGCGTCAGTAAAAAAAAAAACCAAAGGCTTGCTTGCGCACTTAGCGAAAAGAAACAATGACAAAATAAAAATCTAACAAAAACCAATAAAAACATAACCAGGAACCAGTGTTGGCGGTAACGCGTTACAAGTAACGGCGTTACCGGTAACGCGTTACTTTTTTCGGTAACTTAGTAACGTACTGGTTACAATTTAGAAACTGTAACGGGTAACGTACTTACGTTAACATTTTTCGGTAACGTGTGGTGTCACGTTACTCGTTACTTTTTCATCCTGGGGGTGCCGTTTTCTCAGAGCTCGCCCCGACAAATTCTTTTGTCGCAGCATCGCACTGCTGTCGGCCTGCCAGGCATTCACCAAGAAAGCGCGGGTGGACCAATTTCTTAAGACGCGCCGACTCCTTGTGTGGAGATCTGGGCCATCGACACAAAAAGCTTGATGAAAGCCGCATAATTCGCCATGAGAAACTGTACGAACATGCTTCTCGTGGAAGTGGATGTAGCAGATAGATTGCTGGCACCTGCGCCTTTTCGTGCCCAAAAGACAGGCCGTCTGAAGAGAAAGCGCAAGGGCTGGTTTACTCCATACCACGTGCTGATCGTGAAATTTTTTACGTGGGGGAAACGAAGAACTCCCCCGAGAGTTTCGACAACATAAAAACAATGTCCGCAAGTTCGCGCGACAACGGAGTGCACTCGCTGAGCATAGCATGGTAAACGACCACCGCATCGAATTCGACAACCCCCGCGTTAAGCGGCTTTCTGTGGAATTCTGGCCCATCCAGGCGACAGCCGGAAACGTCAACCGGTCTACAGGTGCGCTGCCGATCGAGAGTCTGCCTTATTGTGGAGAATAGGCGTGACCCCCGGCTTGAAGAAAACCCTGAAAAAGAATGCGGGCGGGACGCGAAACGTAGAATTTTTTCTTGTAACGCAAAAAAAAATATCTTTTTTTTTGCTCACCGCTGTCCCACGAACAGCCTTAACCTAAAGTACCTAAAGCCCCTATACTTCGTAAAAGTACCGCCATCTGCTCTCCCCTCCGCCGCCTCCTCTTCTGCGCGCTCTCGCGCGCGACGGCGGCGCCCCCTCGAACGCGCCACGCGGACGCGTGAAGCTTTCAGGCCGGTTGCGCGCTGGCGCTGCCACTTCAGCCACAGCTTTTCTAGTCCAGCCGTGGTCACGTGCCATGTCTCGCATACGGCTGTGTGTAATGACTCTGTTATTTCTGCGTTCATTTTCTCAGTTGGTGTAGGTGTGCGCACCATCTAATTCCCTTACAGCGCGCCAGGAGAGCTACTGCAAGCAATGTACAATTTGTAGCAAATTGCATGTCGTTTACGGTTCTTTTCGGAGCGCAACGTTTCCCCGTGTATTTATTGCATCGGCAAGAAATATTTACATGGCAGCTGTGACGTCAAGCCACGCCGTTTGGGAAGGAATAGTTCCCGTGCGTATAAACTAAACTATCACTATCATATATAACTGCAGCAATGCCTGCAATTCCCATAAAGGTGCTCGATCAAAATTTCATGACATTTCACATATGTTACTTCTCCTCGGCCTGCCCGCCGCGGTGATGTAGTGGTTTCGGCGCTCGCCTGCGGACCCGAAGGTCGCGTGTTCGGTCCCGGCCGCGGCGGTCGCAAACGATAGAGGTGAAATGCTAGAGGCCCGCGTACTGTGCGATGTCAGTGCACGTTAAACAACACCAGATGGTCAAAATTTCATTTCCGGAGCCCTACACTACGGTGTGCCTCATATTGTCACGTGGTCGTGACGTCGACGAAGACAGCAGTCGGCGTTTGCAGGATGAAACTGTTTATTTGGCCGAACTTGTGGCCGGAAAATGAGAACTAGAGCTACAGCAATACACGCTGTACAATGATAGCGGCGAACAGGGCGTCGTCCGTCGATCAACTGACAAGCGGTCAATCGCGTCGGCTTTTATACAGGCGGTATCGAACTTTCCAGCAATATCGCTGGTGGCGGCGTTATCTCTAGACAAAGCTGGAACATTCGCGTGCGGGGCGCAATCTTAACAGAACGATCTACTATAGACGTGAAGCTTCTCGAACAATGCTTCGCGGATAGCGTCGAGCGTTGATAACCGTCCCTGCCGGTCAAACCCGAATGCATCAAAACAAGACAAGAAGTGGGCGTGGCATTGCCCCCCTCTGAAAAAGCATCGTCCCGATGCTTGTGAAAGAACATAGAAGAGAGAAAAAAAAACAAGTGCATACAAAAATAAATTACAATAACAAAGGAAGAAAAATAGAGTCCCCAGGTTCGCTAACGCGCAAAAAACGGCTTAAGGCGCACGACATGGACGACTTCAGGTCATGCGCGGCGTCGCTGGGAGTTCGTAATGCCGTCCGGGATCACCTCGTAGTCAAGAGTGCCGAGGCGTCGAAGAACCTTGTATGGCCCGAAGTATCGCCGAAGGAGTTTTTCGCTAAGCCCACGTCGGCGTATCGGCGTCCAGACCCAAACACGGTCGCCGGGCTGGTATTCCGCGAAGCGTCGTCGAAGATTGTAGCGACGGCTGTCGGTGTGCTGCTGGGTCTTGATGCGCAGGCGGGCGAGCTGTCGAGCTTCTTCGGCACGTTGTAAGTAGGCGGCGGCATCGAGGTTTTCTTCGTCGGTGACGTTGGGTAGCATGGCGTCGAGCGTCGTCGCCGGGCTCCTTCCGTAGACCAACTTGTACGGCGTCATCTGCGTCGTTTCTTGGACGGCCGTGTTGTATGCGAAGGTCACATACGGAAGGATGGCATCCCACGTCTTGTGTTCGACGTCGACATACATGGCCAACATGTCGGCGATGGTCTTGTTTAGCCGCTCGGTCAGGCCATTTGTCTGTGGGTGGTACGCTGTGGTCCGGCGGTGGCTTGTTTGACTGTATCTCAGTATTGCCTGAGTTAGGTCAGCAGTAAACGCCGTACCTCTGTCGGTGATGAGAACTTCTGGGGCGCCATGACGCAGGACGATGTTCTCAACGAAGAACTTCGCTACCTCGGCGGCACTGCCTCTAGGCAGGGCCCTCGTCTCGGCGTAGCGGGTGAGGTAGTCTGTAGCTACGACGATCCATTTGTTTCCGGTATTGGACGTCGGGAACGGCCCCAGTAAGTCCATCCCGATTTGCTGGAACGGCCGTCGAGGTGGCTCGATAGGCTGCAGAAGTCCGGCTGGCCTAGTGGGCGGTGTCTTGCGTCGCTGACAGTCCCGGCAGGTCTTCACGTAACGAGTGACGTCGGCGGAAAGGCGCGGCCAGTAGTACTTCTCCTGTATTCTTGCTAGCGTGCGAGAAACATCCAGGTGTCAAGCCGTCGGGTCGTCGTGCAGAGCCTGGAGGACCTCTGGCCGCAATGTCGAGGGTACCACGAGAAGGCAATCGGCTCGAAGCGGTGAGAAGTTCTTCTTTAGGAGAACACCGTTGCTCAAGAAAAATGACGCCAGTCCCCGCGTGAATACCTTCGGAACAACGGTGGTCCTGCCCTCGAGGTATTCCACAAGGCCCCTGAGTTCTGGATCCGTTCGCTGTCGTTCGGCGAAGTCGTCGGCACTTATGATTCCCAAGAAGGAGTCGTCCTCCTTGTCGTCCTGCGGCGGTGGGTCGACGGGGGCGCGAGACAGGCAGTCAGCGTCGGAGTGTTTCCTTCCGGACTTGTAAACGACGGTAATGTCGAATTCTTGAAGTCGTAGGCTCCACCGTGCGAGGCGACCTGAAGGGTCCTTCAAGTTAGCTAGCCAACACAATGCGTGGTGGTCGCTCACAACTTTGAAGGGCCTGCCGTAGAGGTAGGGGCGAAACTTGGATGCAGCCCAGATGATCGCTAGACACTCCTTTTCTGTTGTGGAATAGTTCGTTTCTGCCTTTGATAGCGACTGGCTAGCATAACTGATGACCCTTTCCTGCCCGTTAATCTTCTGCACAAGGACGGCGCCGAGTCCTACGCTGCTTGCGTCGGTGTGGATTTCCGTATCGGCATATTCGTCGAAATGTGCTAGTATAGGAGGCATCTGAAGGCGTCGTTTCAGTTCTTCAAATGCTCCGATTTGCCCCGTTTCCCACTTGAATGGCACGTCGGTCTTCGTGAGGTGAGTTAGCGGTTCGGCGATTCGTGAAAATTCCTTGACAAAGCACCTGTAGTAGGCGCACAAGCCGAGAAAACGGCGCACGGCTTTCGTGTCGGTGGGGGGCGGGAAGGCAGCGATGGCAGCTGTTTTCCGCGGGTCTGGGCGAACACCACCCTTGCTGATCACGTGACCCAAAAACAGCAGCTCCTCGTATGCAAAGCGGCACTTTTCAGGCTTCAAGGTGAGGCCAGAAGTCTTGATTGCTTGTAGTACAGTGTCAAGGCGCCGGAGGTGTTCGTCAAAGCTTGAGGCAAACACAATGACGTCGTCCAAGTACACAAGGCAAGTCTGCCACTTCAGTCCAGCCAGCACGGTGTCCATAACGCGCTGGAACGTCGCAGGTGCCGAGCAAAGACCAAAGGGCATAACATTGAACTCGAAGAGGCCGTCTGGTGTTATAAAGGCAGTCTTCTCTCGGTCTCTCTCGTCGACTTCGATTTGCCAATAGCCGGTCCTGAGGTCCATCGACGAAAAGTACCTCGCGTTGTAGAGTCGATCCAGGGTGTCGTCTATCCGTGGGAGAGGGTAGACGTCCTTCTTCGTGATTTTGTTCAGGCGGCGATAATCGACGCAGAAGCGTAGGGTTCCGTCTTTCTTCTTCACTAACACCACGGGTGACGCCCATGGACTCTTCGACGGCTGGATGATGTCGTCGCGTAGCATTTCGTCGACTTGTTTCTTTATGGATTCGCGTTCTCGCGTTGAAACTCTGTACGGGCTCTGCCGGAGTGGCCTGGCATTTTCCTCTGTTATGATGCGATGTTTTGCGACTGGAGTCTGGCGGATTCTTGACGATGACGAAAAGCAGTCCCTGTATTTCAAGAGCAGGGTTTTGAGCTGTTCTTGTTTATGCTTCGGAAGGCTAGGATTAACGTCGAAAACTGGTTGAGAAGCTTGGTTCGTCGGTGTTGGCTCGGAAGAACCGGCGATGGCGAAAGCCATCGACGTAGCCGTGATTTCTTCGATGTAGGCGACTGTCGTGCCTTTGTTTACGTGCTTATACTCGTTGCTAAAATTTGTGAGCATCACTGTTGCTTTGCCTCCCCGCAGCTCTGCTATTCCTCTTGCGACGCAAATCTCGCGGTTAATCAACTGGTGCTGGTCGCCTTCAATGACGCCTTCCAGGTCTGCTACTTTCTGAGAGCAGACGGAAATGATGACGCTGGAGCGAGGGGGAATGGTGACTTGGTCTTCCAGCACATTCAAGGCATGCTTCCCTGGCGGCGTGTACCGCGGTAATGCTTTTTCTGTAGATAGTGTTATCGACTTCGATCTGAGGTCGATGACTGCACCATGAAGGCCTAAGAAGTCCATACCAAGGATGACATCTCGGGAGCAATGCTGAAGGACTACGAAGCTTGCGGGATAAATCCGGTTGTTGATGGAGGCCCTCGCTGTGCAGATTCCTGCCGGCGTTACTAGGTGACCTCCCGCTGTGCGGATTTCGGGGCCTTCCCAGGCGGTCTTGACTTTCTTCAGCTTCGTCGCGAACGGTCCACTGATGACGAAATAGTCGGCTCCAGTATCGACGAGAGCGGTGACGTTGTGGCCGTCGATGAGAACGTCGAGGTCACTCGTTCGTCGCCTACCGTTTCGATTTGGTCGCGGCGTCGGATCACGGCTACGTCGGTTTGTCCCGCTGCTTCGTCGTTGTGTCGTCAGGTCTTCTTCGGGCAGTGAAGTTTCGACGTCAGGGCTTCGTTCGGCTTGCGACGTGTTCTTTAGATGTCGTTGCGGCGTTGTCGTCGGTGGCGGAGGATCTTCGGTATTTCGTCGTACAGCAACCGCACCTCCATCGGTTGCTGCCCTTAGTTTTCCGGATACGGGCTGGGTGACCGGCCTCGCGTTGGGCCAGTGTATGGTCGGCGTTGGGGGGAGACGTAGCGGCCTGGCGACGGCGAACGGGAAGGTTGTCGGGGCGTCCATTGCGTTCCCGCGAGGTAGTCGGCGATGTCGTGTGGTCTTTCCCCTCGCTGTGGACGCGGCGCGTCGATGGCGAACCCACGCAGTCCCATCTGTCGGTACTGGCAGCGGCGGTAAGTGTGGCCAGCTTCCCCGCAATGGTAGCAGAGTGGGCGGTGGTCGGGGGTGCGCCAAACGTCGGTCTTTCTCGGCGTGTATAGCTGGCCGGATGGCGGGCGGTATGACGTCGGTGGCGGCGGCGGTGGTGCCTGGCGGCGGAACTGGCGGAACTGCTGGGGTGGCGCGGCGTCTTGACGTGGGCGAGGAGGGGGGGGGGCGTTGCGTCGAGCTGCAGCGGCATAGCTCACTGCTTGCGGCTGTGGCTGCGCTGACTCGGGGTGCCCAGAGACTGCTGTATTTCCTCTCGGACGATATCAGCGATCGAGGCAACTTCAGGCTGTGGTAAGGGTAAAAGCTTGCGCAGTTCTTCCCGCACGATCGCTCGGATCGTTTCACGCAGGTCGTCAGAGCCGACGGCATGAACAGCTGGGCTGTCTTGAATCGATCGGCGATTGTACTGGCGGTTGCGCATTTCCAGGGTCTTCTCAATCGTCGTCGCCTCTGAGATGAATTCTTGGACTGTCGAGGGTGGGTTCCGCATCAGCCCTGCGAAGAGCTCTTGCTTTACCCCTCGCATGAGCAACCTGACTTTCTTGTCCTCGGGCATGGCTGGGTCAGCGTGGCGGAACAGTCTGGTCATTTCCTCTCCAAAGATGGCAACACTTTCATTTGGAAGTTGGACCCGCGTCTCTAGCAAGGCTGCGGCCCTTTCTTTTCTGACGACGCTTGCAAACGTCTGCAGAAAAGCGCTGCGAAAGGCGTCCCAAGTTCGAAGAGTGGACTCCCGATTCTCGAACCAGGTCCTTGCTGCGTCTTCGAGGTAAAAGTAAACGTGACGCAGCTTGTCCTCGGAGTCCCAGTTGTTGAATGTTGAGACCCTTTCGAAAGTCTCGAGCCAGGTGTCCGGGTCTTCGAATGACGACCCGCGGAAGGTTGGCGGCTCCTTTGGCTGCCGGAGTAGGATCGGCGCAGGCTGCACGGGGTCGGTCATCGTCGCTGCGGTGGGTGTTGGGACCTTGGGCTGCCTGGTTTGTTCGGGAAGGAGCCCGTGCTCTGGCTGCAGTCCCTTCTGCCTGCGGCTTGTTCGACGATCCGGGTATTCTTTGCTGTCGTCCTCCTCGCGGCTTGGACTTGGGTCAGCGCTTCGTGGGGGCGTCCGGATCATGGAAGAAGCAGCACCTCCACCAGATGTCACGTGGTCGTGACGTCGACGAAGACAGCAGTCGGCGTTTGCAGGATGAAACTGTTTATTTGGCCGAACTTGTGGCCGGAAAATGAGAACTAGAGCTACAGCAATACACGCTGTACAATGATAGCGGCGAACAGGGCGTCGTCCGTCGATCAACTGACAAGCGGTCAATCGCGTCGGCTTTTATACAGGCGGTATCGAACTTTCCAGCAATATCGCTGGTGGCGGCGTTCAGAACGATCTACTATAGACGTGAAGCTTCTCGAACAATGCTTCGCGGATAGCGTCGAGCGTTGATAACCGTCCCTGCCGGTCAAACCCGAATACATCAAAACAAGACAAGAAGTGGGCGTGGCAATATCATGGTTTTGTGAAGTGGAAGATTTATGCTTCAATAAATTCAGTTGTTAGTCTGCGCTCGTCCTGTGTACTACTTCTTCTTGTGTTCCGTCAACCGCGCAGTTTTTTACCATTCTATGTCATACCAACTAGCCCCCCAACGCACTTTACTCAAGTTAGGTGGAAATCTTATCACAGCAGCAAAACACCATAAGCGTCGGAGAACGTTCTAAACATGAATGAACGTTTATCAAAATAAGCGCATGGCTGCGCTTTAATTGAAATTTTAAATTTATTGCTTTGATCTACTGCGCGTCAGACAGGCATCTGCTGCAACTACCGCAGCGTGTTGAAACTTATGCGCTAAATCTGTGACGCGATAATTCATGATGACACGCCGGCCGATGAGCCGCGGTCCGCTGAAGTAAAGCCCCGCTCATGTTCCGAATTTGCAAAAAGCTCTGACTGTCACCCAGGAGTGGTTCGCCAAATTAGACAATATGATGGAGGAGCTGCACGCAAATGCACTGCTTTCGATAAATCCTGCGCGCTAGGTTCTTTTTTTTTTTTTTTTGCTATCGCACTTTCATTCCGACGCTCGCTCCGTCTTCGCCCTTCCATCCGCACATCAGTGAAAGGTTAGTAGAATATGTGGAACACAACCTAGTGTTCTAGTGCACGACATTCGTTCTTTCACAGTTATTAATATGTGGGGTTTTACGTGCCAAAACCGTGATATGATCAGGAGGCGCGCCGTAGTGGAGGCCTCCGAAAATTTCGACCATCTGGTGTTCAAGACAGTCACTTGCTCGAGAAAGTGATTGCCTTGGTGCATGACAAATAACACGAAATTTCGCGTGACATTGAGTAAGTAATACACCACATATCTCACACGGCAAAGCAAGACGCCTGTCAAGAGTAAAAACGCACGAGCACTTACCTCACGAAGCCGCGCCGATCTCGGCTCGAAGTTTGCTCGACCGATTCTGTGGAGCCAGATTTTGCGACGACCTGCATTTTCTTTTCCGCACGGAATGCAAAAAGACTTTTTCCCATGGGTGTCACGGTTATGCCAGCCAAACGCACAGCAACCCGGCATCGCGACAATACGAGCGAGACGCACACGTACGCTTCAAACTTCGTGCACTTCACATGGGGCGAACACACAGCACATGGCACGTCGGAGCGTTCAACATGGCGCCGAGAGGCGAAGGAGACAAAATACCGAGAAAGAGGGCGCGCGAGCTACCACGTGACCGCAGTCGCCCTATCAGAGGCGTGGAGAGGAGGAAGCGGCGTAGATCAAGAGAAAGCTGTACTTTTCCGAAGGTATAGGGACTTTACCTTAACCGCGGTTAAGCTAACTACGGTTACGGCTAACCACGGTTACAGGTAGCTACACGGCAGACACCGCAGTTAGTGAACTAATCGTGGTTATTGCAAACGGGTGATTCCACGAGAGATCGACACGGATCCGAAAATAGATATTTTAGATTTGATTGAGTATTTTATATTTTATGCATGTCCCATGCCAGTAGCCCGAAAAGGAACTTTACTTCGTTAATAACTGCATAATTTACGAGGGAAAAAATATCAAACAGATTCAATCCGGAGGGACCAATTTCATTACATGTCGTTCTCGAAAGTTCACGACGTTGTAAAACACAAATATTATCGTTACAAAGAAGATATTTTTTGTATGAAATGTATGCGCAACAGAGTAAAGTAACAATATTTGAAACTTGTAGAGCTAAGGAAACTGTTTTTGAAAAATGTCTAAATATGCGACATTTTATAGTAGCTACAAAGTTGATAAGGCTTACCAACTTTGTTTTAAAAATAAATTTTGCTTTTTCTATCTGCAACTGCAGCGAGGTTTCTGGTTATTGAACTCCTGAACGAGTGAGGCTGATCTTGAACACCCTCACATAAACGCTCGCAATTTTTGCGGTAATTATACAGGTTAAAGTGAATAAAAAATATTTATGCATATATATTTTTTACGTGACTAGCCCATTTAAGCATTTCTTTACTACTACAAAATTCGCGCATCTATTTTGCTAGCAGAAGCACACCATCAGAATTATTGTAAATTTCTTGCGATTTCATTGATGCTTTCTTTGCGAATAGCGTTGATGATTGAATCTCATATTCTGTATAATGTCACATTAAGAAAAATTGCTTCACCATGTGTCAGAGTCAGAAGCCATCACACGTAACTCTAAAGGCAACTTTAAGCTACTATTGGCCGCGAGGAGTTACGGAGTCGCCTTCTATCGGACGCGCCGCAATTGCGTGCTAGGAGGATACCGCCGGCGCGCTCTCCATAGGTTTTGCTGTCGGCGCTCTACAAAAACACCTCGCGGAAGCCCTCCTGGGCATTTCTGTAAGTACTTTCGAAAGGAACTGTGTTCTTTACTGCCGAAATGATCGTTTTCGACGAACTGAAAGCACAAAATAGTCTACAGTCGCAGTCTCTCTGCAGAAAACCGAGCACCCGCTTCACGCGGTCGCCGCGTTGGAGACCCCTGAACCGGCCTCTTGCGTGAAAGGTAGTCACTCGCTGAGTGCAAACTATGTGAAATATCTCGTTAGAATAGACTGCCTGTATAACCAAACGGAGCATAACAGAAAGAATCCTCAAGCCAGCGATCGCACGGGTTCGCGACGACTGACGGTGCCTCTGCATGTATGAGCGTCTGCATGTATGTTCGTACTGATGGTTTCGCTTTTGCTACGAGTGCGTTTTGGCACCGCGCTGTGAACTTTAGGCCGCAAGATATGAGAATTTGTGAGTACACAACAGGGGCGCAGCCAAGGGGGGGGGGGGGGGTTGGGGGGTTCAAACCCCCCCGAAATTTTTCAGTTTTGCATGTGTATATATACACGCACACATAGGCCTCCCAAGCTCGGCCAGGGGGCGCTGCGTCGCACGCGTTTCGCCGCCTTTCTTGCGAAAACCGGTCGCTCCTGTTCCCACACCAGCCTTTTGACTGCGCTGTCTCCGCACGTTCAGGCACCCTGCACGCGCTGTTCTCTGCTCGCCGTGCACGTGCAGCTTCACGTGTCGCTTGCTCTGAAGGTTTAGAAAGATCCCAGAGATGGAAAAAAACGTTTTAACGGTGGGAATCTTACCAGAGGAGGACGGTTGATCGACCACCTTTTCGGGACCGAGCAGGTCGTCAAGGGCGATGCTGTTTGTGCGAGCGCTACGTGCGTGCAGATGCTGAACGGGCACATTTCTTTGACGTGAGTAGGGAGGTGACTGCGCGAGTTCTCTAATTATGTTACCGGTAAAACGCACATTCGTTGCGGCAGTCGTGTATACTCGGAGCTGTCAGCAACCATCCAGCACGCTTTCGCTTGCGTTTTCTATTGATAACTCTTCAATTGCTTGGATGCCAAGTTTGTCGTGCGACTTTAAATTTATTATGAGCTCAGTGTGAAGAGCATAAACTTACATCTGCCCTGTTGAGTCACTGGCTGCATCGCACTGCGCAGTGTTCAGTTTCGTGGGAGTTTCACTTTTGCCGAGGTTTGCATCGAATGATAACAACGTCGGATCGCAAGTTTAATGTCGCCTTGGATTTTTTTAGAGCTCCCTTTGACAGCATAATGATATACGCAAACAAAAAATAAATAAATATTTCATGCCCACTTCGACGATGCATGTTTCTTGCAGAGGCGTGTTTCATTTCGAATAATATCGACGCCTGATCACGCACCGTGTTCGCTTATTCGAATGTCGCTTTGGTTGTTTCGACAGCTCGCTTGGTCAGCATCATACTATACAGGGGCGTAGCCAGGGGGGGGGGGTTCAAACCTTCCCCGAAAATTTTCAATTTTGCTTGCGTATATGTACACGCACACATACAAACGCACGCACAAACATACATAAAGTATGGTTAGACCCCTCCCCCCCCCCCCCCCGAAAAAATTTCTGGCTACGCCCCTGATACTGTACAATACCCACTGGGATCGCGCATGTTTATGATTATGCCGAGATTTGTGCCCAATAATAAGCGCATCTGAATTCGCGAAGCCATCGAAAATTTAATTGCCACCTTGGTTCTTTTTTCAGCTCGTTTCCAAAGCGGCATGCAAGGCTTTTTATTACGTGCCGAACGCATGACATTAATACGAGGCACGCCGTGGTGGATTAATTCGGATTAATTTCGGCCACCTGGGTTTCTTTAACGTGTACGTAAATCTAAGTACGCCGGTGTTAGTGCATTTCGCTCCCATCGAAATGCAGCTGCTGTATGCGTGAATCGAACCCATGACCACGATTTTAGCAGCGCAACACTTCAGCCTGCTAAGCAATCACGGCGTGTCGCATGCAAGGCCATTATAAGCGCTCAGTGCAAACATGCAGCTTAATTCTGTTTACAGGGAACCGCGACGGGAAGTGTACCGCAATCAGCTGAATTAAACACTTAGTACTCACGGTACGTTATTTAAACTGTGGTGTAATAAGCCCAAATGCTCCGCTGCTGCAACATTACAAATGGTTGACTCGGAAAGCCAGCGCGCAATCTCGAAACGTGCAGCGGCTGTCTATTTGTTGTAACTTCGGTTCACAAACGCACTTCCCTTTCAAATGAGCACGATCATCGCGTTTCTCCCCGTTAATAGTTCGTAATACTGTGTACGACAAAAACTGCTTCAAGGTGACAAGACCGCGAAAGCATCGCGGCGAACTGCCATAATCCACTCTTGACGCCTCTGCTCCTCGGACTGCTTGCATTGGAAACGGTAGAACATGACAGGAAGTTTTCGGCTCTTCGACATTTTTAAACTTTTGTGACAGTTCACAATGCAGCAGGACTGCGTGCTTGCTTTCGAGTACGACGAAGGAACGGCACCCATAGCGTGAAAAATGCGAGATAAAAGCCCCGGGGAGCACGTTCTCCGCGCGCGCGATATGAAAACCAAGCAAGAGCGACCCGTCCCAGCTACCGGAGTTTTCCCCTCTCTCCGCTGGGGCGGCGGACGGCGCTGCGCAAACTTGAGCGTTGGAGGCCTATAGGCCTCCCAAGCTCGGCCAGGGGGCGCTGCGTCGCACGCGTTTCGCCGCCTTTCTTGCGAAAACCGGTCGCTCCTGTCCCCACACCAGCCTTTTGACTGCGCTGTCTCCGCACGTTCAGGCACCCTGCACGCGCTGTTCTCTGGTCGCCGTGCACGTGCAGCTTCACGTGTCGCTTGCTCTGAAGGTTTAGAAAGATCCCAGAGATCGAAAAAAACGTTTTAACGGTGGGAATCTTACCAGAGGACGACGGTTGATCGACCACCTTTTCGGGACCGAGCAGGTCGTCAAGGGCGATGCTGTTTGTGCGAGCGCTACGTGCGTGCAGATGCTGAACGGGCACATTTCTTTGACATGAGTAGGGAGGTGACTGCGCGAGTTCTGTAATTATGTTACCGGTAAAACGCACATTCGTTGCGGCAGTCGTGTATACTCGGAGCTGTCAGCAACCACCCAGCACGCTTTCGCGTGCGTTTTCTATTGATAACTTTTCAATTGCTTGGATGCCAAGTTTGTCGTGTGGCTTTAAATTTATTATGAGCTCAGTGTGAAGAGCATAAATTTACATCTGCCCTGTTGAGTCACTGGCTGCATCGCAATGCGCAGTGTTCAGTTTCGTGGGAGTTTCACTTTTGCCGAGGTTTGCATCGAATGATAACAACGTCGGATCGCAAGTTTAATGTCGCCTTGGATTTTTTTTAGAGCTCCCCCTACCAGCAAAATTTGCTTGGCCCAAGCATGGTAAATCATCAGTGGCCAAGCTGTCCATGAATGGAAAGTTATTGGAGGCCAAGCAAAATATGAGCTTGGCACTTGTAACAAGCCTACCATTGGCCAAGCAAAGGAAGGCCGTGCTTGGCAAATCATTGGAAACACCTCTTGCCATGGTTGACACTGTAGTGGAACACCTTGCAATAACCAAGCATGTTCTAGATATGGAGGCCAAGCATTTTGGCCAATGTAATTTCTGGCACATTTTTTGTAGTTTTTTGTCTTGGATAAAATTTGGTGCCCGGCTACTTTTTTCTACATTTTTGTCTGTACCCCCCCCTACTCCCCAAACAAGTCACAAGGCAAATATTTCTGGTGCTTCAGGTTTATTTTACACTGAATATATACAAGGCAATACGCCATTTTTATATTCCTTCCTGAACTCTTGCGATTATAAAGTGTTGCTTGGGCTTCTGTTGGAGTCTTTCATCAAGGTGGCACGCCGTCTTTGCATAAGTGCACCTTCTTGATCCACAGCGAACATGAGCCACCTTTTAACGCGATAGCGTTAAAGAGCTCGTATCGCAGAAATTCCGCCGTCGGCGTCGGCACCGTTGGTTGTGAGCGAAAAATCATCATCTTGTCCGTGACCGAAAAATCGAAAAAGCTGCAAATAAAGTAAATAATAAAAATGTTGGGTCCGAATGAGAATCGAACCCAGGCCGTCTGCGTGGCAAGCAGGTGTTCTACCACACAGCCACGCCTCTGCTTGGAGCTGCATTGAAAGTAACTTTGATGCTTCCCAAAAATATGCGTCCTGTATACAGGTGTCACAGTACGAGATGTAATATGGCAGTAATATTGCGTGGTACAAGCGTACATTGCCATCGGGCGTCACACCACGTCAATATCATAACGACTTGGTGGTTTAAAGAAAGCCACCCATTACAAAAGGCACACACATTACTGCGCGTGTTCTCTTAAGACCACGTAGTGGGTGCATCGCAGCTTCGAAAAAGGTTCTCGCGCATAATTGCTCCTGGTTTAAAGCATGCTACCCATTACATAAGGCACACACCTTATTGCGCGAATTCTGTTAAACACTCGTAGTGTTCGAAGTGCGCACTAAGGGCAGGATATTGCTAGCGCGTTCAACTCTTAAAGGCGAATCTTAAGCGTCCCCCAATTTTTTTGTTATGTCCGAAACAGCTGCGTCGGTTGTGTTGAACAGGGTACGTCTGGCACCTGTGAAATACAAGGAGACAAAAAATCATGAGCTTCTCTTTAAAAAGTCATTTCTCAGGCTTTCAACAGTTTTCAACACATAGCGGGAACATTTGTTGGAAGGCTAATCGGTTATGCATGATTATGAAGATCATAACACATGCACGGACAGGAAGAGTTGATTGGACAGCATGATACATATTTTTTTTCACTTTCAACTACAAGTTTATTAATGGAGTAGCTTGCATAGTTTTGTGAGAACCCCATCAATATGAAACAAAAGATGAAGAAATACAACAAAAAATGTCCCACTTAATCTTCTATTCTGGCACCCTCTTCCAGAACAACATATATTCTTTCAAATTATAAAAGATCATACTTTTTTTGCTGATAGCACTATGGAAGGAGCATTGGCGCACGAGCGCTCTATTATGTCCTTGTTTTCTTCCTGTACGTATGTCCTTTGAGATTTATGAACGTTGCTGGGATAGTCGATGTACCAAGATGTTGTAGTCCGGGGAGCTTCTGTTGAGTCCTGCTGCTTAGCAGTGCTGCTGACTGTTAAACAAAGAAATTGGTTATGTGCTCTGGTTCTCGGCTCCTAAGAATAGGAACTCCATAAAACAGAAAATAAGATGATCGAACACTGCACTGGAGAAGCATCTTGGTAGTAGTGAAACTGTTTGTTTCAATGCTGATTCTTGCTCCTGATTGCACAAGTTGGCAGTATTCATGAAGGCAGCATATATAAACTCTGAAAAATTTTTATCAGTTGGACAAGTTTCCAAACAAACATCAGTAATGCAGTATGTGCAAATATACTGGTCGTGGTGAAGCATCTTCTAAACAACTACGACCGAAATATCACAACATGGAGAAGTCTACATAATACTGAACCTCATAATGAGGATGTTGTCCTGCAGAGCAGGAGAGAAAACTAGAATTTGTTTTTTATTGACACTTACCAAGGAGAAACAGCAGCACATTTGCCAGGCTTTTAAATGCTAATTTGTTCTCAGAAACCCAGCTGTACTTCTGTACGACCATTTTAGATACAATGTGCTGGAGCTCTCTGTGCATGGCATCTTTAGCACTGCTGCCATCTTCTAGGGAGAAATAGCTGATCTGTAATAAAAAAAAGCAATAAATAAATTATTAAGTTTATCAAAGAAATGTTACACATGTTTAAAAGCTTGGAAAGAAGTCTATATTATATTCAGAGGTTGTGGTGCCAACAGAAAGATAACCTTGCAGTGATAAAACAGCATTATTTCATCACTTGAAATATTCATACATTCTACGCAGTACTTGTGCGGACTGACAAAATCTATGCCTTCATGGTGTAAAATTGTGATTAAAAGTAATAAAACCCAGTAAGAATTCAGCATGGCAATGTGGCAACGCGAGGCGCTCCTCCAGAAGCGAACGAGAAATAGCCGCGCACGCCGACCACACGCCACTCGCTGCTACGTGTTAAAGGGCATAGTATACGAAGCTCGACGCTGCTTGATACAAAGTACGGTCATACTGCATACCAAGTGGAACCTTGCATTTACCGAGATGTAGCAGCTACAGACTGCGTCAGCGGCTCGGCAACTGTCTTTCGGACCATGCAGGGGGCAACACCTCAGGTGGCAGTCCGTTCAGTTTGTCATATCGCGAATAGTTTTCACAGAAAACCGTGGATCGCTCATGAAAAATTAAGGCGAATTGAAGCGATGCTCGAACACCGTACAGAAGAACGTTTGACATGTGCCCGGTTTTCGCTGGTAACATGGGAAAACTACGGCATGTGCAATCACACACATTGAAAAGAGTTAGGACTATACACATGCACTACGTACGCAGCATCCGCGATTTTCGCCTCAGTGAACCTCGTCATCGAATCCCATATTGCATAGAGGGAACAGGGGCAAATAGAGAGACTGCTGAAATTTACTCACCTTCTATTTCAACTTGAATTAGAAGCTCGTCGCCACCCTGCACAGCACACCTCCACCTTCAACCAACGCCATGCGAACAAGGAACAAGGCGCCGCCGCCGGCCGCGCCGCGCAGTCATACACGCGTGGTTGGAGAGTGTATTCGGTACATGCGAATACATGCTTAAAGCCACATTAACTGCAATATTTTTGATGACTTGTGCACTATTACACAAGCGCATAACGGCCGCTGCAGTTTGTAAATTCGTGAAAATTGCGTGTTTGGATGCATTGGTGAACTATTTTGTTTAGCGCACTAAGGTTGTGCACAGGCCGAACCGTGCCGCGCGCGGGAAAAGGTGCGAAATTGAAACGTCGCACTGCGCGCGAGCGCATGTACAGGTCTGGTCCTCTGGATAAAAAGAAATGAAAAATGAAGTATTCCGTAGAGCAATCAGAGCGAACTGAATTAATGACCGGAAAAAATATTAGCACGTGGCTATTCGGTAGCTGTTTGTAAGACTTCACGACAAACTGTGCTAGAGAAACGGACACAACCGCTCTTCCGTCTCATTTTTTTAACCGCTTGTACGTCTTCGTGCGTCACGAATTTCCATGGAGAAGAATAATACAAAGAAGTGAGTATGCTTGATGGCCAAGCACATTCCGAGAACATTGGCCAGCAACCATGGCACGTTACAGAAAAGCCCTTGGCCTCCATCTTAAATGTGGCAGATATCTTTCAAACCTTTTGTTTCATTCTAATAAGTGGTAAGAGCCAACAACTACGGGAAACACGCACTTAAAAAATAAATTGGCCACTTTCGCTGCCATCTTATCCATATTTTGCATGTAGGCCATGCCCTTTTCTATCACGCTGTCAGGGCATTGGCCAATGAAAACGGAAGCCGATGGGAATCCAAGATGTGTCCAATGTACGGCCATCGGCCACTGCTGGTTTTGACAGCATAATGATATACGCAAACAAAAAATAAATAAATATTTCATGCCCACTTCGACGATGCATGTTTCTTGCAGAGGCGTGTTTCATTTCGAATAATATCGACGCCTGATCACGCGCCGTGTTCGCTTATTCGAATGTCGCTTTGGTTGTTTCGACAGCTCGCTTGGTCAGCATCATACTATACAGGGGCGCAGCCAAGGGGGGGGGGGTTCAAACCCTCCCCGAAAATTTTCAATTTTGCTTGCGTATATGTACACGCACACATACAAACGCACGCACAAACATACATAAAGTATGGTTGGACCCCCGCCCCCGCCCCCCCCCCCCCGAAAAAATTTTTGGCTACGCCCCTGATACTATACAATACCCACAGGGATCGCGCATGTTTATGATTATGCCGAGATTTGTGCCCAATAATAAGCGCATCTGAATTCGCGAAGCCATCGAAAATTTAATTGCCACCTTGGTTCTTTTTTCAGCTCGTTTCCAAAGCGGCATGCAAGACTTTTTATTACGTGCCGAACGCATGACATTAATACGAGGCATGCCGTGGTGGATTAATTCGGATTAATTTCGGCCACCTGGGTTTCTTTAACGTGTACGTAAATCTAAGTACGCCGGTGTTAGTGCATTTCGCTCCCATCGAAATGCAGCTGCTGTATGCGTGAATCGAACCCATGACCACGATTTTAGCAGCGCAACACTTCAGCCTTCTAAGCAATCACGGCGCGTCGCATGCAAGACCAATATAAACGCTCAGTGCAAACATGCAGCTTAATTCTGTTTACAGGGAGCCGCGACGGGAAATGTACCGCAATCAGCTGAATTAAACACTTAGTACTCACGGTACGTTATTTAAACTGTGGTGTAATAAGCCCAAATGCTCCGCTGCTGTAACATTACAAATGGTTGACTCGGAAAGCCAGCGCGCAATCTCGAAACGTAAGCGGCTGTCTATTTGTTGTAACTTCGGTTCACAAACGCACTTCCCTTTCAAATGAGCACGATCATCGCGTTTCTCCCCGTTAATAGTTCGTAATACTGTGTACGACAAAAACTGCTTCAAGGTGACAAGACCGCGAAAGCATCGCGGCGAACTGCCATAATCCACTCTTGACGCCTCTGCTCCTCGGACTGCTTGCATTGGAAACGGTAGAACATGACAGGAAGTTTTCGGGTCTTCGACATTTTTAAACTTTTGTGACAGTTCACAATGCAGCAGGACTGCGTGCCTGCTTTCGAGTACGACGAAGGAACGGCACCCATAGCGTGAAAAATGCGAGATAAAAGCCCCGGGGAGCACGTTCTCCGCGCGCGCGATGGGAAAACCAAGCAAGAGCGACCCGTCCCAGCTACCGGAGTTTTCCCCTCTCTCCGCTGGGGCGGCGGACGGCGCTGCGCAAACTTGAGCGTTGGAGGCCTATACAAACACACGCACGAACATACATAAAGTATGGTTGAACCCCCCCCCCCCCGAAAAAAATTTCTGGCTACGCCCCTGGTACACAAACAACAACTGTTGCGCGGACGCTATCAGAGCAGTTCAAAAACAATTTCGTTACAACTACGGCTTCGGTGCGCATGGCAACTTTGTGATGTGCTGATGTGATGTGTTTTTGTCTAAATTCGTGTGCGTTTCAATGTCATTTGACAAGTTGTCTCGCACTGCGTATTGATCGGTCTTCTCAGCGGGCAAATGCCGCTGCTTCTGTTTCTTTATTTAGTCAAGACGAGTGACGCAAAAAATAATCGTCACGTGATGACGTCACAGATCTCCTAAATTTGTAACTTCATTATGACATCACCATGACGTGACATAACGTGATGTCACATGATGACGTATTCACACGACATGGTCCGTTTGCATTGCCTCCGTGATCGGCCCACTGATCACGGAGGCAATGCAAAACTATGTAGCTTATGAAGCAATGCAAAACTTATGTAGCTTATGAAGGCGAAAGCCCTAGATGCCTCATCAAATGGGAAGATTGCCCGTCGGCGTCCTGCGTCGGCGGCGTCAACACGAGTGATGCAAAAAATAATTGTCACGTGATGGTGTCACCATATGACGTCATCATTACGTCACAGATGCCAAAATATGTAGCGTCATTATGACGTCACATAACATGACGTCATGATGACGTATTCACACGTCATGGTCGCTTTGCATTGCCTCCGTGATCGGTCACGGAGGCCGTGCAAAACCGCGTTAGGTGCAGAACGCTTTTGGAGGGGGGCGCGGGAGAATAAGTACAACTACTGACAAGAAGAAAAAGATGGCTTTCGCCTTCTAGTCATCTTTAGCGAATGCAGAAGGGACCCTGCGCGTTTTTTAATTCAACGTATCTAAACAATTACTTGCGCATCTGCAGCCGATTTTGTGGACGCTGAACACGGGGCCGACGATCAAGAGGTCGCACGGGAGGGTTCTGAGATGGTATCGCACGTGGTAAAAGGTAGCGCCTTTTCCATTCTGTGGCAGATAAGCATCATTTGCCGGCGAGAAGCGCGCGCGAGCCATCGTCTCAGTGCGCGCTGTCTGCTACTCACCGAACATCGCAGGCCCGACGCAGTATAACGAAAGTCTTCGTCGCGGAAATGCTTGTTGCACACAAGACTCGTAGCTGATGGCTAATTGCCGGTTCTTAGCTTTACAACCCATGCTTCACGTAGTTTCTTGTCCCGCGGTTACCGATGCAGGCTGACACTGGTCTCCGTTGCGTAAGCGCGGCACTGCGGCACCGAGTGGTAGAGCCCCATGTTCGTCGCCTTCGGAGGCAGCCACTCTATTACAATGGTTTCAGCTGAGTAGAAAATGAGAGAAAACTTCCGAATTTGAACAGACCGCAGCGCATGTGGGACTTGAAACTCGTTTTCAAAGCACGCGGCAGTGCTCTACAAGCAGCCGACGCGGCCGCTGAGACCACGTGATCCTGCCAAGCACGTCACGCCGACGGTGGCGCCGGCGTTTCCAGTGGTGGGCCTCGAGGCCAATACCATTGCTAACGTCCGGTACATTTCTGCAAGTAATACTCGTTAAATCAGAAGTTTGGGTATATTCGTTGTTTGGGTTAGAAGTTTTATGCGAAACATAAATTTCAGATTTAAATTATTGTTATTGTGGGTTCCTGCAGCAAAGACACATTGAATAAAATTTATGATTGCGGAGTAACGGCAGAGGTAACGTCCGTTACTTTTTTTCGGTAACGGTAACGGTAACGCGTTACATTTTTTGTAGGTAACGTAGGGCGGTAACGCGTTCCTTTTTTGTTATAGCGTAACGAGTAACGTATTTAGTTACTTTTTTTCAGTAACGCCTACAACACTGGCAGGAACGGACCAAAATAATTCAAAAGAACCCAACGTCGAGGTGCCAGACGACGCAACGCGAAACCAAGAACTAACTACCTCATTCGTGTGATGAGTAAAAGCGTCAAAATGAACAAATGACCAACAAAAAGACGGGAACAGCAAGTGAGGGCGAAGGTTAAACAAAGCCATCTAGAAAGTCAAACTCAGTGTCAGTTAGTAGAACTGCTTACACAATTATCTGCAGCTTCCTTAGCAAAAAACGCTTCAAGTTCGCGCTCGGTGCTATCTTTTCCTCTCCAAAAATTTGATGCCGTTGAAACTTGGCGTGCAACCACAACGCTTGCAGTGTTCAGATAGGAAGCCACCAGCTTTATTGTGTACATTCAAATTCTGCTCTGTCACAAACGAGCGTGTTATAAAGCGCGCGCGCGGCCGCTTTCAAGCAGCTGCGAGACAGAACGGCGCGAGCCGCGCGCCCAAGAAGCGCGAAAGACGAAAAAACAAGCATCAAAAGACGCCGGCGCGCCGCATTCTCCTCACCCACTGGATCCAGGCGCAGACAACGCAATCAAACGCCCAGCAATGCCTGGATGAGACGCTGCGCCGTGCTCCCTATAGGGCTGCAGAAATTAGGCGTCTTATTCTTCCTCTAATCACACAATCAATCAATGCCTGGATGTTTCTAGAAGGAAGGGGGGACGCAGCACCGAGCGATGCCGCCGCGATTCGAACCTACGAGAAAGCTCTCGCCCTTTCCCCAGGCTCAGGGTTGCCAATGGTGGCTACTTTTCACCAAATTGGCGAATTTGAGAGGCCCTTGGCGACCTAAAATTATGAATGGCGACATGGCGAATTTTTGACGATTTTCGGCTTAGGTCTCCACCGAGTTTTGAATCCTAAGCTCAGTGTCTTCCCAACGAATGAGCGGCAACATTCTCAGTATTTTTCTTGGTTTTAGACCCACGAGTAGAATGTGCACATTACGCGTCATTCGGTATGTCCGTCCTGTAACTCGTGTGTATCTCCTCAATTCATCTAGAGAGATAATAAAACGTTTATTTGATGTTCTGTGAAAATAAGATCAGTGAGTGGGATCCTTAGTTCGGGATGCATCTTGATGCAGGAGGTACTGGAACGTCCCCCAGCGACATTCTAGCAAAATGTAAGTCAGCGGACTGCCTTGCAAACCGCGAGGGGGCAGTGATTGACTATAGGTTTATGGCTTTAGGTGCTTTAAGCTTATCTGAAGTTTCGCAAAGGGGCAAGACGACGGGTTGGCCGCGTGTTCCGACCATTTGTTCCGCCATAGCTCTAACTGCTGTGAATAGTTTGGCGACTTATTCACTGTTGCAGTACCCCAATTCAGCTCGCAAAGACTGTTTTGGAATAGCGAAGAGAGGCGGATACGCGGATATTTCTGCAATAAAATTATTTATTGGGGCATTTTTCACTGTTCTCGGTGAGCGTGTGCAATAAAAACAATTGCTATATAACATTTTACATTGTTATACAGCAATAACGCATCGCATTGACGCGTGTAGATATAAGTAACTATAAGAAAGGGTCGGTGATGTCCGGTATCATATTAGTTCACATTGAAAAGGTGTCAGACTCACTAATGATCGATTCCTGTAAGAATTCTGTCGTGTTACCTTGAATAAACCTTTTAATTCTTTTAATTCATATAAGGGTACGTAAAGCTGTCTACAAATAATGCTTTCACGGTTTTCGCCCAAGGTTTATACCCCACTTTTAGCTTTGAAACGAGAGGACAGGGATGGAAGGATATCATGAGCGTTTCGTTCATTCACCCTTGCGCCACCACGCACATCTTGCGGCTAGTCGGAGAAGCAGCACCACGCACTCCCATGGTGAAGCGGGCGATACGACTGGCATCGAGAAACGTCAATATAATTTAAGGGTCTTGGATGGTACTGTATTCTACGGGGCTATACGTGAGTGGAAATATTTATTACTGGGTATGCCGCACATATCTAGACTGGCTACTTTTTTGGCGAAATTTGTAAAAAAAAATGGCGACTTTTGGCGACTTTTTGTTCGTCGTTTGGCGACATTTAGTCGAAAGTCAGTGGCAACCCTGCCCAGGCTTAGCTGGACTGGCTGTACTACGCGCCGGAGAACACTCCCGACGCTTCTAGAAACCGGGGGAGAAGGGATAAAAGCGTGCGACGACGAGCAGTCAAGTAGTAGTGCAGGCAGGAGTGAGTCAGTTGGTCCGGTGATGGTGAAGTTACGCTAAGTGTGTCTCCATTAGCCAAGGAAGACGTGTTTATGATGGTGTGCGGTCAGTCGATCGTCGATCTGGAAGAATCCGATGACGACACCGTGTGAGCCGTGACAAGTCACGACGACGGTTGAGCTACGACGATCAACGCTGGAGCTGGCGTGAGTGTTTCCTTGAAGAGAAGCATTCGATTACCGTCCAAGTATTGTGGACTGGATACGCCATTGTATATTCAGGACTTTAACTGTCATTGAATAGTTGTAATGCATGCGATTGCATTTGTAGCGTGTGATCTGTTTGTTTAGCTCCCGTTGTGTAAATACCATCTGAGTTATACTGTGAAATCGTAACTGGTACCAGCCGAGTGTGCATGTGTTTGTATTATTTGTATTGCCTTAACTGAGAATATATTTCGTTTTCGTTTGTGTTATCGACTCTCGGCTCTGACTCGGTCTTTGGACCACAACCGGCGTTCGCTGGCGTACCAAAGGACCAACTCTAAATTGTCCACGCTTTCGTGGTGCGTTTTCGGAGGGCCGTGACGCCAGCCCTTAGAATCCGCCCGGCGATTGCCAACCAGATTATCGGGATCAGTGACATGCTCCTTTGCTCGTTCATTGAAACATCTGCCCGTTTGCAATATGTAATGAAGGCCACAGCTTAGGAGAATGACATAAACAACATTTGCAACACATTCCGTGAATCTCTTTCTTTGCTGTGTCGTGCACCGAAGCAGCCTTTGCCGATTAGTCATGCTGCACAATTTCGACGACTTACACGGGGCTGAAAACACTACTGGAACATCATGTTTTGACGCTACCTTCTTGATGTTATGTGAAATTTTATGAATGTACGGAATCACCTGCACCTGCCTCTTTCTATTCTCTCGTTCCTTTCCCACATCAGACCGCTTCTTCTTTTGAAGCAATGACTCGCACACTTCAGATACTAAGAATGACAGATACCCTGCGCTCTTCAAACATTTCACCTGATCTCTGAAGCTTTCATTTATGCAGTGTTCACACGATTTTGTTAGGGCGGACTGAAGACAATTCATTACTGTTACCCTCTTGACGAGTTTGGAATGGGCGCTTCCAAAGGGAAGTAGGCCTTTCTTTGACCTTGAAGAGAACTACCAGCATATGAACATTTTACTTAAGTCCAGAAATTGTAGCCTATTGTGGTCCGGTAGTTCCCACATGAACTTAAGCCCGGCGCCATTGCTAGTGAACACATAAACAATGTTCTTCGCAACACTTCCTAGGTTTTCGATACACGCACCTTTTACAAGGAAGTCGTCTACATACCTGCAGATTTTTGCGACGAGCGAGTCCTGAATTTGGGATTGAATACCCTTTCCTATAACCGACAGGAAAACGTCGCAAAGAATTGGAGCAACTGACAACCCAATGTTAAATACCACGTTTTCGATTATAGAACTTGTCTGCAAATTTTATAGCCGTTGACTTCAAGTAGAACACTAACAACGCTAAGACGTCGTCACTGCGCATTCCTGCAGCGTTATGAAAATCAAATTCAACAAACGCTGCTATCTTTTCCGCCAAGGCACTTAGTAGTTCCTGATGTGCAACAGAATAATACAGCTCTTCTATATCAATAGAAAATCCAGTGTACAAACTGGGAGGCAAGCCTTCAAAACACTGAACAACGTCCGATGAACTTCTTACTAAAAACGGCGCTGGTCTGTGTTTCTCTGTGTCTCCTGTCTTTGTCAAAATCGCGCTGCATTCGTCAAAGTCATTTTGACGTGGCAGATCGCCGAAATGTGTGTGCCGTCGTCATGACGTCATCGCATGATCTCACATGACGACGTCAGTATAGATGACATTATTGCTTGGTCGAAAGTGTGACGATACCCTGTAGTTAGTGCTGTACCGCGGCAGGTGCAGAAAACTTGGGACTGGGGGAGGAGGTGGGAGCAGGCACAATGCAATCGGCTAAGAACTTCAAGGTAATTTAATGGGCGTCTCTCACACTGCTGTTCGTTATGTCTTGGAAAAAGTCTGATATCCGATTGTACAGCCATGGCCTCCGAGATTGCGCATCTGCCGGCGCGCAATCTCGGAGGCCCTGGCACAACTTAAATCAAGTTTACTATTATAGATTACCTTTGCACATAAAAAAGTGCAGACTCCGTGTTGTCAGCCTACCCACTTATTCTTATCGATACAAATTACGCTATCAAATCAGAATACCACCACCAACGCCTACTAACTACGAACGTCGAGACCTAGAGTATCAACTACCCCGGCTACAAAACATTGTTGAGGATCACATTTATTTTTATGAACCTCGTTTTAAACATTTTGTAAAAAACTTTCTGTTGCATTGTCGGATAATTTATCAATAAAAAAACTTGGAGGACGCTTGAGCTTCGCCTTCAAGAGTAGAACGAGATAGCTTTATTGGGCCCCGTGCCCATCGCCTTCTCATTCCTAGCGTGGCTTCAGTTATCGGTGCGTGCCGTAAGGAAACGAAAGACTGTGCGCGTAAGATTGCCCGTTTCAAAGTATTCTAGAATGGCTACTGCAAGTAAAGTTGTTAAATGCCCACTACGCCTTAATTATTCCATTTGCGAATCAGCGAAGGGCCCCCTACGCGTCCGTACAACACGCGAACCTACGCAGCTGCTCACTTTGTTGATATTTTTGCAGCTGATGATGATCAAATATGTCTGAGCGTTATGTAATGGGTGGGCCTTTAAAACACCCACTCGTTGCGCAATTCGCATGCTTTGACGCCTGACGCGGTTCTACGCTTCTGCCACACAATATTACATGCGTTAAGGAGACACCTTCCACTACATGACATTGATATGGTGTTTTTTTTTTTTGATGCAGTTTTGAGAATGCGCATGGTTCACTAATACACACACTCTTCATCAGATAAAAGAGTCACAAATGACGAAAACTGCGTTACGAGATCTTAATTCTGTTTTTCATGGGAATCGCTGAACAATGCTTTGTAGTAAGCTTCAAATTCTGATGATTTCACTTGCATTGGTTACCAATGACCCTTGCGAATATAAATCTGGTATAAATTTGCTTTTTGCGTTGCGGTATTCATCAAGTAAAGCTTGACATGTGGGTTCCTCTGAATGCAGGTGGGTTCCTCTATTGCGTGATCGAACACGGGCATCTCTGTAGCGTAAGGTGTCGTACCTCTGAAGCGCGCATTTGACATTAGCGATTTCGTCTCTATAACAACCAGGCGTCTCACACTCGAATTCATGTAAGTTTTAAAGATTCTTTAGTAACATCTATTGTTCCAATTTTCTGTAAAAGCCCCTCACTCATCCGATTTCGATAGCTACTGTCCGAACTGCTTGTTTGGAAATTTTCCAAGAGGCAAACAAAAGCATGTCAGCCGACAAACAACTCCTCAGTGCTACGCGCACGCGAGCAGTAAATTCCTGGTCACACACAATTGAAAAGTTGAGTTTCCAAAGTGCCCACTCTGGTCTGAAATCTGATCGAGCGTTATGACCAACTTGCCCCACAACAATGCAGTTATCTGAGAATGAAATAGGTTCCGTTTTGCATGAAAAGTCACGAGAAATAAGAGGCGCTGAAACATAAATGCTATCAATTCGAGTGTGGGTACTACCCTGTGCATGCGTATTTGAGGGTAAGCTGCTCCTATGTCAACAAGTCCCGCGTTTTCAACGATCAGTGATTGCACTTCAGCACTCCTATCACTGCGACTAAACCCAGTACAAACATGGACTGCAAACACAGTTGAAATCACCCATGAGCGAAATGTTACGGTCAGAACCTAGCAAAGTGGCGAAGCTTTCAAAGAAGTTAGCGCGCCGCGGTGCATCATTAAAAGCATATACATTGATCAGGCGCCACGGCAAACCATACAACATAAAAGTCGCATTGTATAAGCCGCCCCTCTTCGTCAGCATTATAAGCAGCAGAAGAATAAGGTAAACTCTTCCTAAGAAACAAAATGCAGCCCGCCTAAAGGCCTACAGCGTGTGAAACAATTACATCAAATACGGAGAGATATGGCCGCAAGGCCCCTCTCCGTATCCACTTCACTCACGATCTTCGTTTCTTGAACGGCGACGAAGTCAAAGTGAAGAACTGATCAAGAATGTCTGCCTGATTCTAGCTCACAAGATAATCAGGATATGGCTATGGATGCTCGACTTCCTAAACGCAATAGGTCACCTACAACCAAGAATCAGAGTTCTAATTCTAAATCAAAGTGTGTGAAAGAACCCTTGACTAAGAATGATTTTTTTTAAAGATAGTATTTCGGATCAAGCAGTTGTGGCTGCTTGCCTATCATCAAAATAGGTCTTCTTAAGGTTCTTCAGTGGAACTGCCGGGAACTGCCGGTCTATACTTTCTGCTACCACAGATTTATTATACCTTATTTTCCAACAGTCCCCTCACGTAATTTTGTTACAAGAAACTTGGCTGTCATCGGGTCAAAATTTTCATTTACAAAATTATAAATGTTTTCATTTGGACAGGAATTCTAGAGGTGGAGGATTAGCGTGTTTTATATCAGCAAAATTTTGTCATAGAGCGAAAGTTGGTTGTCAGCCAATTTCGCGTGAACACGAAGTTTTGGTATTGGAATTAGCACTACCAGGCTGTGCACCACTTTCTATTGTTAACAACTACTTTCCGATTGGCGTACAAGATGAAGGTATTCTTGACATCACTCAGACCTTTTGTAGACCAAACACAATTTTTGCAGGAGACTTTAACTCGCATCATGTCTCTTGGAATTACCGCATTGACTCTCCCGGTAAATTATTGTGGAACTGGATGAATAAAAACAATTACACTTGTTTAAACTCTAAAGTAGCTACATTTATTCGATGTAATACGAGATCTGTTTTAGACTTATCATTCGCCAGCTCAAGCCTTTTTATCTCTTCTCGGGCTGTGGTTCATGCTGCAACAAATAGTGATCACCATCCCGTAGTTATTGACATTAATATCCCCTTGGTTCCATCGGAATATCAAACGCGCACTTTTGTAAATTACTCACAATTTAAAAAAAATTAACAGTCAACGTTATCCGCTCTGACTAGCACTGAAAATGAAATTAAAGCCATGAGTTTGTGTTCTGTTTTAAAACGCACTGTGAAAAAATCACAGTTTCCGATACCTTCCACAAATGGAAAGTCTGTAAGTGCATGGTGGAATTCTGATTGATTGTGATCGAGAGTACAGGCGCAGAAAGGCTGCATGGAAAAAGCTTTTAATTAAACAGAATCCTACTAATTGGAGTAATTATAAATATGTCAAAGCTAAATTTAAGAGAATTGTTTCCGAAGCTAAAGCTAAACATGACGATAATCGTTATACTTTTCTATCTAAAAGCAAGAATAAAAAAGCTCTTTTTAGATTTCTTAGATCTCGTAAGGCTATTCCTTCGACCATTAACGTAGAATCAGTTGTTCCAACTTCAAAAGAATTGGCTGATTTATTAGATGAAATTGCATTGGGACTAAAACAGTGATTTGCCTCCCAATTACAAACAAAATTTCAAAAAACTTTATATGTGAATGATTTCGTTGACGTAACCATAGAAGAACTGGAGCATGCTGTTCAGTTACTCCTGAATTCAACCCCCGGTCCTGACGGTATTACGTCAGGCATGTTAAAATTATTATTTGATGTGTCTCCTCAGGACCTTCTTAATCTTGTAAACCACTCACTCGGAAATGGTTGGATCCCTCGAGACTGGAGACTTGCAAAAATAATTCACTTGCTGAAAAACAAGGAGCAGGTATGCATATTGATAATATAAGACCTATAGCATTAACTTCGCATGTCATTAAATTAATTCAAAGAGTGTTACACATTAGAATCATTAAATTTATTGCATATAACTCATTATTGAGCCCATGTCAGATAGGATTTAGACCTGGATACTCCATATGGCATTCACATGCAGATTTAGAGGGTCGTATTAAGCTTGCTCGTCACAAGCGGCAATTGGCAGCATTAGTCACTCTAGATTTGGCTAAGGCGTACGACAGTGTCGAACTGGTCATCTTACTCAATGTCTTAAAAAAACTTGAATTTTCCGGGATATAATATCAATTGGGTTGTATGAGTTTCTAAAGGATAGGAAATTTTACTGTTCCCAACGTGGCTTTTCATCCTCGAAATATGATCAATATAGAGGGGACCCTCAAGCTTCTGTTCTTTAAAATTTATTGATGTTCTTTCCCGTTTTATTCAATATTCTATTAAGCTCAATTCCGTTGAACAATAACGCTACAGTGTATGTATATGCAGACGACATTGCATTCTTCGCTTCGGCAGGTAATATTCATTCACTGTATGCAATATTACAATCATACTTGGGAAGTTAAGAATTCTGGTTTGAACTATTCGAATGACTCTAAACGTTAGCAAAAGTTCTGATTGTTTTTCCATTGAATGCTCCAGTTAGCATTTCTCTTCAGTATCGTCATGAAGTAATTCCCCCAAAATGACTGTGTCAAATATTTAGGAGTTTTTTATGATGAGAAACTCAGTTGGCGCAAACACATTGAGCACGTCAAATGTAAGGCAACACGCGCTGTTGGGATGTTACGTAAGCTTGGTCACCACCCTTCTGGGCTACGCAGAGACAAGCTACTTATGTTTTATCGTATGTATGTTCGACCGATTTTAGAGTTTGGTTGCATATTATACTTAGGGGGGGGGGGGGGGGAGGGGGCTGCATACAAGATTGATCCCCTGATTCCTATAGAGCGAGAGGCCCTTCGAAGTTGTCTAGGTATACTAAAATTTACAGCAAACAGTATTCTATACCGAGAAGCCTGAATCCCCACTCTAGTTTGCAGATTCTGCATTCTCACCGTCAAAACATATTTAAAAATTTTTGCGTCCTCACAAAGACGAGTGCAGTTCGTATTCGTAGCTGAATCGTCAACATTTTAAATGCGAAGCATTTCTTAGTGAACCTCAGGCACTTTGGCCGTTTCTATCTACGTATCTATCTATCTATCTATCTATCTATCTATCTATCTATCTATCTATCTATCTATCTAGCCGCCTACGTCTGGGCGCTCTCGTGGTCGTCTCCATAACTTGTAATATACCAAAATTGACCTAGCAGGGGATCAGTGTATGACGAACACGATTCACTGGTCATGACATTAATAACACAATATACCTGTCGCGTACGCCATGAAACCCTTTCTCTCAGTCACGTGTGGCACATACCCGTAAAGCAGAGTTAATGTTATGCGGGTATGTGCCACAGGTGATACACAGTCTCAACCAACACAGTAACCTCGAACACACACATTGACACGCAAAGAAAGTGATAATAATAATACCTGTCGGAGTTTTATGTCCGAAAACCACGATTTGATATGAGAGACGCCGTAGCGAATGGCTCCGGAAATTCTGACCATTGGGTATTCTTTAACGTGTTTCTAGATCGCACAGAACACGGGCATCTAGCGTTTTGCCTCTATCCAAATGCGACCGCCGCGGCCGGGATCGAACCCGCGACCTTCGGATCAGCAGCCGAGCGCCTTAACCGCTACACCACCGCGGGGAACTCAAGGAAAGTGAGGAAACTGAAGACAGAACACCCCTGGAAGACGCTCAAGTACCATCCACTCCTCCACATGGTCCACAACGTGGACCACGGGGATTACGCAAAAACCGGCGTCAATGCTTCCTACAGTAAGTCTGCTGAGAGAACCAGGCCTCTCATCATTACCGGTGTCTTGAACATTGATTTTTACAAGACCCAAAAATGCTTGATCCTTATATTGCGTGAAAGACGGATTGGATGTGGAGAGGGCATCAAAAGACATCGCTGCCTCGTCCACGACAGGAGGCATTATAGATCATTTCATCGTAAGAAGCATCCAGGATTTCCACCAGCTGTACTATACCTCGCACTTACCACACTTAGACCCCTCGTAACTGCGATCACGAACAGATCCGATTAACAAGTCCGGCCCAGCTGCTGGTGCTAATTGATCACGGTGATGATGACCTTCTTCGAGAACTGTCAAGGACCCCTTCTACACATACACACGGTTTCGTGAAACGTGAGTGCGTTCTCCGTCATAACGGACAAGTATAAGCATTACAACTGTAACTGACTGTAACGTACGTGCAGTGCGCCTGCGCGTGCCATTCGGCTGTGTATATATCTAAGGAAACTTCCATGAATTAAGCTTAGTTGCGACTTACGCCTGTCCTGTGCGTCTGTGTTCCTTCTTTGTCCTGTTCGGATTCGCACTATCCAGTATTGATGAATATAAGCACTACATATCAGTTTACCGCGTCTGGTGTTGGTAACACCCATGCTCTGTAACACCCATATTTCTCTAGCGTCATTTCGCAAATTTTCGCTCAATGTGAGAAATTACGCCGTCACCATCCCGCGCATGCTTCGCATAACATCGATTCCCACGGTACGTGGGATCTGCCATTTTTTTTTTAATGAGCCTTGGTCTCGTATATATAAACCACAAGTTTTGTTCGTACAGGGCCAACTAGAATCATTAAATTTTAACATACGCAACATCGTTTCAAACGATAAATCATCGGCCATAGCAAAAATTGAATTTGATTATATATTCCCATCTAATGCCCAACTTTTGCCTTTTAGATATTTAATAGGATTGTTAGACGATCATTTACTTCGATTGGGCATAGATAACATAATTGCCACTGATGCATCCATGTGCGAAGAGAAAGCGGGAGTGGGTATATTTTCAGAGACTTTATCATGATCGTACTCCTTGCGCCTCCCAGATTATACTCCCATATTTGAAGCTGAGTTCCTAGCAATTATATTAGCCCTTCGAAAACTACCATTAAATGAGTCTTCAGTTGATATAGTTAGTGATTCGCTGACAGTATGTACACTTTATCTTCTACTGCTTCCGAATCACCTGTTCTGAATGCATTCACTTCCTTAATCCCAAAAAATTTGCGTACCGTGTGGTTGGTATGGGTTCTGTGGCGTACTAATAAACGAGATGGCAGATACTCTCGCGCGGTGGTCTCTGGGTGTTCCTATTTTGTCCATTGTGCCTGACACAGTTTTTATTGGTGATTCGAGATTTCGGAATTATTTTTTAATTCAAGATGCCAAGAGTATGAAATTACCAGTTCCCGAATATGGTCATCTTTCATTCGGCTGGAATAATAAATGGTGTCCCATTCGAAGACTGGAAGTGGCTATTACGAAATTGCGATGCTGGATGCCCCCACTTAATTTTTATTTATACAGGTCTGGTCTGGTGCCATCTCCTATGTGCTATTTTTGTCAGGAATCTGAAAATATTGATAATTTCTTGCTTACCTGCCGTCGATTCATTAGGCATAGAAAAAAGCATTTCGAAATGCTATTCAGAAACTTAGAATTAATCTGAATTCTCAAAATATTCTTTCTTTTGGGGCGGCTTCTCTTGGCTTCAGCAACAGGTACGTCTGCTCAGACCTATGCGAATTTCTCGGTGAGACACGAAGAATTCCTTCTTAGCTTATTCCTGAACGAAATTTGGTACTCCAGAATTCCTTTCATCCGTTCATCGTTTCTCATATTGTTGTATTATCCTGCTCCTTACTCCATATCGACAAGTGATTTTTTAATTTTCGTTTATTTATTTGGCAATTGATTTATTCCTCATTCTTTAGCTAAAAAACCTTTTTGAATATCTTATTAACCTCCGTTTTCATGGCCGATCCCCCGTAGGGGGTAAGAGCCAACACAAGGAACAAGCAAGCAAGCAAGCAACCGGCGGAGTTGAGTTGAGTTGAATAAACTTTATTTGCCCGACGGTTGTTATTGTGCCCGGGGCTAATCTGCCAGGGATCCACCATTCGAGGAACATCTTCCGAGGTCCTCGGCGACGGCCCTGGCCCGCTGGACGGCCCACTCCTGGTCTTCGGGGAGGTGCACCTGTTTCTGCTTGGATCGAAATCCACATACGTTGGCCGTTGCAAAAGTGACTTTCTGAGGCAGCGCCATGGCGCCTACACTTTTATCAGAGCTGCGTGCGCCTCTTAGACAGGCATGTGGAACCCATGGTATCACGCGGTTGCATTTCATTCAAATGGCTCTCCAGCTAATAGACTTTTATCGACAATTACAGTTTCAACCGTACTGGTATCCACTCTTCATAAAATGTACTGCTTTAATACCCTCTTAGGACACGTACTTACTTTATACTTCTTTCTGTGTAACGCTTCTTGTACACTTGTAGAGGCCGCCTTGAGTATTTTGTTCGCTATGTATCCTAATTACGCACATTTGTAATAAATACCAAGAAAGGGAGAAAAAAGAGAAAGAGCGTGGCTCTGTGGCAAGCACGTATTCGCAAGCACGTAGGCGACTTGCGTACAAGCGACCCGTATTTTTCAAGTGGCGTGGTCGAAGGGGCGATTCGTTCGTGAATGCTGGTCGCACGTCCGCATCGGCCCACGCATCGTTCGTTCAGCCGTCTCTGCTTCGTCGCCCGTCTGTCGAAGACTCTGCTCCTTCGGCGTTAGGTGCATCCTCCCGGGGGGTGCGGCCATAACGGGCGGTGCTGACTCAGGCAGACAGACTGATGTCTGTCTCGTCTTCCGGCCAGGCAAATGCTGCCTGGTCGGCCTGTCTTGCTCCTAATCATTTACCGATTGATGTTTTCTTGCGCAGCGGTCTGAGCAACGTTCCAGTGGCACTGGTTCCAACAAATGGGGAGTCCATTCGAATGAAGAATCCGAAAAGCATCCAGGAAGAGCTCCGGAAGGTGACTGAGCATTTCCAATTGATCACTGAGGTGCGTCAGTTTGGTCGTGGAGGTATTTTGTGCTGTTCACCGGACCAGGCCTGCGTTTCAGATCTTCTAAAGTGCACTACATTTGCCTCCCTCCCGGTGAGCTGTTTTATACCTTCTCACTTGGCCTGTGTTAAAGGTTTAGTTCGTGGGGTGGACTCGAGCCTTTCCCCGTCTGAAATTCTAGAGATGTTTTCTGTAGCAGGAGCAGTCTCAGTGTTCCGTTGCACGCGCAGCGTTGACAGCAGAAAGATCCCGACCGAGTCGGTGATAGTTACCTTTGCTGGTACAACTAGACCGACAGAAATCAAGGCGTGGCCACTGATATATCGAGTTGAAGCGCTATCTCCTCGCCCACTGCAGTGCTATAAATGCTGGTGTTATGGTCATAGTGTAAAGGAATGCAGGTCAGTAGCCCGGTGTAAACTGCGTGCAGGACAACACAACGCTGACGAATGTGCATCACGGGAAAGGTCCTGTTGTCTCTGCGGTGGTTCGCACTCAGCTGATGATGGTAACTGTCCCGCGAGGGCTCAGGAAATTCAAATAATGGAGACCATTGAACAAAAACGATGTTCTAGACGTGAAGCTCGAGCTGCCATCGCAGAGCGGTCTCGTGGGTACGCTAATGCTACGAACCGTAGTAATAATGTCACAGATTCCTCACTCTCAGAGGTAATAGCTTCTACTGTTGAAAAAACAATGACAAGGATAATGGAGAATCTTTTTGTAACGCTGACGGAATCGTTGGCTCAAATAGTGAACGCACAGATGACTCAAATCCTGATGAGTGTAAACCAACCGGAAGGAACCCCGTTACTTTCTTCAACAAAGGAGGTAAACACAGGCTCGCAAGAACCAGTTTCCTTGAAAACCAGCCGCACGAAAATAGCACCTGATGGAGAGCAGTTATATTTACCAAAGCCCGGGCCATCGAACACTAGCCGTAAGATAATTCCCGTTGAACAAGAATTGGAATGGAGCTCAGATTCAAGTTCTCTTGATTCACAAATGGAGACAGAATCTAGAAATATGAAACGGCGGGCATCGCCTAGAAAGCAAGGTTCTCCAGTGAGTCCAAAAGGGAAGAGCAAAAAATATAAGGAAATCGCATCAAAAAACGACTTTTTGAAAGATAGCATATTGGATAAGGCAGTGAATGCTGCCGGTATCTCGTCAAAATAGGTGGATTAAAAATTTTACAGTGGAATTGCCGGTCAATTTTTTCTGCATCAACAGATTTATTTTACCTCTGCAATCAACATTCACCTGATGTTATTGTGTTACAAGAAACTTGGCTTTCGAAAGAAAAGAGCTTTCATCTAAAAAATTACCGCATATTTCGTTTAGACCGACCCTCTCGGGGTGGCGGTTTAGCAGTCTTTATTTCTCTGAAATTTGCTCATCGGGTAAGAATTACAGCTCAAGTAATGAACTTAGAAAGCGAAATTTTAGCATTAGATATTTCCCTTCCGGGATGTCTTCCCTTTTCATTAGTAAATGCATATTTTCCAGCAGGTGTTAAAAATTCTAATGTTTTAGATTCTGTAATTACATCTTGGAGGAAAGAAATTCTATTGGCAGGAGACTTTAATTCGCATCATATTTCATGGGGTTTCAGAACAGATACGTGTGGGAAACGTCTGCGGGATTTCGTTTCTAAGAATAATTTAACATGTATTAACCAGCGAACACCAACTTTCGCTTGTAATCGGTCTATTTCTGCGATTGATCTTACTTTCTGTAGTCCCAGACTCTCTATTTCTACATGGTCTACTTTGAACTCGGGTACAAGTAGTGACCATTTTCCTATATTCTTTGAGCTTGTGTTTCCCGTCACTTCACTAAACAGCAAGTCGATTACTCACATAAATTTTAATACATTTGAAAAGGTACTACGAGTAGTTTTGTCAAAACGAACAGATGAAAATGAAGAGCAAAATGCTATGAACTTCAGCGATCTGATAAAAAAATCTCTAAATAAAACTAAATTTACAGTAAATGTTTCTAAAAGCAATTCTTCTAATCCTTGGTGGAACTCAGATTGTACACGGGATTACAGACTAAGAAAAGCTGCGTGGCGTAAACTGCTCTACAACCAATGTCCTAAAAATTGGAGGGATTATAAGTATGCGGCTGCGGTTTTTAAACGAACAGTCGCCACTGCAAAGGATTGTCATGATAACCAACGTTCAGAGTTCCTTTCAAAGCCTGGTAATAGGAAACCCCTTTTTAATTTCCTTAAAGCCAAAAAAGTAATTCCGTCACCAATTAACATCGAATCGGTAGTCTCCACGCCAATTGAGTTGTCTAGTTTCCTGGAAAATATTGCCAAAGGTCTTGAAAGTCGCTTCACGGCTGCGTGTTCATTCCACTCACGGTCCCCTGTCAAAAGTGACGACTTTGAAGAAGTGACAGCTTCGGAACTAGCACAAGTATTGAAGATCTTGCCCAATGCTGCGCCAGGTCCTGATGGCATAACCGCATCGGTAATAAAAATTGTACATAAAGTTTCGCCCCAGGATTTACTTGCAATAGTTAACCACTCTATTAGAAATTCATGGATCCCGTCTGAGTGGAGAATGGCGAAAATAATTCCTTTATTAGAAAAGCACGGAGCTGGATTCACTTTAGATAACATCAGGCCTATTTCGCTCACATCTAATCTGGTAAAACTAATCGAAAGAATCTTACACATTCGGATAGAAAATTGGTTGAACGAAAACATGATTTTGAGCCCATGCCAAATTGTATTCAGGCGTGGCTACTCCATTTGGTGTGCCCATGTTGACTTAGAAAGCAGGATACAATTAGCTCGTTCTAAGAAACACTTTTCCGCTTTAGTCACTCTCGATATTACAAAAGCTTATGACAGCGTATAACACGTTAAATTAATAAATTCGCTAACGCAAGTAGATTTACCACACTACTTCGTTGCATGGGTATATTCCTTTTTAAAAAAACAGAGAATTTTATTGCTCTCAATATGGTGTGTCTTCTTCAAACTATAAACAAACTAGAGGTCTTCCGCAAGGCTCGGTATTGTCACCATTATTATTTAATATATTACTGTGTAATATCCCTGTACAACATGACGTGCAGGTGTATGTATATGCCGACGACATTGCATTTTTTGCTTCAGCTGCAGACATACATACACTGAATCAAATTCTACAAATATATATGAACACTCTGGAAACGTGGCTTGAGGGCATTAATTTATCTTTGAACATAAGGAAAAGCGCAATGGTAGTTTTCCCACTAAGTGTCCCAGTGCAA
Organism: Rhipicephalus sanguineus; assembly: GCF_013339695.2. Lineage (NCBI taxonomy): Eukaryota > Metazoa > Arthropoda > Arachnida > Ixodida > Ixodidae > Rhipicephalus > Rhipicephalus sanguineus. Next base: position 130,197,059 of record NC_051186.1, on the reverse strand, counting down.
ATTTCGTTACTTTACCGACAAGATGTCATTCCGCAGGTGGAATCAGTCAAGTATTTAGGGGTGATCTATACCGAAAAACTCAATTGGGATGCGCATATAGAAAATATGGCAGCTAAAGGAGCACGGGCGGTAGGGATGCTTCGTAGAGTCAGCAGTAAACGATCTGGTTTACGTCGTGATGTGCTCATTATGATTTATTGTATGTATATTTATTTATTTATTTATAAATACTGCGATCTTTCATTTGAAAGATCGTGGCAGGGTGGGAAAATGTTCGAAAATATGTACATACATTCAAAGGAACAATCAACGTGCAATAACTAAGTACGATGTGAATATACAGGGCTAAGGTTCAAAAATGCTTATTTCAATAAATTCGTGGAGTAACACAATACAGAGTAACATAATACATAGTAACGTAATACGCATAATACATGTTACAGACTAACACAATAATTACAATAAAGCAAATAATACAATACAATAACTAGTGATGGTTTAGGTGAGGCTGTTTTGAAACAATGACAGTGTGTTATGTAAAACGACATCATTTGCAAGGCTATTCCAGTCATTAATAGTTCTAGGGAAGAATGAATACTTGTAGCAGTTAATCCGTGAAGTTAAAGGGGTTATCATTTTACTGTGTCGCTTGCGAGTGGCGTAACCGGAAGAGTACTGAAGGATGCCTGTAGTGTCAACATTTAAATGGCCATTTATTATTTGAAAGAAAAACTTAAGTCGGCAAATGCGGTTTCTGTCCACAACGGATTGGAGGCCACTTTTACGCCCGATATTGGAGTTTGGCTGCGTCTTGTTTTCCGGATCACCTGCGTACAAACTTCGATGACTGGTTCTGCTAGAACGCGAATCATTAAGATTATGTCTTGGGCTTACTAAATTTGTCGCAAATAATATTATGTATAAAGAAGCGCGCCTGCCTTCTCTTCTTACACGGTTCCAAATTCTAACCGTACGTACCTTCCTAAAGATATATGCGACACCTCAGAGAAGGTCACTTTATGTTTTTATCAATGAGCCGACGTCCTTTTTTAACCAGCAGTGGTCTAGATTAAGGTGCCCACAAGTGATTGTCGCACAAAAGCTCTTGGAAAAAAATACAAGTAAACCTTCGTGAAGTACTTGTACTTAACAGATCTCCTCAAACAATTAGAATAGAGTTCGACAATATATTTCCTAAAGAATGCAAACATTTACCCAATAGGTACCTGAATGCCGTTTTGGAAGGCCTGTCACATTTAGAAACAAACATCGTTATAGCGACTGACGCTTCAGTTTGTGAAGAAAAGGCAGGAGTGGGAATTGCATCCTCAGCTTTGGATTAGTCTTTTTCAATTCGATTACCCGACTTTACGCCTATTTATCAAGCGGAATTGCTTGCCATTGTCCTAGCCTTACGTAAATTGCCCCTATCAATAACAGAAGCTGTCATTCTGACAGATTGTTTATCTATCTGCTCTGCATTAACTGCACCTAATTTCTCGAATGCCTTAGAAGTATTTTATTCCCTTGTCCCAAGACATTATCGCCTTATTCGCTTAGTGTGGGTACCAGGGCACAAGGGTCTAACCCTCAATGAATATGCAGATGCACTTGCGGTGGCATCACATAATGGTCCCATAATCTCGATACTGCCGACGGTGGCGTTCGTGTCAGCAGCACGAAGTTTGCAACGTCGGATACCTTTGCCAAATCGGCTTTGGCAACATCTGAGTTTCCACACCTTAAGTATCCATGGAGAAATCGTTGGTGCTGCACTAGAAGGGAAGAAGTATCAATTACCAGGATAAGATGCCGCGTTACCCCACTGAATTTCTACCTACACAGGTCGGGTCTGGTACAGTCACCCTTATGCCTCCACTGCAACGAGAGTGAATCTCTGCATCATTTCTTTTTAACATGCAGATTGTTCACAAATCAAAGAAAACGATTGCTAGATCAACCTCTCCGAAGGATGGGCTTAAATTTATCCCTTCCGGTGATTCTTTCCTTTGGTGCAACTGAAATGGGCTTTAGCCACAGGAACGTTTGCGCAGCCGTGTGCGAGTTTTTACGGGAAACAAAAAGAATAGAATGTTAAGTTTATGCACCATTTCACTGTTTCAACCTATTCAAATGTTTTTTTTTCTTTTTTTCTTTTTTTTCCTTTTTAACATCTGGATTGTACCAGTGAATCTAATTTTTTAAAACATTCATTCCTAAACTTATTCGTATTGTAAAACAATTTAATTTCTAAAATAAGGTACCGCCTGTTTCATGGCCGATCCCCCGTGGTGGGTTGCGCCAAGTAACTGAGAACCAACCAACCAACCAACCAACCAACCAACCTGTTTGCCGCGCAGACGGGGTTCGATTCTCACTCGAACCCTAAGAATTCTATTATTTATTTTATTTGCATCTTTCTTGGTTTTTCGGTCACGGACAAGATGATGATTTTTCGCTCACAACCAACGACGCCGTCACCGACGCCGACGCCGGAATTTCTGAGAAACGAGCTGTTTAACCCTATGTTTAACCCTATGTTTAAGTAGCGTTAAAAAACAAAGACCACACTTTTTAACAGCGATGCTGTTGAAACTGGCAGCGGGACGTCCGTTAACAAGACACCCTTGCTGCGCCGTGCCTGCGCTAAAAATAACCAAGCCGCCGCCGCGCCGACGAGCAGCCGCCGTCGAGCCGTTGCCATAGCAGCAGCCCCAGTTTTTTTACACCGTTGCTCAGGGACAGCGATTTCAACACATTCAGAGTGGCAAGCTTTGCGCGTATTCCGAATCCGCTGGTCGCTGTCCCTTGGCTGCACTTCTTCGGCCAAGCATGCTTGATCCAATCCAGACTTGTGCACGTCACAGAAAATAAGTAACCGATTACAATTATAATTGCTTCCTTTAAAATGTAATTGATTACAGAGGTTAATTAAAGCCCCAGAGAAGTAACTGATCAATTACAGATATGTAATCGATTACTTTTGCATTACTGTCCTTCAAAATTCTATTGCTGTAACAAAAATCCGGCAGATCCCACGCACTGTAGGAATCAATGTAATGCGAAGCAGCCAGCAAAGAGCTGCATACATCGCTTTGTTTATTTTTGAGCCAAATGAAATCATTCATGCCATGGCATCTAGTTCACCATATATCGCATGTTTGCCATGCACGCGTGCATGCACAATGTGGTATATACCATGCCAATGAAACGTATATTCTGGTATATACACTGCATGACCAGTCATTTATGTTCATCACGCACTCCTGTCATGCCATACCAATTTTGGTATATATCCAGTTATCTAAACGACTGGAAGCGCACCATAACAGTGTCATGTAAATCGTACCGTACGTGACATGCATAACATAATTCGCATGTTAGGACCTGTCATTTATGTTCGTCATACAGTCGCATAACACAATACCAATTTTGGTGTATATCAAACGACCGAAATGGCCGCGAGTCCACCATGAGCGTGGCATGTAAATCATGTCATACATGACATGCATGTCATGGTTTTCATGTTACCACCTGTCATTTATGTTCGTCATACATTCGCGTCACGCAAAGCCAATTTTGGTGTATATCAAGCTAACGAAACGGCCGCGATCGGACAATGAGCATGGCATGTAAATCATGCCGTAAATGATATGCATATCATAATTTTCGAGTTACCACCTGTGATATATGTTTGTCATCAGAGGCGTAGCCAGAAATTTTTTTCGGGGGGGGGGGTTCAACCATACTTTATGTATGTTCGTGCGTGCGTTTGTATGTGTGCGTGCCTATATACGCAAGCAAAACTGAAAAATTTTGGGGGGGGTTTGAACCCCCCCAACCCCCCCCCCCCTTGGCTACGCCCCTGTTTGTCATACAGTCTGTTGCACAATACCAATTTTGGTGTATATCAAGCGAGCGAAACGGCCGCGAGCGCATCATGAGCGTGGCATGTAAATCATGTCGCACATGACTTGCCTGTCACGATTTTCATATTACCACCTCTCATTTACGTACGTCATACAGGCGCGTCGCGCAATACCAATTTTGGCGTGTATCAAGCTAGTGAAACGTCCGCGAATGCACCATGAGCGTGGCATGTAAATCATGACATGCATGGCCTGGTTTTCATGTTACCACCTGTTATTCATGTCCTTGATACAGTCACATCGCGCAATACTAATTTTGGTGCATATCAATCTAGCGAAACGGCCGCGAGCGCACCATGAGCGTGCCATGAAATCATGTCGTACATGACATGCATGTCATGATTTTCACGTTACCACCTCTAATTTACGTTCGTCATACAGTCGCGTCGTGCAATGCCAATTTTGGTGTATATCAAGCCCGCGAAACGTCCGCGAATGCACCATGAGCGTGGCACGTAAATCATGACATACATGACACGCGTGTCATGATTTTCATGTTACCACCTGTTATTCATGTTCTTCATACAGTCACATCGCGCAATACCAATTTTAGTGTATATCAACCTAGCGAAACGGCCGCGAGTGCGTCATGAGCGTGGCATGTAAATTATGTCGTGCATGACACGCGTGTCATGATTTTCATGTTACCGCCTCTAATTTACGTTCGTCATACAGTCGTGTCGCGCAATACCAATTACGCTAAGTGCGTAATTTGCGCAGACGATACAAGTCTGTTTTTTGACGGTAACTTAGGTTCTGAAATGTCAAATCGAGCCAATAAGACGCTTGCAAGTATACAAAAGTGGGCGACAAGTAATTGTCTTAAGATTAATGTAGAAAAAACAAAGGCGGTGATGTTTCATCCACGCAACAAACAATTTCAACTATCCCCCATTAAATTAAATAATACCGAAATAGAAATACTATCGTCTTTCAAATCGCTTGGCGTATATTTCTCTGAAACTATGTCGTGGGATTGCCAAGTGAATCACTTAGTAAATTATCTAGAGCAATAGGTACTATGCGTCGTCATTGTATCTATCTTCCTACATCCATTAATATGTTGTTATATAATTCAATGTTTCTTTCCCTAGTTCAATACGGAATTCTAGTCTGGGGGACGACTTCAGCTGAGAACATTCGCAAGCTGACGGTATTACAAAAAAGAGCAATACGCCTTGTCTCCAGGGTGCCATATCTTTGGCATACTGCTCCTTTGTTTACAAAGCTTAGAACTATAAAAATTGAATCTTTGTACACATATAGGCTTTGCCGCATGTATAGAATGGAAAAAAGTAAGAATGATAACGCTTTAACAAAATTGGCATCCTTACAGCAACATAATTCTTTTTATAAATTTCGTTATTTAGAACCTTGGATCGTTAACAAAAACAGAACTAAATACGGTGACCAAATGCTACAGTTTTGTTTACCTGCTGCTCTAAATCAATTATACAAAGACAATGGTCTCAGTGTATCAACTCTGTCGTTAAAAAGGCTACGCGATGTATTTATGTGATTGCTTGTGCTGCCATGGCTCCATTTGTTTGTCTTTTTTTATATGCCTTTAACACTTCGCCTAATTTCTTTCCCTTGTTTTCATATGTTTCCACAATAACCTTGTTTATTTATTTCCGACCATGGATGTTTATTGTTTTTCTGTTTTAGTTAGTCCATTGATTATGTATATCGTGTGTTCGACCGCTGTGAAGCCGCCCAGTGTATGAGGTGGCCAGGTTCCCCTCAAGCTGCTCAATGCAGCTTTTTGCCTGGTCATCCTCGCAACCTTGTTGTTGTGAATAAACAATTCAATTCAATTCAATTCAATTTAGTGTATATCAAGCCAGCGAAACGGCCGCGAATGCACCATGAGCGTGGCATGTAAATCATGACATACATGACACGCGTGTCATCGTTTTCATGTTACCACCTCTAATTTACGTTCGTCATACAGTCGCGTCGTGCAATACCAGTTTTGGTGTATATCAAGCCCGCGAAACGTTCGCGAATGCACCATGAGCGTGGCATGTAAATCATGACATGCATGTCATGGTTTTCATGTTACCACCTGTTATTCATGTTCTTGATACAGTCACGTCGCGCAATACCAATTTTGGTGTATATCAACCTAGCGAAACGGCCGCGAGTGCGTCATGAGCGTGGCATGTAAATTATGTCGTGCATGACACGCGTGTCATGATTTTCATGTTACCACCTCTAATTTACGTTCGTCATACAGTCGCGTCGCGCAGTACCAATTTTGGTGTATATCAAGCCAGCGAAACGGCCGCGAATGAACCATGAGCCTGGCATGTAAATCATGACATACATGACATGCATGTCATGGTTTTCATGTTACCATTTGTTATTCATGTTCTTCATACAGACACATCGCGCAATACCAATTTTGGTGTATATCAACCTAGCGAAACGGCCGCGAGTGCGTCATGAGCCTGGCACGTAAATCATGACGCGCGTGACACGCGTGTCATGATTTTCATGTTACCACGTGTAAGTTATGTTCGTCATGTCGAAATGTCCCCTCATACCAGTTTTCGTATATATCCATTCATTTAAACGGCCGCGAGCGCCCCGAGACCATGTCATGTAAATCATGCCGCACATGACATGTGTGTCATGATTTACACGTTAGGACCTGTCATTATGTTCGCCATGAACTCTTGTCACGTCATACCAGTTTTGGTATGTATGAAATTAACGGAATGGTCGCAAGACCCCCAAGGCTGTGGAATGTAAATCATGCTGTTCATGACATGCATGTCACGATTTTCATGTTATGACCTGTCATTTATGTTCGTAATACGGTCATGTTATTCCATACCGATTTTGGTATACATCCGATTAACGAAACGGCCAGGAGAGCACAAAGTCGTAGGCGGATAGATAGATAGATAGATAGATAGATAGATAGATAGATAGATAGATAGATAGATAGATAGATAGATAGATAGATAGATAGATAGATAGATAGATAGATAGATAGATAGATAGATAGATAGATAGATAGATAGATAGATAGATAGATAGATAGATAGATACGCTCAAACTCGCAGAAGTTCGCTAAGAAATGCTTCGCATTTAAAAATAAGACAGGTTTACTCAAACTACAACAAACTGTGGCTTGCAGAGGAGAGAACGCCTGTGCTGGCCTTGCTGATGGTGCTGCAGAAATATCTGATGGTCTCCATACACAGTCGGCAGTCTCAGCATAATTTACTGGTGGGATGTAAGCATGCTCCATGTAAACGAAAGTAGCAGTCGCCTTTCCGTTTTTATTGTTGAAGCTTGTATTGAATAGCGACTCCATAGTGCTTCGACTTTCGGTTGGGTCAACACCTGATGATGACAGCGCAACAAACATGGCTTGAGCTGGTTCTGATTCTGAGTGTTTATCTCATTGCGGAACAGTTGAGCTGAGGACATCTGACGAAAGAACTTGTTCTGAAAGGTCGCAGCATGGTTTGGTATTGTGCGGATTCACCAGCTCGTCCAGAGCAAGTGTAACGACCTTTCGAGGCATGTCGTCAGGTTCATCGGTAATATTGACGTCAGGTGATGCCAAGCCAGATTGTGGGCCATGTACGCGACACCAGGTGTCAGGTGCATCTGGGGCTTCAGTAATGGCTTGGAATCTATTGGGTAGTGAATTGGTAGGCAATGGCAATTTTCGTGCCGAAGGGATACCTGGTGGAATGTTGGGTCTTTTGTGAAAATGGCTTGAATGCATTTCAAAGAGCTGAGGCTTTATTTTGCATGTTGAGGATGGTAAATTCACGTTCGGCATTCGAATGCGTGAAGACTCCCTGTGACTGTGATGACTGAGTTCGAATGTATCCAGATGGCGGGTTATAACTGAGTCTTCATTATATTCTTTAAATCGAATGATCATTTCTTCTTTAATTTTTTCCCAGATTTGTCGTTTTGAAAGATGTGTGTGAGGTAAAATCTGAATGCCTCACCGGAGACATAATCGTTGAAATTGGCGACCATGTCCTGTTCCGCCCATTATGCAGCAGTAGCGTGGAGTTTGAAAAGGTTGAAAAAGTCCTCTACTGGTCCATCGTCCGCTGATCCTGCGTACTTGGAGATGTCGAGTTCTGCCGATGATGCTGCCATGAAGCTGGTCACTGTAGGCAGCAATGATCTGCTCAGATGGTTCGTATATGGTCAGGTCGTCTTGTTGAGGGCTTTGCTGATGATGTGCGGCGAATGAGTCGGCTGCCAGGTCTCCATCCTGTTGTCTTGTGTGATGCTAGATGTGGTAGACGTGCCGTGGCTCATATGCCATCTTTTTATTTTATACCACGCTACTTCTTCCTTCTCAGCCTCTACCAGCCATCACTGCCTTCTTACATCACACACACACTTACAAAAACACGCACGAACATGCATAAAGGCTGGTTAAAAGTTGAAACCTTCCCCCTCCTCTGACCCCCCCCCCAAAAAAAAAAAAAATTCTGGCTACGCCCCTGCTGTATGACACTTTGACCGCTAATAAATTATTGAGATAAAAATACACAAATGGTGACGTGGGTGGTAACTTGCAACTGATTTATTTTCGACAAACACATAGCAATAGATGGCTAAACATGACTCATGTGCAGAACACAACTTCACTCATTAGCCCAGTGCAGCAACTTAAGACAGCCTTATGGAAAAGCAGCTCACAAGCGCAGTCATTGCAGTGTGCCTTTTAACTTTTCCTCTCTTTGGCTTGGTCATTCAGCGCTGTCTGTCATATGTGGGACTTGCCACACGTCAAGGAGATTTCACTTACAACTCCTACAGAGAATTTGGCACGCAGCGTGGCATGCTTCCTGCCAGAACCTTGACTGTATTTAGATTTCTCGGAGCTGCGAGGACAGAGCCGCACGTCATCTTAAATGGTGCCGGAAAGACAAAGGGGACGCCATACCAGCGTGCCATGTTCATTAGCTTTTGGGTGACGGGAATATAAGGCACCAATTCAGTGGGGATAGGTTTACACTCCATGTATATTACAATGTCTCATGTTTTAGACATAGGCGTGCGCACAGGAGGGGCAGGGGGGTGGCCACCCCCCCCCCCCTAATCACCTGAGAGGGGGGCGCAAAATCTGCCCCGTACATTGACCCTCCAGTCCAAATTGATAACATCCCCCTGCGCATAGTATATTCTACCGCGGGTGTGGACGACGAACGCGGCTGACACCTAGGGGGGGGGGGGTAAAATCTGCCCCATACATTGACTTATTAGGGTGGGGGGGGGGTGCTGCGGTGAACCTTTGCCCCCCCCCCCCCGCCATAAGATGCGAAGCATCTTATGGCGGAGTTCAAACCGGGTCGTGGTGGTGGTGTGCGGCGTGACCACCCTTACTGCGCATGCGCAAACCACCCCCTTCCCCCTCCCCATCTCCACTTCCCCTCTCTCTCTTCCCCTCTCCACTCCCCGTCTGAAACGCGGGCTCGACATGCCCAGAGCCGTATATTCCCTTTGGACATGCCGAAACACTGCTTCGCATCGCCTCATGGTCCCCTTTAGCGGGAGATGGTTTGATTTATTAAGACGAAAGCCTTAGGTGGCCTCATCAAACGCGAAAATTGATCGTCGGCGTCAATGCGAGTGATGCGAAAAATCATCATCACATGCATGATGACGTCACCGTACGATGTCACAAACCGCCAGAATTTGTGACATCGTCATGACGCCATCACGTGTGAGAGAGAGTACAACTTTATATTAGAGTCCAGTGCAGACGCCGAAGTTGCCCCGCGCCACCCGGCAGTGCAAAACCAGGTGCTGTGCAGAAAGCTTGCAATGCCTCCGATCCAAGAGACAGTGCGAAACGTTAGGTGCAGAAAGCTTTCGGAGGGGGATGGTGAGGTTGAATACATCGACTGAGAAGAAAAAAAAATGGCTTTCGCCTTCGAGTTGTCTTAGGTGCACTCATAACGGACCCTGTGGGCCTTTTATGTTTGTATCCTGATGACCTAAGAAGTTATCGGCGAACGATGCAGATTCTTGAGATCCTGCTAATATTGTACCATCAACGTAGCCTCACGTATTTATACTCTCGAACCACTACAGCAAATGCTGATCGATCATGCGCCAGCTCTCACACGTGCGCGTTAGGTACTCTGCGTCAAATGAAACCTGAACAGTGACAAGCAGTCGCAACGGAATAGTGCGCGCCGTCCAGTTATCACCATGGACAGGCACGCGTATGCGCAGCGCTGCCAAACCGGATGCGCGCGCCTGGAATTGTGATAACTGAAGGGCGCACACTATCATTGCGAATGCTGTTCGGGTTCCACATTTGATGCCGATTGCACACGCGTTGTTTTAAATGCGCACGTAGAAAATCTATACCGGCCTCGTTGTTCGCTAAGTCTAGCTCATATCGCAGGGGAAGCAACTCAAATGCACAGGAAAACGAGAACCGAGGCAACTGCGCGCTCGTACGCGCGCCAGTCACAGCTCTGAACCAATACGCATTGCTCCAATCTCGTTGACGAAACCAGTTCAGTAAGGTAAAAAGTTGGGCGAGTTTGTGTTGGTTCATGATAAACGGAAGGGCGCGATAATACGGTACACAAGGAAGAAGATGGACACGGGACGACGCGCTACTAGTAACTGAAATTTTTTTATTCAGGAAAGAAATATTTATACTACCATGCAATCATATCTAACCCAAGGAGTCGACACAAAAAACCTAGAAACCAGTTCGCGTGCGTATTCGAACAGCTGGTAAATCTGGCAATAGACGTCCGTTAACAAGAAACTCCTGCTGCGCCGTGCCCATAGGCGTGCGCACAGGGGGGGCAGGGGGGGCGGCCGCCCCCCCTAATCACCTAAGAGGGGGCGCAAAATCGGCCCCGTACATTGACCCTTCTAGTTACCTAAGATGGGGGGGGGGCGGAAAATCTGCCCCCTACGTTGACTTAGTAGGGTGGGGGGGGGGGGGGGGCGCTGCGATGAACATTCAACTCAACTTCAACTTTTTATTCTTCTAGTTACAGACTAGAACCCCCCCCCCCTGATGGAGAACCCTGCGCACGCCTATGGCCGTGCCTGCGCTAAAGATAGCCAAACCGCCGCCGAGCCGTCGCCATAGCAACCGAGTCGTCGCCATAGTTTCTTACGCCGCGGCTCAGGGATTATCGTCGAAAGACGATAATCTTCTGCCGGCCGTACTACATGAGTCCTTCTCCTCTATGTTGAATCGCAGCATCTGGCTCCTAGCGTCGCATTTGCAGCGCAGACCAAAAAACACCAGCATTTTCAGCGCAGCGCAAGAAACACTAGGGTCTTTAGAATTACGTATCTATGTATTTTCTAGTAAAGGAACACACCACCTAATACTTACGTAGTATTGATGTTGCGGCTCAGGTATGCGTAACATATGCTTTTTGATGACAATGTTCACAAGTATGTACGGCGATACCAGTGCAAGATGCCTGGGCGTTCAGAAAGTGGTTAAACGTTGGCCGGGTGGCTAAATCGGGTGACAGACAGAGACAGACCAAAATTTCTACGTCTAAGTTCCCCAACAAAGACTATTGTCTTTAAAAGCGAAATAAATATTTAAATACAATTAACAACCACAATTTTCTTTAATGTGGTTGTGAAACGCCACCAGACGAGGATCGCATCATTGAAATAAATGTAGTAACGTTGAAGTCTGGGTCAGTTGGTACATGACGCTGAGGCAAAAACCAGTCAAAAAGACGCCGGACAAGGGGAAGAAGTGACACACACAACGACTAGGTACGCAGGCACGCATGTGTACGCGGGTCTGTTTTGTCAAACGAACTTTGATCTGTTGTAACTTCATTTTCTCATGTTTCGGTCTGTTTTGTTTGTCAAGTCACAAGGAGAGAGATAAAGTCTCCTTGTGACAAGTCACAAGGAGACCTCGGTTATAGACGGTTTCAAGATTGCGATAGCAGGAGCACGTGGTGTACCCCAAGAAACTTCCGGTCACCTCATTTGTTATTCTGCAACACCGAAGCGTAAAGCGTTGTTTTAAGATTTGTCGGAGTAAGGGAATACTCTTTTTCCACTTTCACATAAAAGAAAGGCGCTTATAGTTAAGGACTAACTCTTTCAGTGTTGTGTGTAGCTTAGAAGAATATTTAATTCAAATATTTTGCTAGACACAGGGAGAAAAGTGTTGAAACTCTACGGGCTACTCGCCAAGGCTTTTGTTCCCCGCCAATCCTGCTAGCCAACGCCAGCGCACGAAACCGGAAGCGGTCCAGGGCCTGTGTTAGTAAACAGCGAAACACAAAGAGAAAAAAATCATAGCATATCCACGGAGTAAATGATGATGAGTGGGCGAAGCTGCGGAGGTTCATCGGTAAACCGTGAATCTTCCGTGAATTCTGCCCAGTACATCATCACCGACGTGAGATCAGGCGCGTTTATACTAAAGGTTCGATGAGTTATGACGACTTGCAGCTCACTTTAATTTTACATGTACGCTGTGAATTTTCATTGTTTATAAAACCATTGCTTTAGAAAACATCTGGCGTCTTTCGTTAAGCAGCTGGCGTCTTTTCGTTTTGCTTTAGAAACATCTGGCGTTCTTTCGTTTTGCTTTTACAAAACATCTGGCGTCTTTCGTTGGTTTAGTTCATCAATCAACGGCGTTTTGAACAAAATTTTTATTGTTTAATCACGCACAGGAGAAATCTCACCAGGCACTACCTTGGAGATCAACAATGGCTGCTAATGGGAATGAGAGACAGAAGAAGTCGGCTTTTAGCTAACACTTACACTTCTACTTCTACTAACGTTTCCTACTGGAATATGCCAATGGCTGCTAATGGGGAATGAGAGACAGAAGAATTCGGCTTTTAGTTAACGCGCACGCTGCGAATTTTTTATTGTTCAACAACGCACAGGAAAAATCTCCCACCGGCACCACCTTGGAGGTCAAAGCGTAAGACTGGTTACGCACTACGACTACTACGACTACGACTACGAGGGACGAACGGGTGCCGCCTTAAGGAGCTTCGCCCCTAAAAATCACAACATATCCACGTGGTGAATGATGATGAGTGGAGCGAAGCGAACTCGCGCTGCAGCACGGCGATGGCATTGGCGCGAGCATGGTCCTTCTTGATGGAAGATATTGTGACTAGATTGTTTGAGAACCACAATCTGTTGCACACACCGCAACTATGGCCGAAACTGTTATCAAGTAAGTCCCGCTGGAAGCGCGCGTCGGCGCCTTCGGGCAGAGCCCGCCTGATGCGTTTTGCAGCCACTTCACGTGCTCGCACAGCCTCGGGCTCTGCCTGCCGGTACGCGCGCTTTCTCGCGGCTTCACGGTCCTTCACATTTTGAAGATCCGATTCGCGCCGCAGCCGTGCAGCTTGTCGAGCAGCTTCGGCCTCGCGGGCTCGAACGGCGGGGTCTTCGCGCCGCAGCCGTGCAGCTTGTCGAGCAGCTTCGGCCTCGCGGGCTCGAACGGCGGGGTCTTCTCGCCGCAGCCCTGCAGCTTGTCGAGCAGCTTCGGCCTCGCGGGCTCGAACGGCGGGGTCTTCTCGCCGCAGCCGTGCAGCTTGTCGAGCAGCTTCGGCTTCGCGGGCTCGAACGGCGGAATCTGCTTCGCGGCGTCGACCTGCAGCTTCGGCCTCGCGGGTTCTCACCTCAGGATTCTGTCTGCGAGCGCGCGCTGCCGCCGCCTTCCGTGCCCTCCGTTCTGCAGCCTTGTCTTCCATCTGGCGACTCCGAGCTAAAGAGAAAGCGCGCCAAGAGGGAGCCTCATGGCGCGTTACTTCTGAAATGTTGTCTTCGGGTGTCGTTGAAAACACGAGACGTAGTAAAGAAGAAAGAACGCCACGGCGAACACGCACGAGAGTGTCGGTTGGTTGGTTGGACCTTGGCAACCTGGCGCAGCCCACTACGGGGGATCGGCCATGAAACGGGCGGCACCTTATTTTTGAGATAAAATTGTTTTACATCTCAAATATGTTTATAAAAAGGATATGTAAGGAAAAACTCACACTAATATTCAAGGCTAGAAAAAATATATATTTTTTTTGAAGCCAGTATGAATGAAAAATACAATGAAATTAAATAACCTAATAAGCAATTCGCTTTGTCTCCCGTAGAAAATCGCATACGGCTTCGAAAACGTTCCTGTGGCTGTGGCCCAATTCAATTGCGCCAAAGGAAAGAACCATCGGAAGGGATAAATTTAATCCCATCCTTCGGAGGGGTTGCTCTAGCAGTCTTTTTCTTTGATTTTTGTACAATCTGCATGTTATAAAGAAGCGGTGCAGAGATTCACTCTCGTTGCAGTGGTGGCATAAATGTGACTGAGACAGACCAGACCTGTGCAGGTAAAAGTTCAGTGGGGGAACTCGGCATCGTAGTCTGGTGATAGATATTTCTGCCCTTCTGCTGGAGCACCATCGATTTTTCCACGAAAAGTCAAGGTGAAGGAATTCGGATGTTGACAAAGGAGATTTACCAAGGTCAACCGACGTGGCAAACTTTTCAAATCGCGCCGAAGAGACAAAGGCCAACGTCGGTAAAGGAGAAATTATGGGACCACCGCGTGATGCAACTGCAAGCGCGTCCGCACATTCATTGAGGGTTAAACCTTTGTGAACTGGTACCCACACCAAGCGAATAAAACGTAAATGTCTTGGGACAAGAGAATAAAATACTTCTAAGGTACATGACGTGTTAGGTGCCGTCAATGAAGAACAAACAGACAGACAGTCTGTTAAAATGACTACTGTTATAGATAAGGGTAATTTACGTAAAGCTAGGATGATTGCAAGTAATTCCGCTTGATAAATAGGTGTAAAATCACGCAAACGAATTGAGAAAGACCAATCCAAAGATAATGATGTAATTCCCACTCCTGCCTTTTCTTCCCAAACTGAAGCATCAGTAGCTATCACGATGTTTGTATCTAAGTTTGACAAATGGTCTTCCAAAATGGCCTTTATGTATCTATTAGGTAAGTCTTTGCATTTCTTAGGAAATATGTCGTCGAATTGTATTCTAATTGGGTGCACAGTTCTGTTCGACACAAGTACTTCACGAAGGTTTACTTGTAATGTTGCCAAGAGTTTCTGTGCGAAAATGACTTGTGGACACCGTAATCTGGACCACTCACTGGTGGCTAAAAAATAACATCGGCTGATTAATAAAAACATACTGCGACCTCCTCAGGGGTGATGCATATATCTTTAGGAAGGTACGTACTGTCAGGATGTGAAAGCGTGTAAGAAGAGAAGGCAGGCTCGCCTCTTTGTATAAACTATTATTCGCAACAAATTTAGGAAGCCCAAGACATAAACGTAGTGATTCGCGTTCTAGAAGAAGTAATGGCCGAAGTTTGTAGGCAGGTGCCCCAGAAAACAAGACGCAGCCGAACTCCAATATCGGGCGAATATACATGCAATAAATCATAAGAAGCACATCACGTCGTAATCCTGTCCGCTTATTGCTGAGCCTACGAAGCATCCCTACCGCACGTGCTCCTTTAGCTGCCATATTTTCGATATGCGGACCCCAATTAAGTTTTTCAGTATAAATAACCCCTAAATGCTTAATCGATTCCACCTGCGGGATAACGTCTTGGCGATAAAGCAACGAAATTTGAACGGGAACGCTGAGCGGGAAAATTACAATTGAGCTTTTTCTAATGTTCAAGGACAAATTAATAATGCCTTCCAACCACGTTTCAAGAGTGCTCATATACATCTGTAAGTTTTGATACAATATATGTATATCTGCAGCTGTAGCAAAAATGCAATATCGTCGGCGTATACATATACTTCTACTACTGCATACCAGAACGCGCGCAGTAAAGAAGAAAGAATGCCACACAGGCGAACACGCACGAGAGTCTCACTCGTCAACGTCGTCTTCTTCTTCTACTGCATACCAGAACGCGCGCTTCTCACGAGCTAGAGGTGGCTACTACAACGCTACAAACGGAGGATGGACAGACCCACGGCATAAGGAGCTTCGCCCCTAAAACGATTTTTCTATTATTGGTCAATTACTCTTACACAATTCCGAAATCACCACGCTTGCCGTGAGAAGATGCTTGGTAAGCGAGAAAACGCGCAAAAAGAAAATGCTGGTAGCGACGTTACCTTGAAATTCCCACACCAACGTCGTGACGTCAAAGATTTTGACGACGTCTACTACCCTAGTAGCACACTATGTTGCTGTTAGATTGCTGCCATGTTATCTTCTAACGGCGCTGAATGTTGCTAATGTCCTCCTGGAATCACGTTGGACCTGTCGTCATTGTCAGAACGTTAAGGAGACATTGAGCCACGAATTTTCATGTTGTGTGAATGTTGCCAACATGTGCACAGGAATTCGACGACGTCTGTGCGTTAATTTGTTGTGACCGGCACTGCATTTCCCGCAAAGGAGGAGGGATAACGACGTGTTCAGGTGCCATCGCAGCGGCTGTGCCCGCGCGGGAACCACGCCGAACGCATCCCATGCATTCCTTCCACCTGCAGATGCAACGTGGCCTTACCTGGCTGGTTTTCCCTGCCTTGGGAGATCGTGGAAAGCAGCGCGATTCGGAGGAAATGAGGGGGAGCAAGAACCATGAGGCCGGCGCGTGACCAGCAGCGTGTCCCACGTAAGTATGTGCTGCCCCGGCGCCGATTGTACTGTGCCGTACCTGAACTACGGACCTCCTTGCCCTCTTGCAATCGGCCACGATCAATGGGGGTGGAGGCCAGTCTTGAAGAGCGAGGAGAAGGCTCGGCGTCGTCGTCATTTGGAGATGTCTCAATCTTACTCACTGTACATATTTTGTAAATAGAGTTGTTTTGAAAGCACCAGCGTCCTGAATGTCGGGCCAGTCGGGCCCTACGCTCTGAGTTCTCGCAACCCTTCGTGGTGGCTTTGGCGTCCACGCACACGGTCCCCGAGTAGCAACAGCATGCACTGCGGTGTTTTATACTGGCAGTAGCTATAGTGGGCAACTACCAGGCTCTGTCACGCAGATTTCGCTAGGAGTAGCAAACGCTTTGATTCGCATCTTACACCAGCCTTACTTATTTCATTCGCCTTAATACGAACACAGGCATTGTTCCAGTTGGACACATGCAATCATCTGTGCTTTTGCGTCTGTGATTGACCAATGGACAACTTCAAAAAAAGGTAGCGCTTCTCCAGGTGATACGACTCTCGGCCTTTTCTCATTGCACAGAGCTGGTGGTCACACGTGCAAACGGACGCAACAGAGAGAGAGAGTTCAACTTCAATGCGGAAAACGCTTTCAACACATCCGCAAAAAACACAAATGGGGCACAGGTTAAGTTTCTCTCAACGAGCGTGAAACTTATGCTAAGGTGTAAAAAGGCTATAGGATGCTGCTACTTCAATGACTTTAGCCTTACTTTCAGATGTCGTCTGAATCACGGGGGTGGGGGGGGGGGGGGGGCAGGGAGGCGGCCGCCTCCCCTAGTCACCTAAGAAGAGGGGTGCCCCATTCATTGACTTAACAAGAGGAGGGAGGGGCGCCGCGATGAACCTTCGACCCCCCCCCCTCCTGAAGGAGAACCCTGCGTACGCCTACGGTCTGACTAGCATGGTCTGTGCACAGGAATCCTTACTGCAAGAGAGATGTGGCAGAATAAATTATGCTGACGTGGATACTGCTTCAAATCGTTACTCTAATCCTAAAACAATAGCGCAAAAATTCCTAACGTCAACAAGTGATGAATTTGATTTAGCCATGCATGTGAAAACGATGCATTGCCTCTAGAAGCCTTTGACGTCTTCCTTTGCACATCAATTCATCGTAACCTATGCCAAATATCAAACTGCATGTGACATAACAAAAAAAATAAGGTACGGCAGGCATACAAACGTACCCATCGGTTTATTTGCTTCATGCGAACCAATGACACTTGAGCCCACATATATAGACTTTATGAATATTCTCGGGCAAACAGTTTACGAAGAAAATTTAGAAACTTAAAACATACCTGGATCTGTACGCGTTCAGCGACTCGCCTTGTTATTTGGCAATCAGCCAAAGCACTGAACGCTCTCTTCAGCCTTGATCGTTTCATTTCAAACACCTATCAAAACAACGCGAGCACTGATCAGCACACCACAAGCACTCTAACTGCGGGCGATTTTACCGTTCATTTCTTCGCTTGCATGGCTTCCGGTTGCAGATTCGCCGTCAACAATAGAAGTACCGCGCATGAAAGTACTCTATTGACTGGTGCTCCAGATGATGCTGCACCAAAAACAGGCAAAAACACAGCCGCAAAGAAGCTCTGCCGGCAACTGCCAGTGCCAAGGAGACAACTACTGGCCGTCAGAGCCCAAACGCAGCCATAAGCTCCTCAAGCCAACGTAGTTCGTGAATTTGCCTTGTGCGCCACCGATGGCGGCGCTGCGAACGGCGCTCTGGTGACGCAAAGGCGTGGATTCGGCTTTTTTCGCCTGCTAGGCTGTGGCTAGAACAGCAGCATTTTCGTTATAGTTCGCTCACGTCGCAAGGCGTTCCTCGACTACTAGCTGTATTTTCTTGTAATGATAGTTTTTAGATGGCTGCTAGCATTAGAGGAGGTTAAGAAACGTTAACATATTTAACGTATCTTCTATATACACAGAGCCATCGCGGTAAGGATCATGCCACCGAATTCGTAGCTTCACTCACTGGGCTGAATGGCATTTAAATAGCTTACGTGAAAGCTCGAACGTCCCGCCAAGCGAGTTAAAGGGACACTAAAGGCAAATATTAAGCCGACGTTGATCGTTGAAATAGCGATCCAGAAACCTCGTAGTGCTACGTTTGTGCCAAGGAAGTGCTTATTTTGGAATAAAATCACGTTTCAGTGGTCCGCATCGCGTTAGCGCGCTTCAAATCACCCGCCTGAAAGCGGTCTTTCTGACGTCAATGTTGCCGTGCCCAACGTTGCCCGCCTTTACTGCTCAGCGGCGTGCACTGGCGGCGTGCGCCATTAGGGCATCCGGCAACATCTCATGCGTGCGGCATTTGGTCGAACTTTCTGTCAGAGCGACTTTCACGAGCGTGCAAACCACACGCGCGGCAGTATGCGATACCGAAACTATTACTGAGACGCGACCGCGTGAGCGAAGCCGGGCGCCGGGCGAAGCGCAGTTCGGCGAAAACGGAACCTTTGAACCACGCGCGCCCTTCCCCATGGCAACGCCAAAAATGTTCTTGTTATCTTTTATGAATCAAACAGAAACGAACAAGCAGCATTTTATTACGTCTCTTGATGCACGGAACGTTCTTTTTTTTATTGCAGCTAGTTTGATTACCAGTGATTAATTGTAGTCGGACGCTCTCACGTCATCGGGATCATTTCCGTGGCGCACGTCGTGTGATACATTTAGCGTAATTTCTCGGTAAGTAGGGTACTGCTGTTGATAATATTACCGTTTAAGATGTTGTCATACATTGAGCTTTCACTCTGACATAAATTGTTATTTGCCTTTAGTGCCCCTTTAAACTTCAATTACAGCAAAAGGGAGAGTTGGGCTAGTTGGCTTGCGTTCATATTGAAACAGCGCAAAAGATGTAGGACATAGGAAGACTTGACAACACGAGCGCTGACTGACAACTGAATGCTTTAGTCAAGCGAAACATAGAAAGAGAGAAGAAAGAAAAAAAAAATGTGCACGCAACGTATGCACATGACAAAAGATTAGACTTGTAACATCATTATGTCTTCTCCAAGTACGTCAACTCGCAATCAAGTAACGCAATCTGCCGCACGACCACCATTTATAGACACACGGATTTTCGCATAAGAGAGATAGCTGAAGCCTTCGCTATCGGTGACACGTGTGTCAGCCCACCGTCGATTGCGTTAATTGATTGCGAGTTGACGTACTTGGAGAAGACATAATGATGTTGCAAGTGTAATCTTTTGTCATGTGCATAGGTTGCGTGCGCATTTTTTGTTCTTTTTTCTTCTCTCTTTCTATGTTTCGCTTAAATAAAGCATTTAGTTGTCAGACAGCGCTCGTGTTGTCAAGTTTTTCTGTGTCCTACGTATTTTGCACTGTTTCAATATAAACTTCAAGTACTTACGGCGCGCTTACACGTCAGCTGCTGAAAACTTGGATTTAATCAAAGGTTGTCGCCTGTAACGACCATTTAATTTATTTGAATGACATCACACGTCGCTTGCCATGCGCTTAAAACTCCGAACAAAGGAATTGAATCGAAGGAGCAGGCTTGGTAACCGAACACGCGCAGCACGCGGTATACGTATATTTCGCTTTAACGCAGACACGGTAGCCGAAGCCCGAACAATGAAAAAAGTGATCGAAAATGGGCCGGAAAGTCATTTTGAGTGCGCCACAGCCATAGGATAGCCGCGAAAAGAAATTGTCGCCATACATGCAGATTTACACATTCCCAGGCAGCACAGAACGAAGGGCCGATATCGGCGATAGACTGGCAGTTCCTGGCCCAAGAACGGCCCATAATTGACAATGTGCCGCCAATATTGGCTGCGCCATTCTAATGGAACGCCGATGTTGGACCAGCATTGACAACGTGCCGCCAATAATGGCTGTGGCGGTCTAATAGAACGGACACATTGGGCCAGCATTCAGAACGTGCCGCCGATATCGGCTGTGCCAGTCTAATGGAACGGACACATTGGGCCGAGTTATACAAGCAGCAGCCAATATGGGCTGAGCCATGCAATTAAGCCGGAATTATTGGCCCGTCGTTCGAACGATATTGCCGACGTCGGCTAAACAGTCAACTTCGTCGGTATAACATCGGTCCGTTATGAGCCAATTTCTGCGCCTACTGCTGTTTGGTGCTCTTCGGTGGTCCCACTTCACACGCCGATTTTTGAAGTCCGAGAGCGTAATGTGCCGCACACAACATAAACATATTTTGGTCATTAAATCATACACAGCTCGTAGATATGCATGATCGTTGGTTGAGCTAGAGCAAGACTATTAACTGAGAAAAATTTACCCATTTTATCACCTGCCAGGCGTCCGATCCGGTGCTTCAGTACGAAGCAACCGCGGATCCGGCTGCCGTACGACCGTAACGGCGCGCTGGACGTCGGATCGGACGCAAATTGTATCGTATCGTGTGTCCTGCTTTGCTATCACCGCGATCGATTAGGCTGTCTCGCGTTGTTCACAGCGCAGTACCGGTTAACGGCTTCCCACTTGTAGGTGCTCGACGTGTGCGAAGTGAGGGTTATGCAGTTGATCGAGTTAGAGCGTTGTTGTGATTGAATCGTATAAAAATTTGGGGACGCTTAAGCTTCGCCTTTAAGAGTTGAACGCGATAGCAATATCCTGCCCCTAGTGCGCATTTCGAACACTACGAGTGTTTAACAGAATGCGCGCAATAAGGTGTGTGCCTTATGTAATGGGTAGCATGCCTTAAACCAGGAGCACTTATGCGCGAGAACCTTTTTCGAAGCTGCGATGCACCCACTACGTGGTCTTAAGGGAATACGCGCAGTAATGTGTGTGTCTTTTGTAATGGGTGGCTGTGTTTAAACCACCAAGTCGTTATGATATTGACGTGGTGTGACGCCCGATGGCAATGTACGCTTGTGCCACGCAATATTACTGCCACATTACATCTCGTACTGTGACACCTGTATACAGGACGCGTATTTTTAAGAAGCATCAAAGTTACTTTCAGTGCAGCTCCAAGCAGAGGCATGGCTGTGTGGTAGAACACTTGCTTGCCACGCAGACGACCTGGGTTCGATTCTCACTCGAACCCAACATTTTTATTATTTATTTTATTTGCAGCTTTTTCGATTTTTCGGTCACGGACAAGATGATGATTTTTCGCTCACAACCAACGGTGCCGACGCCGACGACGGAATTTCTGCGATACGAGCTCTTTAACGCTATCGCGTTAATATCGCGTTAATACGTGCGGTTGCCGTAATCTGACACGTATGCCCACATAGTATGTTGACGCCACGACCACAGAAGTCAACTTCAACATCTTGAAATGCGTGTAGCGCGGTGTGGCGGAGTGTGTGGGCGTCAAGCACCTTGTGTACGCGCCGCATCGTAGCGAGTTCGAATCTCGGCCTGCTACCTTTTCTTTCGTGTTTTCTATTCTTAGAATAGGTTGTTTACACCCTACTCTGCCCAAAACAGCAGCCTACGCGGTAGGCACGGCCCGCGCAGCACGATGCGAAAAAAAAAAAAACGCCTCCGTGAGTTCGTACGTGTTCTTACATTGAACATAACACGCCGAACCGTAAATAACAAAAAAGGGAAAAAAACGCGCGCATGCGGCAACACACTTTGATTAAAGACAGAGCCAGTAACGCCCCCCCCCCCCCCCTTTCCTTTTAAATCGACGGAAAGCTGGAAAGCTGTTGCCTCGATCAAGAGCGGAAAGTTTTATTTTAGACCTAGCTGCCCATTGTTATTATTCTTTCGTTTCGTGGTGGGGCGAAGGCTCGCTGTTTTTCGGGAGATTTGTGGATGTACCCATACAATTTGAAGGATATTCGTCAGAATTCGCGGGATCGAGTCTCCCAAAAAATCGGGATAATCACTTGGCATGGTGCCAGGCCTTGTCCACCGCACTGAAAGGGAAATGTTTATGATTAAATCTCGAAAGCTACGATTGTTGCAGTTCACCGCACTGAAAGGGATATGTTTATGATTAAATCTCGAAAGCTATGCTTGTTGCAGTTACTGCAACCAACAAGCTGGCATAAGTGACTGTTGACAGCACTGGAGATTGTTGCCTGTGCTGTGAGCAGCAGTGAATTTGGGCATGTGCTCTGTTTAAATTTCTCTCTTTCTGTGTCTCAATATTTCGATCCTATCCTTATCTTTCTAGTTCCCTTCCTCCAGACTCAGTGTAGATGAGCAAAAAGGATTTTTGTGCTCATTAACTTGTTTACTTGATTATCACATCTCTCTATGCAATTCTGTACTGCGTGCCTCCAGAAGCTTCTAATCGAGTCAAGCAGAACTAGAAGCAAGGATGAGGAGCATGTTGGTGCAAGCCAAAGTAGCTGCAGGCGCATATCACTTTTGTCGTATTGTCCTTATATCTTTGTGATATAACATATGCTGCTATGCACACATAACTCATGGGGTCTTCATATTCATATATAGTACAGGAACATGTTTCCCGCAAGACAATTTGTTGAACTGCATGCAACAACCATTTTCACCTTTACTTTCATAGTACAGATAACATATTGAGCTCATCTGTATTAGTAAATTTTAAAATGGCCGATGTTATTAGAGAGACAGTTTAATTTATGAGCCACAGAAGACACAAATATGCCGGATAGGCACTTTGTAGTTAAGGCCAGTTGCATAACCAGGGCAGTGGCGTAAATCATAGAGAGGTCAGGGGGGTCCTACCCCCCTTGTATTCAGGCTCGACACCCCTTCCAAGTGCCTACCCCCCTCGAGATTTATCCTTGAAATATCATATTTCAAAGGTAAATATGTGAATTAAGCAATTCAATTGCTTGACAGATAAGCATAGTGCACTCACCCAAAAATCAACTCTGAAATCTGAAACCCTTCCAGTGAGTAGAAACAAAGTACTACAAGAGGGAAAGCTGTTTTTGGTTTCAAAAGACACTGTAGATGATGCTTTCTGACATGATATGGGTGACTATTCTGACGTGCCGAAAATGTTTATTATTCTGGCCTTTGAAGTGCAATGTAAAGAATCCCCAATCAGCTACCGTTATTTATTTATGTACACGATTGGGTAGAAGATACTGACAACAAAGTGTGAGTTCGATTTCTCAAATATAATAGCGTTATTAAAAAAATCTCTGGTTAATATAAACACGCTTTACAAGAATGATTCCATGGGTGAATCGCGGGATACTAACAGGATATACGGTTGGAGGTGAAGTTAAATAAAAGTATTTCCTTTACATGTTACAGTAAAAAAGCGCGAGCATTTTCATTGGATGGTTTAACCCAAATGACATATCAGCTATACCATATAGCTGACGTATGCTACAGCCAGTGGCGGATCCAGAGGGGGGGCGGTAGGGGCGATCGCCCCCTCAAAGCCTGTATCAGCCCCCCCTCCCATGCCTGCAGTGCCTGTCGCCCCCCTCCTTTAGCAAGTTGCTTCGGTTACCATTACACGAAAGGGGAAAGAGAATCTTGTCCCCGCCCTCTACCTCTCTCCTCATCCCTACCCTACCACTCCCCACAACAAAAACACCACAACAAAAAGAAGAGCCTGACGGCCACTTCAGCAGTTCAGGCACAACACTGAAATATGTCACAAAAACATACCTTTAACGCCTTTGTTGCACGAGAACGTTAGGAGTGTAAGCAAATGCTGGAAGTACCGATGGACAAGAAAGCCATGACGCATATCTGGCTCATATTCCATGCACTGACAGAAGAAACGTGCTAGGATCTTCAACAATGGCTTCGGTACATCTCTTGAATGTGCCCTCAAGAATGCTGAAGCCAAGTGGACGAGACATGACTGCAGACTGCAGCGCCACAAGTTGAACACATTAACCACGAACCACGAATCCATGCTAGAGTGGATGCCGCAAGGAATCCTGAACACCTAACACCACTGGCTCTAACTCATCATTCCCGAAACCTCGAACAACATAAGATTCTGCTGACAAACTGCCGTCCCTCATCAAGTGGTGAAACAAGGTTACCCCGCCCAGCTTGAACCACCTCATCGTAAGGTGGTTAAATTTTTTTGGCTTCCATGCTTATAACACTGTCTCGCCGAACTCCCCGCTCTAAGCTCACCATGTTCATCATGGCTGGGAGTGTGTTGTAATTAAACAAGAAAGAGGACATTGGCGGGAGCGCCCACACACAGTATTTTTCGAATAAACAAGCAATAGCCTCCATGGTCATTTCTGACTGGCTTTCGCATCTGTCCCTTCCATTATACTCACGTTGATATTCTAATGTTTTTGCACTACGCAAAAGGCGCGAAAGACTAATAAATTAAGAAAACAATAAAGTATGCGCGCAAGCTTTCAGAAGGCTTTTAATTATTGCAGCACTTACTTTCTTATTGCAGCACAATGTGCTAGAATTAAAGCACTAAAATGGTCCTCCAATGAGATTGTACGTCTTTTATATAGAAATATTTATACTGTATTCATGCTATCTTTCCACATGTGTGGAAAGAGCCAGCTTGCTTCAGTAAAGTGAGGCTTAGATGCTGACTTGCTGAATGAAGATCAATGTGCTCTCTTGTATAGTCACTCTCAGACTCGGCTCGCACATTCATCGATTTATACAGCCTTTGTTACTACCTAATGCTGTTCCTTGCTGTAAATAAGTTTTTAGATATGAGAAGTAACAACACTATCCTCTCTTGAAAGAGTGCTAGCAATATTTGAAACCATGAATATAGCTGTCAGCAACAAACTCAGTTTGTTGTACTAAAGCTTCTGGGAATCTGCATAGCATTATTGTAGTGTGCTGGAGTTAACGTGAGAAAGAACCAATTGAGCAGCACTTGAGCAATTAAGGCAACAGTGAAGTCGAAGAGACCTCATACTAGTGAATTTTCCCATCAGCAAGTAGAGGAAGAGCTACTACATGTGAATATGCTGTGCACACAGTAAGCTTTTTGGCTTCTATAGCTGTGCTAAACCAGTTTCAGAGTTGCTGTGTGACCAAAAATGCCTCTGAAATTGTTTGGAGTACTGTACATCTGACGTGTGGCAGGCTTCACAGCATTTGTCACATTATAAGATATCAAGGACAAAATGCTTAAACATTGCTTTTTGCTGTTCATGGGCACAAGTATCATCTTAATCTTTCATTTTTTCAAATGTGGCTTTACCTTCAGTGCTTATGATGTGGGTCAGTTGGGAGGACGAGCCCGACTTAGGACCATGAGCTTATTGAAGTATACAACTAAAGCTCAAGGTGTGTGAGCATGCCATCTTTTATGCCGACCGATAAAAAATTTAATGTAGTGCCTGAACCTTCTTTGTGTGAGAACTGGTTGCAGGGATCAAGCTCACAGAAAATACAAAGTCGCACTTTCTTTTCAAAGCCGCTGAAAGTGTGCCACTGAAGGCCACAGCAAATTAAAATAACTTCTTCACTCTTATTGTGGCACTCAAGAGCTAGCACATTTGCAAACCCCTCCACAACATAGATTTACTCAATGGTATGAAATATAACTTAAAGCAATGATTCAATAATTTTTATAGCTATCATAACAAAAGTGTCACAAACACAATTGTGGGTTAGGCATTTTTTCTCACACCCAAATGATTATTTCAAGATACCAAATGTGGTGCATAAACGAAATACAGAAAGAAAGATTTTCCGGAATCTTGAAGAGCTGATGCCGTAAAGATTTTTTTACTGGCTTTACTCAGAACAGGTGAACGTGCAGTTTTAACCATACCTCCTGCAGAATGTTAGTGATTCTATGAAGTAGGATATTTTCACTCTTTCAGGCCATTTGTGTACTAATGATGACATCCACATAATGAAACATCTGTTTTGTTTCCATGACATATTTGAGTAAAGGTTACTCAAAAGAAAAGTTTTGTGAAGTGAGCGCAGCATGTCACAGATGACGGACGGTTTTCATCCTGCATCATTTTAAGATATGTGCAGCACTCAAGTTCACTGCTCACATATGTGTCCTTCTTCCTGTGTGCTGTCACTGTAGGTCAGAGCTTCTTCATGATGTCATGTATACGAGATGTGTAGTCACCAGCAGGAATATGGGCTTGGTGTTGGTCAGTCTCAAAGAACTTAATAACTGGGCAGACCTACAGTCATGCTGTAAACAGGTTTTACAGTGCTTCAGCCAATATGTCTGCCTTGAATGTCATGCGTATAAGTTCCACTCCATTGCTCATTGGGTGGCAGGTCGTGGTCGAATATATAGGCTCAATTTGGCTTTCTGTCTCTGTTTTGATGGAGGACGACATGCCAATTTAAAGTGACACAGCCAGCGGCTGACAAAAGCGGGAGCAACAGTTGCAGCTGTAATGTCTGGAGTCAGAATATATTCCATGCAACACTTGAAACATGCAGTCAACACGAGCCAACAAGTTTGGCTTTGGTAGGGTGGCAATGGCACGATGAGGTCCACAAAAATGTGGTTGAATCAAGTGTTTGGGCCTGCAAACATATCCAAGAATGTCACAGCGTGACTGAATCTTGAAGTGCTGCAAAGCGATCAACACTCACGAGTCTGCTGGTGGAACACCCACGTGATGCTACGTCATATGAAATCTACCGTGAAAAACTTTTGGATTGCCCAGATACTTGGGTGTGAAAGATTGAATTCTTAATGATGATTGCAAGTGGGCATAAATGATCAAGGCTTGTGTCACAACATGTGTCACAACAAGCGTCTCCTGTTCCTGGCAAAGGAAACCACTGAAATTCTAGCAACGTTGAAGCTTATAATTCTTGTATGTGCCAGAATTCCTTGTCATCGTGTCAAGCAGTTGCCACTTTTTTGAGGTCTATTCCTCTGAGACAGGTGACAGCATTAGTTGGGCAACGTGTCAGGGCATCAGTGACAATGTTGTCAGCTCCCTTGGTGTGGCTAATGTCTGTACTGAATTTTGATATGTACGACATCTGCTGCAGTTTGCGGGTAGTGTGGACACCACCGTTGCGATTGAGGAACTTTAATGGCATACATGAGATGTGGACTCATGTATTTCATGACAAAGAACTCACTTCCTTACACATGTAATGATGAAAATATTCTACTGCTGCTTCAGTCTTCACCCAAAAGTGCTGTAATCTCAGTGGTTGTCAATTTTCAGGAAAAGGAAGCGATTGGGTGCCTGCACTTCTTAGATGAGTTGTTGAAGCACATCCAGCACCTAAAGCTGCATCCAAGATGTCAATGATGATGCATAGTACGTGGAACTCTCATTTGATGTTAGGGGATCTATGGTGTCACCAAGGTGTCTCTCGATCCCTGAAAGGCTGCTCGGGCGTGCTTGGTCCAGGGGAGCTCAATAGCAGCACTTCTGTGTATCAACGGCAGGAGGTGGAGAGGATGTAGAATGGCCCAGTGCCAAGGTACAAAATGGTGGTAGTAGTTCACAAGACAAAGGGACTCGCAGAGCTGACAAATTAGTATTCAAAGATGGGAACTTTTCAACAGCCATGACTCTGTGTGGGTGTGGTTTAATACTGGAGACGCCGAGACGAGATGAAATGGCCAGGAAAGGTAAGCTTGTTGATACCAAATACATCTATGTTGACAAATGTTCCAGGCTTGGCCAGATGCTGGATCACAGATTGCAGATGTGAATTGGGCTCATTTGATGAACTGCTTGCAAGGAGTGAGTTGTTGAGGTAGCATGAAAGACGTCGAGGCTGTGTAAAACGCTGAAATGTCCATCTGGAGTTTCTCGTGCCGAATGGCATGAAGGAACTCAAACAGACAGAAGGGTACGTGTCACTATCAGCATGTTCAGGATGTCTTCTGGAGCCACAAGGATTTGATGGTAGGACCGCACGAAACCAATTTGGGAGAAAATTGTTGCACCATGTAGTTTGGCTGTGACATCACGAGAATGTGAGGTGCACTGAGTAATGATCGGGCATGGTTGCTTGTTTCAACTATATGGCTCAATTGGTGTTGCTGCCAGGCCGTCAGCCTCCTGGTTTAGGCTTCAGAACCATTTGCAGAGCAACACCAACACACAGAACACGTTGGGCTGCAGGTGAAAGTCAGTGAAAAATCTGAAAATCTATATATTTGAGATGGCTGCCTCAAAAAAATTTTTTTTAACTGCAGCCCAAAACCCTCCTTCCAATACAATTTATCAGTTCTGTAGCCCCGCCAAACCGTCCAAATTTGTATTTTTCTCTGTCTTTTTCTCAGGGACCATATTTCATACTAAGTTAATTTTGATTTGGTAATGACAATATGACACCGCGGTAAAATGGATAAAACGGTGATGATGTACGTAGTGCGCAAGAACGTTGCAACGAAAAGCAGCAGCTGGGTTAATTGTCAAGCCTAAAAACACAGTAGTAATCTGACATATCTTGCACCAGGCCCGTAGCCGGAGGGGTAATTTGGTGAAGTATGTGTTTTTACCAAAAGTAAACAATAAAAATTGGTGTTTTTCTCAGATAGTCAACGTTTTCAGCAAGTCCCCCCACCCCCCTCCCCCCGAAAAAGATTCCTCCATGGCTACGGGCCTGTACATATCCAGGGTCTTCCTCATCGGTTAAGCTGTCAAAAAAACGTAATCTTGTTAAGACTAAGCTAACAGAGAAGGCTGCGGGCGTGAGTAGGTGGGCTGTTATGGACATGCGCGTTCCTTAAACCATGGATGCTTGGTCGTTGTTGTTTACAAGCTGCCTCTCGTTTGTACGCAGGGCGAAGTGTATTAGTGCATGTGATATTAGAAGTACGCACACACGCCATGTGACCAACTAGGTCGCTTTGTCAAGGGCGCAGCCAGAATTATTTCGGGGTGAGGGTTCAACCCCACCTGATGGCAACGCCTTAGCAGATTGTTCGCCTCTTTATACGACCGTCGTTCTCATGGCTTTTAACACATATGTCGAGTTCAAGATGACTGCAGCTGCGTAAGTCAAACATCCGGAGCTTCAGCATGATGAAACAAAATATATGCTGCATTCTCGGGCCACCAGTCTTGATTTACACGTGACTGCTTCGATTGCCTGCGTTTTCTTTTTGTTGAACATTCTTTGTAACGGTGTCTTGATCGTGATCGGGCCAATCCGGATCGAATTTCTTTATTGCGATCGACAATGGTCGCTGCTACACGGTCCAAAATAATCCGGGTTGTGTTTGGTGCAGACGCCAGTCAAATCACGTTCTGGTAATCAGTAATCCCGACGCGCCGATCTAGACCGTCTTGATCCCACCGCTATTAAAAGAGCCCTGTGACACCTGTATTTAGCCCATTCGTGTTTCGCTTGTTTTGTCAGCTGGCGCTATAAGAAACGTTTTAATTTCGTGTTATTTTTATAAAATTCTATTTGAGAGTCAGCGCGCCGTTCGGTTGCAGCCCTGTGCCATCATACCAACTCGCCCAGCTGAGCGACAAGCGGGTTTGATTTTTGCTGGTTGATTGCACCATCGCAGCCTTTCTTCTGACTGCTAAATGCGGCTAAATAGCACTTTTGTTAGAGAGACTTGAAGGCCTCTTTGCTTTTGTTATGTGTGGATACTCCTCTGGCTACATGTCGGGATATTTCTGATATTTCGGCGACCTTTCTTCACGAAGACCTGGCAACCCTGCTTTTGTCATCCGGGAACTCCGGGAAATTCGTCCGGCGCATCAGCAACAGCAACTCGGCTGACGTTAACTTGTGAGTATAAGTTATTGTTCTTCCCTACGAGTGTTTTCTTGTTGTTCAAGTGCATCTTAATGAACTGGTCACCACTGTGTGCGAGTGTTCGGCTAGTTAGTAGTAGGGCGAACAGCTGCGGCTAAGCCACCAGTCGCGTACGTGCGATCGGAATTTATTTCATCCGAGTGATCGATCTTTGTTATGTCGAGCGGAGGGTACACAGTAGGGCGCTCTATTGAGGGATTTCATGTGCAACTTGCGTAATCGTAACTTGCAACTTGCGTAAACGCACAGTTAGATGACAACAGCCTATGTTCCTGCCTCTGTCTCGGGGATCGTTTACAAAAGTGCCACAAAATTAGTGAGCCTCTCGCGCAAGAAATTTCGGTGTAACACTTTCGACAGTGCAGTGAAGAATGCCGTGTGCATTCGATGTGAACAGTGAAGAACCTGAAAAACAAACGTAACTGACTCTTTTGGTGTTCACTGTGGTCAAACGGTACATTTTGACCCTTGTGATTGGTGCGAAAAAGTGGTGTCGCAATGCACCACCATGCTTCGGCCTAGTGTTCTTCAAATTTTACTGATCATGAGTTCATGCGCTGGCTGGGTTCTCATAGTAAGGGCGCAGGGTAAGCTCTATATTTCCTGTGCATCTTTTAACAAGTTGAAGAACCGTTTTCTAAGTAACTAAAAGAGGTATCACCTTAATGTGTGTATATTTTCTTAAAAAAAACTTGCGTTCTTTTAAGTGTCGAAGTTTAATCAAAATCTGACTAAATGCACTATTTTTCTAAAAATGTTCTTCAGCCAGAAAAAGCGACTTTCTCAGAAAAGAACGAGTACACAAAATATACACAAATGGATACACGTCCCAAATAGCAAGGAAAAAAAATTTTCATCTTTTAAGAATTTTGACCTACACTGTGGTAGCACAGTGAACCTCAGTACACAAGAACGAGGAGAATGCTTTTTTATGCTGTTCTTTCTTTAGTCAAATCTTCCCTGGCAGTAAGCTGGCACACATTCTTGTGTCACCATTTTCCATATTTTCAATTCTGATCATGCCCACCACCTTGTGCTATGTTTTCCCTCTAAGAGACTAGTAGTATGAGCCACGTGCTACAATATACATGCTTGTCACTAAGGCTAATTTTATCTGCTCACATGCCAAACTTGGGCAGTGGATCGACAGTGTGAGCCAAATGGTGCATGCGCATAGCAGAGCACGTGTAGCACCCTTTTGCAAAACTACATCTTTTCTGTACATCTAAAACTCTGCCAGCTACTGGAATCTGCTGTGAGCTCAGCACGGTAATTATGTGCAGCACGGCCCATTGCAGCATGTGGCAGTTCTGTGTGGTAGGTCAGTACGCTAGACAGGGTTTGCGTGACTTGCCAGCTGCATCAGATATAATGTGCAGCGACGTTTAATAGTTCTGTGACAAGTAATGAGGTGGTTTACATCAATACGAGTAAATAAAAGTGGCACCTAACATTTGTATCAATTTGCTATGAAAGGTGGGCTTACTTACTTTTTTTTTTTTCATTGCTTCATAAGTGCAACACTTCTTTTCAGTTTGTTGCAAAAATTCACTGGTGTCAAATGTGAAGAATAAAATATAAAATTGCCAGTCACGATTTTCCCAAATGCTTATGTTTGCTTTGTCTGTCAGCTTCATGTGGCTTTAATAACAGAAACCAAGACCCTCAGTTCCTCATTCACAAAGAACATTTGTGTTTTACCAGAACACTGCTAAAGTTTGTGCTTTAAAAAAAAAAGTAAAGGTCCACAAAGTGATGCATGTGACTTCCAAGTTTGGTGGGAGAAGTTCGTGTGGTGTGCTGCTGCTTGTACCCACGCCTTCATGGGCACAATAAATTCTATGGGATCATAACCTGTGCGGGTTGCAATGATTCAGCGTCAAATGGCAACACACAACCAAAGATAATTGGTCTGTGAGTGACCTGAAGTCCTGGACTTGGTGATAAGAGATTGCGGGTCACTTTCTGAGCAGATGCAGTCGCTGCGCTGTATTTCACAGTGGCAACACTGAAAACGCGACAGCCGTCTTCCTGCTGCTGAAATTACTCCTTCACTTCTTTATTATGGTCTATCACTTGCACTGAAGTTACCTGTACTGCAGGTGGCTCATTTTCTTGATAGCCATCGAATGAAAGCTTAGCACGATCTACAGCCATGGCTCGCACCTCCTTGTCTGTCTGTTGCTCGGCGTTGACAACATGATTGTCAATTGTGAATAAGTCAGGGAAGCTCTCTGCTTGAATGCCTCCTTGAATCAAAGCTACACTGACTGGTCCTACGGCTCATCATTCAAGTCGAACAATTCCTCGCTGTCAGGGTTGTTGTCTTTCCTGAAACCGGCCTTCTCAAGCAGTTCTTATCAAAGAACCCGTGACATCAAAACTGAAACTTCGACATGTTTGTGTTGTTTGATTGTCCTGTATACATGGGCACTTGTGACCAATTATTAGTGATGTACATTGCCTTTAAAGGGACACTAAAGGCAAATAACAATTTATGTTAGAGTGAAAGCCCAATGTATGACAACTTTTAAAACGGCAATATTATCAACAGCGGTGCCCTACTTACCGAGAAATTAAGCTAAATGTATCACATGACGAGCGCCACGAGTGGGACATTTTCGAAGTGATCTCGATGACGTAGGGAAGTCGGCCTACAATAAATCACTAGTAATCAAACTAGCAGTAGTAAAAAAAGAACATTCCGAGCATCAAAAGACGTAATAAAATGCTGTTTGTTCGTTTCTGCTTGATTCATGGAAAACAAAACCTCCGTGGCGTTGCCATGGGGAACGGCGCGCGTGGTTCAAAGGTTCCGTTTTCGCCGAACTGTGCCTCGCCCGTCTCGGTTGTAGTTTCGGGATCGCGTACTGCCGTGCGTGTTTTGCGCGCTCGTGAAGGTCGCTCTGACAGAAAGTTCGACAAAATGCCGCATGCGTGTGATATTGCCGGATGCCCGAATGGTGCACAACGCCAGTGCTGCAGCAAGGAAACCGGTGTGTCTTTTCACTGGGTGCCGCGGAATGAACCCTTACTACGGTCCCTAGAATATTCTAGGGACCGTACCCTTACGCTCGAAATGGCTTAGTGTCATGCCATTGCGCCAGTGTGCTAAACAGTCAAAACCTCTGCGTGTGTGCTCGCTGCACTTTCGTACTGAGGATTACGAGACCAACCGCAACTTGGTGACGGCTTTGAATGTGCCCATCCGATCAAGTCTTTGCCGCAGCGCCGTTGTTGCTACTGTGGGTCCCGCTACTTCCGCTCGGCTGCTACTAGTGTCGGCGGCCGCGCAGTAAAAGCGGGCAACGTTGGGCATGGCAGCAGTGACGTATGAGAGTCGTATTTTCAGGCGGGAGATTTGAAGCGCGCTAACGCGATGCGGACCACTAAAAACGTGATATTATTTCAAAATAAGCACTTCCTTAGCACAAAAGCAGCGCTACGAGGTTTCTGGACCGCTATTTCAACAATCAACGTCGACTTAATATTTGCCTTTAGTGTCCCTTTAAGGTATTTTAATTTGGTTTTAGAGTAAGCGTGAGTGCTCATATTACTTGGCAGCGCCTCGCGACATTGCCACTCTTTGTGACGTTCCACTAGTGAAGCGAGTATAGTCGATGCCACAGGATATTTGCAGGGCGTACACAATACCATGACTGGCAGCCGGCATGGGCCTTTTTTACTCACTCCTCTCGCTTTGTTGTCGGGCTGCTCTCAAGGCAGTTATGGCTGCTTAGGCCAGGAATGCTTTTCTTTTTCGTGAGGGGGCACACACTTAACAGGCATAACTCATACCAAAGCAACCACATTGTTTCATTCCTTACCGTGTGCGAAGCGCCAATTTGAAAACTGCACTTTCAATGTCACCACAGCTTGGGCACACGTGACCTTAGGTGCTCCCCCACGGTCAGGCACTAGAGTCAGATACAACTTTAGAAGTCAGTGGCATTTCCTCCTCAAAGGCGGATGAACACAAGCCTGCACCAGTGGGCGCACTCGGGACTGACGTCATGAGCAGGACGGCCAGTGGCTCCGCCTTCGGAGAACATCCGCGCGTGCATGAGCAGGACTGTTTCTTTAGTCGCAGAGGCGATCGGCTGCCGCGCTTCAGTCGTCTGGGTGGAGTTTCTCCTATCTTCTCAAGTTGTATCCATCTATAGTTGCTTACGATTTTAGGCAGCCATTTCAAAGTGACGCTAAAATGGTCACAATTAACTATGCCAGGATTAATTATATGATACGTTGTAGCATTTCTGATTGAATATCAGGATTACCAGACACAAAGCTACAAATTGCTGTAAAAAAGTCTCAAACAAAAATTTTGCTGTCAGGGGTCCTTTAACACCTATTTTCAGCTTTTTCAAGATGCCTGCCAACACTTTGATAGGAATTCTTTTGAATTCCCGATTCCTTTGCATGTCGAAGAGTTTGGCTACAGGCACTCAACAAGGTGTATGCGGTAGGTAGCTTTCACAGAGGGCACGATAGCTTGATCATTTGGCAGGAGTACTGATGTCGTATTTGGGGGAAAGTAAGCCAGCTTAATTGCTTCTAGATAGGCTAGATTCCTGTGACTTGAGTACCCGTTCAAAAAGAAGAGCACTAGCTTCTGCGTCATCTCTTGCCTACCAAAGTACAGCAGCCAGGTGTTTAAAGGGACACTAAAGAGAGAGAATGAATTGGTTTAGATTAATAAAGTGTGCTCGGAGAACTCTTGTGTAGTTTATTTCACCACCATAGGTTTTATTATTAGAGGAGAAAACCAAGTTCAAAGTTTCATTTTTAAATTTCGCACCGAACTTTGTAATTCGTGACGTAAAAGGTTTCAAAGAGCATTCAACGTATTTTGGCGCCACTGGCTCGACGAAATTTCCACAAACTCGTTATGTCAAGTCTCTGGCCCCCTCAGAGGACAATGTACTTCGATTTAACCGATTAGGAACTACGTAGGCCCAAGCAGGCACCGTCAAAAATATGTGATGTCACGGCAAATGGTGCGGGAATTCCAAGGTGGCGTCGCCACCTGTATTTTATTTTTGCGCGTTTTCTCGCTTATTAAGCGTGGTGTTTTTGGTATTGTGGAAGACTACTTTACTAATGCGAGAAAAATCGTTTTGCTCTTTAGTGTCCCTTTAAAAGGTTTTTGTTTATCCATGCCTTTGTGTTGGCAGTGCAGTCAACTGTCCCATTTATGTGCTGCTAGGTGGGAGGCTGCTTGTACTTCCCAGTAAACAGCAGTTTTTTTTCATGTGCCGTCCATAAGGCAACAAAGTAACCTGGTCGAACCCTTCTTGGAGCACTTCTGTGACAGTGGTTGCCTGAAGGAGTGTGCGAGGTTTCACCTAAAATGAAGTCCACTTTTATCGGCAATAAGCACACCTTTATCCTTGTGCCTCACAAGAAGCATCGGAAGCTAATTTGCTTTCCACTCTGGCACAGCATCCACACTGGTGTTGTCGCATTCACCTAAGGTTTGCAAGAATTTCACTCCATCCCTCGCCTCGCAAAGTTACAGCAATCTTTGGATGATTGTGACACCACTGTGTCTGGGGACCTTAGCTAGTTATTCCACTTACTTCCTCAACAATTCTCCGTTCATTGGAATGTTGTAAGCTTATGCATCTTGGAGCCACATCAGAAGTCCTGAATCAACTTTTAGGTATGCTGCGTCACGGAGCCTGAAGCGCATTGGACGAATTTTCTGCGAGACTTGCCTGTAGCAATTTCTTTGCTCTTCGCAGTTGAATTCTCGGCCTGCTTTGACAGTCCCATCGTTCCTGCGACATCCGCCTGCTTTCCTTGTCACACAGCTCTGTTAAGGATCTTCATTCTGTCGCTGAGTGAAACTTGCTCATTTTCTGGAGGCCACTGTCTGAGCAGTTGCGGTCTGCAGCTGACCAGCACAGGAAAACAATGCCAAAATGGCGTTAAGCTACAACACATCACGTGAAAACTGGCTTGGCTAGAGGCTCGGCTAAAAGTTGCCCAGTTGCGAGCAGTGATTTAACCTTGCCATGGTTTAACCCTTTCAGAATCAGTGACATAAATATACAGCACTGTTGCGGGTTTGGAAAAACACGTTAGTTTTCCAACTCTTTCTTTTTTTTAGCCCAGCAAGTGCTGTCATCTTGTGAGGATACAAGACTTTTTTCTCTTGTGCTGTTGACCTTTCGTTTGCATTTGTAGGCTTGGTTAGGCCAGTGTGTTGGCTATAGCTCGGATGTCCGTGCTAGTGCACAGTGGCCAGTTTCATTTTGTCTGTTGGGTGGTTTCTATTCGTCGTGCACACGAAAACTGATATCTCCAAATGCAGATCATTTTTTAGCGAACCAAAAGCACTTTGATCGTATCTATCTATGAGCTCACTCATAAGCCGACTCACTCAGACTGGCTCATACTCTGATCAAGCCATGAGTCTGACTGAGTACGGGCGAGTAACATTTTGGCAAGTCTGAGCTGGAGCGAGTGCGGTTGCGAAAAATTTTGGCGAGTTTGAGTCTGAGTGAGCCCTAAGCACAAGATATATTTCTTGAGTGAGTCTGAGTGAGCTCCACTTTTTTGCCAAGCTATGCTTGACACAAACCAAAATTTGCATGGGAGGACAGTGTATGACGAACACTATTAACAGGTCATGACATGAATAGCGTGATATGCTTGTCGCGTGCGTCATGAAACCCTTTCCCTCAGTCATGTGTGACGCACACTCGTATACCACAGCCCATAGAATGTGGTTATGAGTCACAAGCTATTCAGTCTGCATCAACTCAGTAATGGCAGTGACACATTCTGGAAAACTTAATGTGATAGTGTTGAAGAACCTGCGTGGCAGGAAATCTGGTGGTGGCGTGGGCAGCTAAACCAGTGAGCGAAAAATTATATCTACACAAAGAATAAAAATTATGTTTCAAACTGGAATCGACCCCTGGCATTCTGTCTGGCAGTCAAGTATTCTACCATGGATCCATGCCAGTGCTCAGAACTGCATCGAAAAAAACCCTTTACAGGCGTCGTTTAGGGGCAGCATTAATCGTGGTTGCCGTGTTGGCTATCCGTTTGCATAACAATGGAATAAACATTACATGCGAAGTCCTATGACTCTAGAGGCTATAGTCAACTGTTGCGTGACCCCGGAGGTCTACGTGAACAACTGCTTCTTATGATAAGCACATCAAGGCGCCATAGCGTGAAGTTCGTTTCGATAAAATTGACATCTGTCATAAAATTGACTACGCTGGCACCCATAGGGTGCCAGCGTAGTCGACGTGACTGGTAAGCCCCCAATATACTGATAACTACTGAAAGTGCACAAGGACGTCGTCCACCTCTCAACATTTTGCTCAAAGCATAAAAAAAAGTGGCATAGGCTGCAACTCGCCTACTGCTTCGCATGACGTCAACTTCCAGAGCGTGAGGGATCTGTCTGAATTCTGGTTCATCAGGTTGTCATTTCAGCAGCTCACAGCCAAACGCTCGTATGCATACAGACGATGCTACCATGCTTGTGCATTTTCTTTAAGATTCATCAAAATTGATTGCCTCCCTGTAGCAACAAGGTGAATAGTTACCAGAATTTCCCGACTCATTTGGTTTTTCTGACAGGCGCATGACCATAGCGCTTTCTTGTTTACGCTCACATACCCTGCGATTACAGTGTGGATGTGCACAATGGTTCCTCTTCTGCAAACAAGTCAAGCACTAATTTGTTTGATTCAGGCTACAGCCAAATTGCAATCATTTTCATAGATGTTAGCCGTAGAGACCAGAATTGGCTAACCAGTTCAAAATTGAAATCTGACCGAGGAGCATCTTCTCAGAAGTGTGCAGGGCATGACGATTCTGACTAGGCCATGGGTGACAGTAATCTGGTGCACGCATTTTTCGAAGCCCGTGGAACATGTTTGTGAATAAACATTGCATCTGTACCAGGAGGAGGAGGAGGAATAAACTTTTATTGAGACCAGCAATTTGTTTGGCTGGGCCTAGGCCTCCCACGTGGGGACGTCGAGGTCTTGCCTCTCCGCCGCCTCGCGGGCCTGCTGGGTCGCCCAAAGCTGGTCGTCGAAGTGGGAGCTGCGCAGGGCGGCATGCCATCTCGACGAGAGGGTCTCGGTGTTAACGGACGGGTACTGGTGTTTACACTCCCACAGCATATGCGGGAGCGAAGCGACCTGGGTCTTGCATACCTTACAGGTGTGGTTAGGATAAATGTCTGGGTATATCTTGTGGTATCGATGTAGTGACGGGTACGTGTTTGTCTGTAACAGGCAGAGGGTGGCTGCCTGCGCTCTGTTAAGCTTGTGATGAGGGGTGGGGAAGGTTCTTCTTTCAAGGTAAAATGCTTTGGTGATGTCGTTGTAGCTGGTGAGGCGATCGCGTTCCGCGGGTACACCTGCGCTGTCTCCGGCACGGTTGACCAGGCCTCGTGCTACGGAGTGTGCGACCTCGTTAAGGTTGGTGAGGTGCGGATGAACGTCGCCGGCATGTGCTGGAATCCAGACGAGCGTGATTTGGTTATCTGCTGAGTGAGGGGCGTGGTGTAGGATGCGTAATGCTTGCTGTGAGATGCGGCCTTTTATATAGTTGTTGATTGCCGTGCGGGAGTCGCTCACGATGGTGTCGCAGTCTGGGTCGAGGGCGGCCAGGGCGATGGCCACCTCTTCGGCAGTCTCAGCGTTCTGGGTTACGATGCTGGCAGCGTGTCTGAGCGAGCCGTCTTGGGTGGTAGCCGCTGCGAAGCGGTGCCCGTCTTGATATTCAGCTGCATCGACAAAGGTGACGCCTGTGGTGTCGCCGTAAGCTTTGATGAGGGAGGCGGCCCGTGCCTTCCGCCGTTCCTTGTTGTATTCAGGGTGCATGTTTTTGGGGATGGGGTCGGCATGTAGCCAAGCCCGGATACATCCTGGGATTGGGTGTTTGTCTCCGTGCTGGCGGTGGTAGGTGATGCCGAGTTTAGTCAGAATGTGCCGACCCGTTTCTGTGAGGGTGAGGCGCTCCAGATGAGCCTGACGCTGCGCTTCGATTAATTCGTCGAGGGTGTTATGGAGTCCTAATTGGAGAAGAAGTTCTGTGCTGGTGTTGTTTGGTAGTCCGAGGGCAAGCTTGTAGGCTCCGCGAATGATGATGTCCAGCTTAGTTTTTTCTGCTTTGTACCAGGTATGGAAGGCGGCGACGTACGTGATGTGGCAGATAACGAACGAGTGAACGAGGCGGATGAGGCTTTCTTCCTTCATGCCCTGCCTTCGGTTTGTCACCCGCTTTAACAGCCGCGACGTGTTGGCCGTCTGTCGGAGGATCTTGGAGATAGCCGTTGAGTTCGCACCGTTGGCTTCGATGGTCATGCCAAGGACCCGGATGGTGGAAACCACGGGTATGGTGTCACCGTTCCCTGTGTGAAGCTGGATTTCTTCGTAGTAGCGTTTGTGCGTAAAGCGTAGCGGTGGGCGTCCGCGGAGCGTTGGGCGATATAAGAGAAGCTCCGATTTGCTGGGCGAGCATCGGAGTCCCGTGCCTCGGAGATAAGTTTCGACGGTATCGATCGCGTTTTGCAGAGCGGTTTCGATTTCGCCGTCGCTGCCCTTCGCGGCCCAAATCGTAATGTCGTCGGCATAAATGGTGTGTTCAATACCGTCGATCTTCTGGAGTTCCTGTGCTAAACCGATCATGACTAGATTAAACAACATTGGGGAGATGACGGAACCTTGCGGGGTGCCCGCAGCACCAAGAGCGAGTTCTTCCGACTGAATGTCCCCTGCCGAGAGGAACGCCCTTCTGTTGGATAGAAAGTCTCGAACGTAGTTATAGGTGCGCTCGCCAAGGCTGCATCTACCAATGAAAAATATTTTTTCTCACTTTGTGGTCATTTTCAAAACTAAGGCTAGTTTATTTCAAAAGAAGTCGGACTGTGAAGATTGTAAATCTGCAATAAAAGAAAATGTGACTGTGGTTTCACATTTGGCAAAAAAATGACCGTCAAAGGGCAAAGCGAGCAGATATTGGCACGGTCAAGTTTATCGACAGCCCCTGTTGCTGCAGCAAAAGTATGTTTTACAACCTAAAGGCAAAAAAAAAAAATCTAATTTTGTTCGCTGTAGTTGATAGTTCATCCTAACGTGGTTTTTTAAGAGCGAATTAATTTGCATGAAGTAGGCTGACCAAACTGAGGTTGTAGTATACAGTCAGTTATATCTGAAAGTCTGTTGTATGCCTGTTTGTTGTAATGAGAGCTTATCCTGTATTTACAATTTTTATCATGCAGCACCACATTCGTGAGGCACCACAATCATATAGAAACAAGCATGTGCCTACTAGTGCCCTAAATTCCACCCAGCTAATCACGCTCACACTATGGAAGTGTGATTACAGAATGTTTCAGCCTCGGTTATATTGCAATTAGTACCTATGGCTGGGCCAAAGTGCAACACTGATCACGGAAGAGGGAAGACCCACAATCGCAACAGCAGATGCCACGATGGCCCTGCACGGCATTGTGTGCATTATTGTGGTACTCACATAGCTGTTCACTTAAGTTGCTGCCTATTTGCCCCACATATGTTTTCTTGCATGTAAGTGGAATTGAAATACCATTCATACTGTGCAGGAACGAGAAAAGCTTGTGCAGTGGTGGGCGTAAAGCAAGTTGAAATAGCAGAGAAACGTGCAACCTCTGAAGAGAACATGTATTGACCAAAGCAGACTGGTCATGAAAGAGAAAAGGTTGGTCTCTAACCACAGGCGAAGACACCTTGAGGTCGATGCGAAAGCCAAGACAATCCGCTGCTTGATACGTTTCGTATCATGTTAGGTTTGGTTTGACGGACTGTTTCACATGTAAGCATTTCTGTTGTTGAGAAAGGCCAGTTGAATCACTTTCAGGAAGTCTTTTCAGCCTCCGTTGCAGCGACGCTGCCTTCGACTGCTGACATGGGTGCCACTGTTTTGTTAGTTAGCTTCCTTAAGTGAGTTGTTCGATCTCGTTTCTTAGTGGCCACATTTAGTGGGATAACTGCGATTAGGCTTTCCGTCTAACTGGATGTAACTACGTTTTAAGGGAACTGAGGTTTGTCGTAACTGAGGTTATCGTGCCTCTGTAACCATGGTATCAAAACTGTGCAATATAACAAAAAACGCCGACCAAGGTAAAGTACACCAAAATTAAAAAGACGACGTTTCGGCTCCCCACACGGGAGCCTTGTTCACAATGACAGAAAACGGCGTAGTGCGCTCTTCTTATGCTCGTGTCATCACGTGTTGCAGACACCACGCATACACGGGTGGGAATGTGCCGATATTTCTGTTGAGTGTATGCGCAGTAGTCTGAATGGCCAAAGATTCCATGTGCAATCGCGGAAACAACTTTCTTTCCGTGGCAATGATGCAAGCGTTATCCCAATTGATATCGTGTCCAGTAGACGCAACATGCTCGGCGAGGGCATTAGAAGCCGCTTTCTTGTTCTTTACGTCATTAAAACGTTCCCGCAGCCTTCTTTTGTAGTTACCTGTTTCGCCAATATATACATATTCACAGTCTTCGCAAGGAATTTTATACACTACACCGGGAAAGTCATCGCTGTCCAACTTATCCTTGACATTTGTGAGACAGCCTCTGAGCTTGTGTGCCGGAACGAGAGCCACTTGGACGTCGTAGCCGCGCGAAACCCGAGCTAGAGCTTCACTGAAGCCTGGGACGTAAGGCACCGATGCGCGTTTTCTCGCAGAGATTGTGCGAGATTGAGCTGGGCGTTGCAGTTGTCGCTGCACCGATTTCATGAATGAAGGCGGGCATCCGCAAGCAGCCAGCTCCCGTCGAACGGTCTCCACATCTTCTAGTGCGTCTTCTTGCTTAGAGCAAATCCGCCTAGCGCACTGCACAAGTGTTGACACCAGTGAACGTTTATGGCAGGTGGGGTGCACAGAATGAAAGCTCAGGAAATGACCAGTATGTGTATCTTTTCTGTAAACGCTGAATGTCAGGCAGCTACCATCTCGTTTCACGAGGACGTCAAGGAACGGAAGGCATCCATCTGATTATTCTTCCACAGTAAATTGTATCGCGGCCTCAATAGAATTTAGTCGTTCTAAGAATCGTGGCAGGGCATCCCGGTGCAAAATACAAAAACAATCATTACAAAACAATTTGGGCTGCCCCGCCCAAAACTTTTCTTCGATATGTGGATGATTGTCTCGCACAATCTATGCAAGAAAACGCGCATCGGTGCCTTACGTCCCAGGCTTCAGTGAAGCTCTAGCTCGGGTTTTGCGCGGCTACGACGTCCAAGTGGCTCTCGTTCCGGCACACAAGCTCAGAGGCCATCTCACAAATGTCAAGGATAAGTTGGACAGCGAAGACTGAATATGTATATATTGGCGAAACAGGTAACTACAAAAGAAGGCTGCGGGAACGTTTTATTGACGTAAAGAACAAGAAAGCGGCTTCTAATGCCCTCGCCGAGCATGTTGCGTCTACTGGACACGATATCAACTGGGATAACGCTTGCATCATTGCCACGGAAAGAAAGTTGTTTCCGCGATTGCACATGGAATCTTTGGCCATTCAGACTACTGCGCATACACTCAACAGGAATATCGGGACATTCCCCCCGTGTATGTGCGATGTCTGCAACACATGATGACACGTGCATAAGAAGAGCGCACTACGCCGTTTTCTGTCATTGTGAACAAGGCTCCAGTGTGGGGAACCGAAACGTCGTCTTTTTAATTTTTGTGTATTTTACCTTGGTTGGCGTTTTTTGTTATATTGCACCATGTTTGTCCCCGACCAGACGGGATTCCGTCGAACTCTTGACTATGGTATCAAAATGCTGCGTTTGTGGCAACCAGCTGGTGTGAAGTTAGTTGGCATGAGCCACTGCCCTTTCACTATGGTTTGCAAGAAGTCTGAGTGAAATCTGAGAAGTAGCACATGGTGT
The DNA here is from genome assembly GCF_013339695.2 of Rhipicephalus sanguineus. Taxonomy (NCBI): domain Eukaryota; kingdom Metazoa; phylum Arthropoda; class Arachnida; order Ixodida; family Ixodidae; genus Rhipicephalus; species Rhipicephalus sanguineus. The sequence goes on along the minus strand of NC_051186.1, from coordinate 130,153,849 downwards.
AGGCAACATGATCTGTTTCATAGACAGTAAGCAACAAAATTCGGCAGATCCCACGCGTTGTGGGAATCGGTTTCATGCGAAGCAGTCAGTGAGTACTTCTATGCTGAACTTTATGGCTTTGAGCCAAGCGTTACGAGGTGGATCGACGGGTTTTTGTAAGTGTAGTAGCTGTGTGCACATTGTGTGCTTACCAGGCACGTCGACAACACTGGCATTTAAAGGGTAACTTATGGTGTGAAGTAGCCCTCGCGTTAGAGTACATACATCAGTATTATCGAAAGTAAGTGCACTTTATGGTGCAGTCATGCGAATATCATACGCAACTTTGGTAATGTATTTCTCCGGGGTCGAGCAATTCTTCAATATAGCTTGCTGAATCATAGGAATACAAATGTAATGTTTATTAGACTGCTATAAAAGCGGAGCCAACATTGGAACCACAGACGTTAATCTGATGTGACACCTCTATCGTAGGAGTACATATGTAGTGTTTATTGCTTTCTGGTAAAATTATACATCCAGCACCACAACCACAATTGACGTTGCACCGACATTACGCCTGCATAGGCTGTTTTTTTTAACCAGTTTATAGACATGGGGCGTGGCTCTGTGGTAGAATACCTGATTGCCACACAGAATGCTTAGGTTCGATTCCTGCTGGGATCCTAATTTTATTGCTTTCATTCGTCAGGTCAACACATGCCGATGTCAGTTTTTCTTAACGTTCTCGCATTTAAATTACTAATGTCTGTTCTCGCGGTTCCTGGGTATATATAAACTGTCAATCACGTGTGGCGCATACCCGTACACTGCTGCCCGTGGTAAACGGGTATGTGCCACACGTGTCTGGAGGAAAGGGTTTGACGACGTACACGACAGGATTTTCACATTATTGTGACCCGACAGTCATATTTGTCAAATCTTCTTACCCTCCCATGCCAATTATGGTCTACACCAAGTTAAGGAGGCAATCATGAGAGCACCCAGACGTAGGTGGCTAGCTAGACAGCTAGCTAGCTAGCTAGACAGACAGACGGACAGATAGACATGTACATAAAAATGCTCAAAGTGCCATAGGTTCGCGAAGAAATGCCTCACATTTAAAAAGCTGCTTAAAAGTGATATGGCAAACAAAATCCGCAATGAAGAAACACCTCTAGATTCAGTTGGGCATGTTGGTACATACTGAGCATGTGCAGCACAATGAAACGAAGACAAGAGAAGACACACAAACGACATAGAGTGGCGCTGTGTTGGTACATAATGGAAAAATACTGCAGCAAAAAAAAATAAATAAATAAAAGACAAGAGGACAAGCACGAGTGCTGAGCTTCTGAATTTTATACGGTATTATTGTTCATACGCCGTCTAATTGAGGTGCCATCACCTGCCCATGTGTAAATAAACAAGCTTTTTGTGTATGTGACAGAGGCCATGATTAGGAATGCTTCAGATTCTATGATTTCTCATGTCGTACAAGTTTTGCTCTTCTTATAGGAGTATTGACATGATTTTCAGGCATCATAAAAGGGATATTTTTCATTCCCTTGGCATGTAATATTAAGGCCCTCCAAACTAAACATTGGACGCCGGAAACACGTATTTTATAATATTTTAGTTTATTTAAAGAGCTCCTAAACCACTCCGAGTTCAGAGAAAAGGGAGTGGTTTGTTTCTTGCCTTCACTATCTCGCCCTTCCTACTGGCGATATCTCCTCGCCACATATTTCTTCATAAAGCATGCGTACAACGTCAGCACTAGGCGTTGAGCTTATAAGGATCTCACGCTTGTCGGCTACACTCTGTTATGTTCACTTGTGCAGGCAGAAATGTAGAAAAGTAAGTGAAATCAGTTGATCACACATGATAATCATGCAAGACAAAGGAAGCATGGGTGGGCTACTGCATGGCAAAGCAGGGTAGGAGACAATTCACAACTGATATTTCTCGTATATAGACCAGTTGAGAGTATGTACCCTAATGATGTCACGTGAATCACCATTCTGGCGTCACGAAGTGTGCCAAAAAGATGAGAAACGCCAAGAGAGAATAATGCGCTTGTTTTTTTTTTTGTGTTTTCAGAGGCTGTTTAGGGGCCCTTTAATGTCACCACGATAGGCGTTAGGATGACAAGTCAACTCAGTTTGCTGTGTTTGCGAACTCTGCATCCTGCATGTGGCCAAAATCGCTCTCAGAGTTGATAAACAAATTCACTCATCATTGGTTACGTGAGACTGATGGCAGACGATAGACTGTAGCTGCTGCTATACTCGGGGACAACTTTTCTTGGCAGTGCTGTGTATGCTACCGAACCTAAACGCATGACTGCTAGCACGCCAGGAAATAGTACATAACTTTATTGATAATTCTCCCATTATCCTTGCGCCAACGAATACTGTTTTGTAATAGATGAGCGCAAATGGACGGGAGACAAGAAGACAAGACGACTACACGAGCGCTCGTGTAGTCGTCTTGTCTTCTTGTGTCCCGTCCATTTGCACTCAATCTATTACAGAATGAACCAACACGCCCAACAGAGCATTTTATTAAAAATGCTGTTTTATTTATTATGAGAGTAAAAGAGTCATAGGTAATATTATTGCTCACTTTACAAAAATTCCTTCTTTTTTTGATTTCTTGGAAGCACTACTTATTCTGCACACCCTTGTGCATCGCAAACTATTTCTCAGAAAAAAATATACCCAAAACATGACACTGAAATATACCCAAAACATACACTGAGCAATTGAAATGTCTCTTCGATTCACATTTTTCATGTATGACTGCCAAGATAAGCTGTCTTCGAGTATTGTACATCGCGAGTTGCTGTCCCCACATGACTTAGACCTACGCCAGACTGTGTTAACATGTCGCTGTGAAACCGCCCCCTCAATATCGAAACAGAGTGATTTTTTTAAGGCAGCGCTATTAAAACTATACTCAATGCATTTCAAGGCACCACTATATATACTCTAGGGTTCTCGACACCGGTGTTTTTGTTTTTAGAGCACCAATGAAAAATTTCTAAAATTCGTATGACTACTCTTTCAACGACAAGTGTTTTCAAAGTTGGTGAGCAGTCCTTACAAGTTACACAGTGGTGAGCCAGAAAACGAAACCTTCACGCACATTTTTTATGTTTGCATGGTCCTTGAACCTATCATTGATGCATGTCCCAGTTTGGCCAGTGTACACTTTTCTACATCTTATAGAAGTCTGGTACACTACCCCTCTTGCACACTCTGCAAGAGGGGTAGTGCCTGGGCTTTATGCCGCAGACACATTGCTTGCTTGCTAGCTTGCTGCTGGGTCAGTCATTCTGCTGAGATAAGATAGCCTGTAGTGTGTATTGACTTTCACATCATACCGATGTTTTCATTTGTGATCCGCAGGTTTTAAACGTGAAAGCAAAAGGTGTTGGTTATGCTCAAAGATTAATGGGCTTACTTGACCTTGTGCACGAAGTCCTAGTCAATGGCCGGATCAGATTTTTAGATATGTGGCTTCATTTCAAAGGTGTTGGTGCCTGCTGGTGCTTTGAGACGCACGCTAGCAAACCACTTTCGCTTTTCAAGCCCGCCCACTCCATGCTTAAGGAGCTGTTGCCCCATTGTGCCTAAAGAACACTCTTGGCAAATGTTGCCCGCACTGTATCTTAGTAGCGCTCAACCTTCAAACTGAAAGGCTGCTCAGTGCTCGGTATTTCCAGCATCTCCTCATTTCATTTGCAGAGGGCATTCTCAAAAAGACTTGCATTGATTCAAAGCCTTTGTTTTGTTGAAGATAGGCTTGCAGCTGCACTGTGTGCGGTCCGATGCCAAGTGTCCCGGTGACTGAAGCATCTCTGTCGCATATTTACGCCCTCTTCACCTACTTGTATGTCAAAAGCAGTGCTGGCAAAGTAGAAATGGACACGGGCGAAATACACAGATTCAATGCTTAGTGTGTGTAGTTTTGTCCTGTGTCTGTTTCTTTGCAGCGCTGCTTTTTAAGTATAAGTAAGGTATTCAAACTAGCCCCAACACAAGCTCTTCGCCTAATATTAATACATCGGCCTGTTTACCCTATGTACGATTTTCTGCACGTGAAAGGGATCTTGTAGATAACATTGTTGACACATTTCAAATACTCGTTTGTGTTCTTTATTAAATGTGAAGCATTTCTTCGCGAACCAAAGGCACTTACTTTTAGCCATTTCCATGTGTCCGTATATCTAGCGGCCTACTTCCGTGCTGTTGTCATGTGAGTCAGTAGATACGAAAATTGGCATTGTGGTCAGTAGATACGAAAATTGGCATAGGAGGACATAAGTGCCTGATGAATGTGATAGATCACGACATGAATAACATGACATGCCTGTCACATATGTTATGAAACCCTTTCCCCCATCGCGTGTGGCACGTAGCCACCGACACCTTTCGTGTGCGGGCATGTGCCACAGGTGAAACCCAAGAACGGTGATAATAGATATTGAAAATTTTATAGCACAGTAATGGTCACTGAAGTGTGACTTGCCAAAACCACGATACGATATGAGTCGTATCATAGGGGACACTCACGATTCATTTCGACCATCTGGGATTCTTTAAGTGCACTTAACCTTTAACATGCACCCTATCGACATGTGACCACTGTGGCCGGGAATTGAACCCGCACCCTCGAGCTTAGCTGCGCGATGCCTCATGTGCCAGGCTACCTCAGCGGGTAATTTTCAAGACACTTTGCTTGGGTTAGGGAACAGAAAGATGCACGATTTATGATAGTTGGCGATTTTAATGTACCAGACAAGCACTGACAAATGTTCTGCAGTTACTCTTAGTGAGCAGCCACACGGTACAGCTTGTACGTAAATGTATTACATGAGCAGCTGTGGTGGTGGTGTTTGTCTTGTTACTCGAGGTTGCATTGTAGGCTTTTTTATAGCAGTGTAATAAACTTTACATATGTACTCCTATGACTCGGCAAGCTATAGTCAAGTGTTCCTCGTCCCAGCAAGAATGCGTCAACGAATGCTCTTTGTGATAATGCACATCAGCACACCGTAGCGTGCACTTCGTTTTGATGAACCGATGTCCTGTGCTCACTTCGAAGCATAAGCTACTGTTTAGGTGCTGTTTGGTCGATGTGCCCCGTAAAACCACGATATGCCCAAACTCTCTTTATCAAAAAGCCGATCCACCTCTTAAAATTTAGCTCAACCAAAAATGTGGCCTAGGCAGCTACACGCTGACTGCTTGCTTCTGACAGGTTTTTCTTCATTTTCTTTCTGCAGCTGCATGAGCTACATAGCTTGGAGAAGTTAAATGTTTCCCTACGTTAATTTTTATTTTTTTATCACTGTTTTGTAAAAAAGACTAAAACAGAAATGTCTAAATGTTCACACGTACACACCAGGGCTGGAGATTACGGTTGAAATGCCAGATGAAGATAGCCTCCAATTTTCAGACATCGAGTTTATGCGCAGAGCAGCTAACAGGTTGCGAGCGTAAAAGAGGAGGAAAACAAGTTTCTCCCATGCGATTCAGTGCATTTAAAGCATTAAAAAAGAACAATTTCCGCTCAATAACAACCAAGCCCTCAGAAAGTCTAGTCGCTTTAGGATCTAATGTAGACTGTAGTGGCAAGTCACGAAGCTTAAGGGCAGTGGGAACACTGTCACTTGTAATGCTCGTGGCTGAAAAAGTTTCAAGTTTAGGTAACGTAAAAAAAGCAGTACAGAGGATGGTGAACATAAAACGAAGGTAACTGCGATACCTGTATGTGCATAAATCTCAGACCTCACAATGATTAATGAAAGGGCGTGGAGCAAAAGTGGTTTTTTTGAGTCCTTGAGACTTGAAAGGATTTGTGCAGACAAGAACGAAGATAAATACGCAAGAAAAGAACAAATGTGTTGAAAGCATGCATAATGTATGGGAATTTCACAGCGTGGATACGGGACGAACACTTGAAGAGCACACACAGACATCGCTGACTCTCACCGAGGGTTATTGCCCACGACACATGCGCAAGAAAAATTGCTGATTGAGCAAAAGAAAGGAAAAACAAGAAGAACCTCAATCGTTACCGTCTGTTGCGGTGGCTTTCAGGAATTGAACTTCATTATCACTAAAGGGACATAAAGGCAAATAACAATTTATGTGAGCGTGAAAGCTCAATGTATGACAACGTCTAAAACGGCAGTATATCACAGCAGTGCCCTACTTTACCGAGAAATTAAGCTAAATGTATCACACGATGAGTGCCATGAGCGGCACATTTTCAGAATATCCCGATGACGTATGAGAGCCTGCCTACAATTAATCACTAGTAATAAACTAGCAGCAATAAAAAAGAACCTTCGTGCACAAGAGACATATTAAAATGGTGTGTTCCTTTCTGTTTGATCCATGGAAAAAAGAACTCTTTGGCGTTGCCATGGGGAACTGCGCGCGTGGTTCAAAGGTTCCGTTTTCGCCGAACTGCGCTTCGCCTGGTGCCCTGCTTCGCTCACGCGGTCACGTCTCAGTGGTAGTTTCGGTATCACATACTGCCGCGTGTGTTTTGCGCGCTCGTGAAAGTCGCTCTGACAGAAAATTCGACAAAATGCCGCATGCATGTGATGTTGCCGGATGCCCGAATGGTGTGCACCGCCAGTGCACGCCGCCGCGCAGTAAAGGTGGGCAGCGTTGGCCACGGCAGCAGTGACGTGTGAAAGACTGATTTCAGGCGAGTGGTTTGAAGTGCGCTAACGCGATGCAGACCACTAAAACGTGATTTTATTTCAAAATAAGCACTTCCTTGGCATAAAAGTAGCACTGCGAGGTTTCTGGACCGCTATTTCAACAATCAACGTCGACTTAATATTTGCCTTTAGTGTCCCTTTAAGGTGATAGAAGGCTGGCTGATACACTGCTCCCTATATTGTTAATGTGGTACGTCTCTAGGATAAGTCTTTTGTTAATGTTACTGTGCCTATCTATCACTTCCGTCCGGTTGAACAGTGGCTTGCATTGATGCTGTGTGCAATGAGCTACCAAGTTTGATAATCGGTCATTCTTTTCGCATTTCCTCTGGTGCTCCCGTAATCTAACATTTGTGCACCTACCAGTCTGACCGATATAACTACTGCCGCTTGACAGAGGGATCTTGTATACTGCTTCTGTAGCACACGGATGAAGGTGCTTCTGTGTTTCACACCACATTCACCTTTCTTTTTGGTTTTGCCTTCTGCCCTGCGCTTAACACGCGTGCAAATGCTGCCCAGCTTCTTGGGAGCCGTAAAAACCACCTTCACATCATATCTGGATGCTACATTCTTAAGGTTATGCACCATCTTGTGAACGTAGGGCAGCGGGGTGATGGGGCTTTCATTATCTTTCCCTCGGTCCTCGCGTTTACTGGATTGTTTGGTCCATCTCGCCACCTTCTCACAGGATCTAGTGACCAAAATCCAGAAACCCTACTTTTTGCAACCTCTGGATCTCTGCATGAACACTGCTCTGCACCGTGTGTACACATGACTTGGACACGGCCACCCGTACCAAAGATGCAGCCAACCCATCTTTAATCACTTTGGAATGAGCTGATCTGTAAGGCAATAGAGGTTTTTGCGACCTGGGCACGTAATGCCAGCACACATGCTCCGGGTAAAAAGTTAGCCTTAGGTCTAAAAACTGAAGGATTGATTCCTGTGGCAGTTCTCTTGTAAAGTTAAGTCCACTTTCGCTCTTTAAATATCTTGAGAATATCTCCCATCCTTTTGTTGACATCGTTCCCTTCACAAAGGACTAGATAATCGTCAATGTACCGAATACTTTGACCGTCAAACCATCTGATCTGTCCTGAGTCATCCTGTCAACACTGAGAGCGGAAGTGGACTTAACTTTACGACAGAACTGCCACAGGAATTAATCCTTAGGTTTTTAGACCTAAGGCTAACTTTTTACCCGGAGCATGTGTGCTGGCAGTACGTGCCCAGGTCGCAAAAACCCCTATTGACTTACACATCACCTCATTCCAAAGTGATTAAAGATGGGTTGGCTGCATCTTTGGTACAGGCAGCCGTGTCCAAGTCATGTGTACACACGGTGCAGAGCAGTGTTCATGCTGAGATCCAGAGGTTGCAAAAGCAGGGTTTCTGGATTATTTGGTCACTAGATCCTGTGAGAAGGTGCGAGATTGGACCCAACATCCAGTAAACGCGAGGACCGAGGAAACGATAATGAAAGCCCCATCACCCCGCTGCCCTACGGTCACAAGATGGTGCTACCTTAAGAAGTAGCATCCAGATATGTGTAAGTGGTTTTTTACGGCTCCCAAGAAGTTGGGCAGCATTTGCGTCGCATGGTTAAGCGCAGGGCAGAAGGCATCAAAAAGAAAGGTGAATGCGGTGTGAAACACGAAGCCTTCATTCCGTGTGCTAC